>NW_022589717.1:228434-639711 GCF_004348235.1 Phoca vitulina | reverse complement strand
GCTCAGCATAATACCCTCCAGTTCCATCCACGTCGTTGCAAATGGCAAGGTCTTATTCCTTTTGATGGCTGCATAATATTCCATTGTATATATATACCACTTCTTCTTTATCCATTCATCTGTTGATGGACATCTTGGCTCTTTCCACAGTTTGGCTATTGTGGACATTGCTGCTATAAACATCGGGGTGCACGTAGCCTTTCGGGTCCCTACTTTTGTATCTTTGGGGTAAATACCCAGTAGTGCAATTGCTGGATCATATGGTAGCTCTAAAAAATAGATTAGTTTTTATGAGGGTTTCATTGAGAATATGTCCTCTGGTGATATTGACACTTAGATAATAGGATGGCGGCTTAAACACACATACACAAAACACAAATACATTTTACTGTCTGTCTATCTATCTATCTATCTATCTATCTATCTATCTATCTATCTTGTCTGGCCAAGTATTTGAATCTTATTATCATCTGTTAGTTTTTATCCTATATTGCTGTTATTATCCTATTATATGTTAATTTCTAGGGATTTATATTTTAAGAAAACTTTCTTATTCAACAACTGGTATTAATTTTTAGAGAGCGTAATTTTATATAGGATTAGAATCCTATAAAATCCAATAATCCCTTGTTTTATTTGTCTGTTTGTACTTTAGGTATCTGCACTTGTTTATTTTTGGATGGCACATAAAGTTCAATGCAGGATTACCAATTTATTTAGCCATCTTGCATAGCAAACGAGTCATCCACTAAAGGAGCTGGTATAATTGCTATGAGTTGTTCCACATGAGTTATAAAAATTAGGATGCCTAATTTTTATTTTTATTTTATTCAGAAAATTCTGCTTTACAATTCCTGTGATGTATCTGAAAGCCATATTTTCATGAGTGAAGCTACAGGTGTCTGGTTATTACAACAGTTTGTGAAGGGACATGGTTGCTGTTTCCATATATTCAAAGAGCTTCCTTGTGGAAGAGAGAGTAAACTTGTTCCGTATGACTCTAGGCTCGCTGTAATAAATGGTGGCCATTGTAGAGGCAGAAGTTTTAAATTAATGGTCAAATCAGGGTCATATTGTTTGAAGCAGTATTTGTTAAAAGCATCCTTGATTAGAAATATGGGATGCCATGTTTTAGTAGTGTTGTAGAGGGAAAAATTCCCTGAGTGGTAGTCTAAATTGCTGCCCTTCAAGGAAGACTTCTGCAAGTCTATGGTTATTCCTTCTTCTAGCAAATTCCCTTTGCCCTGATCAGGGTATAAACTTGAGGCTTTAGTAGTTGGCTCCATGGAGTTACGGCTTTGTACGAATGGAATTGTGGCTTTTCAAGCAGTGGAAAGGTTGGGCTTGGCCATGAAAGGCTGTGCTTCTGTAAGAGCATAGCCTCAATTTTATAATCTTAACTTATCTGTGTGAAATGAGCCACCTTTTTCCTGTGCTGAGTTGATTTCTTTGATATCTCTCTAGTTTCCATGCATTTTTGTGAGGACGAGGCCCTTTAAGGAAGCCAGTTATAAAGCTGACAGTAAAAATTTAATCCACAGACCTTGTAAACAGCCAGATGACACACATTTTATGCAGCTTTCGGTTTATTATGTGACCCAGTGGGATAGTAATATGCTTATGATATGCAGACTTGAGACTTCAATAACAAAAGTCTTTTTTTTTTTTTTTTTTTTTTTTTTAAGAAAAAAGAATAGTTCTGACACGTATATCTCAGGAATATTTTCTTCAAATTTATTTTATCTCTTGTTATTTCTCTGAATTTTAAGATAGTTTTCTTGCTTTGCACGTGACACAAGAAAAAATATCATTTCTAGTAATACTGTTACTACAGAGCAATATATACTGGTGATAGTCATGGTTATAATTTTTAACTGTGATTGGGCCTGATGAAAATTTTTTTCTGTTCTCACAAAATTAATATTTGGTTTGTATAGCTAGAAATGTGCTAATTTGGTGATTATTGTATAAAAATTATGTTGAAAACCTGAAGCATTCTTGAGACATTTTATTAGGTGTTATAAATAGTGGAACACATTTTCTTATGTGTTTTCTACATCTGCAACAACAATCAGACTTGGCACATAAAAAGATATATGATATGATACATAAAAATGTATATGTATAGTTCATGGACGAGTTCATTTGTTATTACCAGCAGATATTTGTGTCATCGGTGACTTGGCATTTAAGTGGGGGAATGCTCTATAGCTGAAGGATAATGTAATTAATAAGTCTGAAAAGTTTGGCACCCTGTAGAAATGAAAAACTGAAGCATAAGCACCCTTTAAAAAGCTGAATTTTATCTGGTACTTGTAAAGTATATTACGCCGAGACTTTGACAAGTCATGCCATCACAACTCCGTTGGTGGTATTGGAATCTTTGACAAAAATATTTATTCACCGGCCTATGCGCTAACAGCTTACTACTTAAAATAACTCTTGACTTCAGGCTGTATCTAGATGTTGTGGCTTTAGTTTGGTTAACATAGGTGTGAGGCTTCATGTTGTCCCAAGTTATTTCATCATCAAGCTACTAAATCATAGCCACACGTTGTATTGTCCTAGATTTGGAAAAAGAGGAAGAATTGGTTAGGGTGGAATATCATATTTTTGGAAGACTAAAGCAACCCTTTGTTCCAATATGGATGCTCTAAAGACAAAAGAGTTCCTTTCTTTTTGTAATAATATGATCTACTCTTTGTAGAAAACTAAAACATCAAAGAAAGGTATAAAGAAGAAAGCAAAAGCTCTGTCAGATACCACTCTCCACTTTACTATGAAAACCCTCCTCAGCACTTCGTAGGACATCTTCCTACACCCCATTCTGCATGTGTGTATGTATGCAGCAAATGGTATTCTATCTATAATGGTTTGCATCGTGCTTTTGACACTCAAAATATGTTATCGTGGGTTTTCCATATCAAAATAAATATACAGTAGCCACTCAAATTTAGTTACCCAGGTTTATATCTGCCAGTGGGCATTTAGGAGGTTTTTTAAAAAAGTTTTTGTTTATGTAAATAATTGCCGGATCTGTATCTGTCAAGAGAGTTGGTTAGTCAAAGAGTATGTGCATTTGTCAGTTTGGTCAACAGAGCCACACTGCCACTCAGAAAATGTACATTCCCAGTTATAAGATAGAAGATTGCTCGATCTTACCTTTTTGTCAACAATGAGTAATATCCGTTCTCACCTTTGCCAATCTGATATACCACAGAGAGTATTTTTTTTTTTTTTTAACTTTCATTCTCTCATTGTATTCCTGGCTTTAAATACTAACAATATATAATCTGACATCCCCAAATATTCTACGCTATAATGCAGACTTGAAATATTCCACTGTCTACTAGACATCTTTGATTAGTCATTTGAACCCACCCAAAACTGAACCCCTCTTATCTTTCACCAGACTAGTTTCTTGCTTGATCTTTCATGTGTTAGTTAATGGCTGATCCAGCCTACCGTCATTCTGGTCACAATCTTAGATCTTCTTTTCTGTGTCTCATGCTTCAAATTCAAGCCTCTCCACAAAACCTGTTGACTTTCCTCATATATCCAGAAATCTACCACTTCTCTTTACAATGGTAGCTACCACTCTGATATAGGCCTTAATTATCTCTTGTTTGGTTTATTGCTGTTCTTCTCTGGTTTCTCTGCTTTGCCTTGTCCCCCTCTATCCTTTTCTCAGCACAGCCACCTTAGTATCCTACTAAATGTCAAGTGAATCATGCCACTCATCTGCTCAAAACTCATTTGAGATTTTTTATCTTTTTCAGTAAAAGACAAAATTCCTACAGTGGCCAACCAGGCCCTACATGATTCGCTTCTCCTTCCCATTCTTTGCCCATTTTTTTCTGGCCTCATCTCCCCACTTCTGTGCTTCTTCCACATGTACTCCAGCCACACTGGCCTCCATAGTGTTTTCTGCCCAGGTGCCTCTGAGGGAGACATGCCCTTGCTCCCTCACTTCCATCAGTTCTTCTTTCAAGTCACCTTCTCAGCTGGAATTTCTGTTTAAAATTGATACCACATTCTTTGAAACGTTTGCTATCCCCTTTCCCTTCTTTTTTTTTTCTCTATAGCATGTATTTCATATTTTATCATTTGTTCCTTGTCTTTCTCTCTTTGCCAGTGTGAGACCTCCATGACAACAGGGACTTAGTCTTCTGTTTTTACTGCTACATCCCCAGTGTGTACAACAGGACTGACACATAAGGGCATGAAGTACATAGCATGGACTGGGCACAAAATAAGTAATGAAGGATATTGCAAGAGTGCTACTTGGAGGAGTCTTTTTGCGCCTTTTCTTTGGAGTTTTCATTTTTTTCCTGTTAATGTGCCATAACTCCTTATATTAGCAGCTTAAAATTTTTATTTCATGTTGCAAATATTTTCTTTGTCACCAAACATTTTTGCCTTGCAGTTTTAAATTTAATGCCTTCTCTCATCTGCATATCTGAGTTTCTGCCATGCTTAGAAAGCCTTTTCCTGCTCAAAAAGTATTTAACAATTCACTCATATTTTCTTCTAGTATATTTACAATTTATTCTTCACATTTGCAAAAAAGGCTGAATTGAAATGGGATTTATTGAAAGGGGTGAATGAATAATAGATCCAGTTTAATTTTTTCCTAAATGTCTATACAGTTGCCTCAAAACCGTTCACTAAACAGTCCACTGTTCTACCAATTTGAAGGACCATATTTTCCTATACTAAGTGTCCATATATTTTATGTAATGAAGGAAACTTACTCTTTGTTCTATTTTATTCCCAGCTAGCACGTTCATTTATGTGCTTAATAACACATTTGAATACGTGTAGTTTATCCCAAGTTTTAAATATTTGTTCCCCTCATCCTTTCTCTATATTTTTTACAACTAAAAACAGGCAGGATAATCCCTTTTTCACCAACATTATGTTAATAGGTAATACTTATATCTTGAATTTTATAATGTACATTAAGAAAATGTTTAAATCTTTATGTTGTGAATAAAGTGCTTTATTTATTCCCTTTATTTTTATATCACATGTATCATAAAAACTAATGCATTGTATGATTTGTTTTATTATCATAAGAGAAAATAGTTCAATTTTTGGTATTTTAGCATTTATGAGCATTGTTACCTTGTCATCCATGGTAGAATAGGATTTTATACACTGACTTATGCAAAACAGGTTAATACTGATATGCAATAAAAAAGGTGAAGTGAATAAGCATACTGTTTTGTTGTTTGTATTGTTTTTATTTCTGATTTTCTGTTGTTTATTGTTTCTCAGTGTATTTTTGTTTGTTGTGTGTTTAAAGGTGCTTGCTGCATCTACATTGTTTGATCTCTGGCAAGTTACTGAAATTCTTTGAGCCTTAGTTTTTTTCATCTGTAAAATGGGGACAGTAATAGTATGTTGTCCATCCAATTACTGTTAGAATTAAGTGAAAAAATTCATGTAAAGTGTTGAGTGCAGCAGTGACACAAAATAAATATTTAATGAATATTACCTGGTTTAAGTATGAGTAAATGTTCTAGTTTAATTTAGGAGGAAAAGGGTATCTAGGACTAAAAATTATTGGAACTTATTCAGTGAAGTTGAGGATAGAAGGTGGAAACTGTCTCCTTTTACCAGTTTCCTTTGATTATGTTGAAAATGTTGTAGTAGCATAGGAAAAGCCTGTCCAGTAAAAAAGAAGGTTTAGTCTTCAGAGAAATTACAAATCATTTTACTCTGCAGAGTAAATCCTGAGAAGTCTGTGTATATTCAGATTAGCATTTTGAGATTATAGGAACAATTTCCTTTATTACTTATCAAATTTATAATTAATGTGAGAACTTAAAAATAGTTGTTTTACATATTTGTGTTTACAGTTTTATAGTGAAAGAACATCATCAGAAGAAACAAGATATTGTCTACCTTCCCATTCCTCTCCCATATCATGAATACAAGCTCCAATTATTGTCATGATTAGATGATTCTAGATCCTCCTGACTCACAGTTTCTTTCATCTGCAGACCCATTCTGAAGAGAGACCATTCCAGTGTGAGGAATGTAAAGCTTTGTTCCGAACCCCATTTTCTTTGCAGAGACACCTGCTCATACATAACAGTAAGTCACAATACAAGCAGTTGAGGACAAATTGAATTATCTCAAACTTTGTTCTTACAACTTTTGAGAATGTAGGCGTCACAGAAGTGGACCTATATGTGGTTATGTGATCTGCTTTTGAACATAAACAGGGCTGGTAATTCTGCTTTTCACCTTTTCTTCCTTTATCCTTGCTTTATTTTCCCACATTAAGATAAATCATTTTATGAGACATTTTCTTTTATATCATTTCTTTGCACTATTTAAGGTTTGTATATAAAATCTTCTCTCATACTCAGTAAGGTATCTTTGAAATTTGTTCTGAAATAGACATTTTTGTTCCCTTTTAAATATAATGATTAAGGAAACATGTCTGACCCTTTAAAACATGCAGATGTCTGGCATGATTTTATTAGCTCACACACTTTTAAAGTTGGAAAAGATCAGAGTACATATCTAATAACTTCTAATATCTACATATCTAATAACTTCTTACTTCTTTTGGCAGGAGCACTTCTTTTTCTTTTGAGAGAAGTTATACACATATACACCATGCAAATTTGTAAGGCAGTTACACTCAGAGCTGTATTTAGAATACAGCACCTTATACCCACATCGCTGAAAGGACACTTTACATCACTTTATTTCAGAGAAAATGCTATTGCTAAGCTGAGTTTTAAAGTGGGTTCAAATATCAAAGTAACCAGACATTTGCTACATTACTGTATCTAAAAGTAAAGAAAAATGGCATAACGTAGGTAATATTTGTATTGATTGCTTTTGAGTTGTTTAATCAGTGGAACATCTTCTGAAACAAAGTTCCTACTGCTGATTAAATTTTTAATATTTCTGAGGAAAGCGAAACAATTAATCAGTTATGACAACTGTACAGATAAGATAGTGTCTTGGAAGAAATTTTCTCTGATCAAGTAGAAGTGTCTAAAATTCAAAATACCAAAGATATTAAAGGTTTTAAAAATACCAAGTGGTAATGATCATGATGAAATGCCTCTTTTCCTACATAAGAGGTAGTGTTAAGGTCTCATGACATTCTGTATTTGACCTTACAGCTCTGGAGAATTGGTCAACACCACTTTCTATTTCTTTATTAAGGACAGCCATGCATTTAAGAAATAAAATTTGTCATGTAACAGCAGGAATTTCCATCCCATTTCGCTCTCATTTAAGAAAGACAATCATTATGAGATGAATGGATTTTAGAGTAGGGATTGGGACAAGTGAACCTCATTCATACTATTAAGACTTCTGTGGCCAAATTTGGCCTGATGCTCAGGAAATTTTTCTTTAGACAGATGAAAATTTAATTTCAATAGCGACAAGGAATATTTATTATAAGGAATCTGCTACTTTTGATTTCTGCTGATTGGTTCTCATATACTTGAGACAGAGGATTGAAGCAGTGGTGTAGACTCTGCTTGCATATTCTGTATTTAATAGAATGTTGATCAGTACATTAATCACAGGCTTTATGAAGCTGCATCAAGACATTTGGCTGGAAAATCAGCTTTGTAGTTGACTGAGTAAGTGGGTTATTGAAGGTAAAGTTAAACATCAGATAAGGCAGGTCAACTAAAAGGATGGGAAAAACCAGAAGTAGACAGAATAAGACAAAATACTAGATGTTATCTTACACAATATGAAAATTAAAACCTGTTTAACTTCAAAACATGCAGGCTGTTTTAGAAATTTCTGTCAGCATTCTGGCTCAAAATACGAAGAATAGCTTGTCATAATTACTTTGGGAATTATTGCTATTTTCTAACGCACTGAAAACCAAAAGGCAGGTTACTAGCTAGCTTCTTGGTTTTAAGATAGGAAAAATCCTATCTTTAATCCTATGTTTATTTCTTTAAGGCAAAGAAATCTGATAACATCAGATTAAATCTCATCAGAGTTAAAAAATTCTGATAAGCTTAAAACAAAGAAATCTGGAATTAAAATATGAAAGAAGAAAGGTAAGGCCTCCCTTGGTATAGCTTGAAGAGGTCTTTGTATAGGAATCAATATTTTGATTCATGTGATAGTTTAATAGAAATGCTTTAATAGGAGAAATCTTGGAGGTTTACTTTTTTGTTTTGTTTTTGTTTTTTATTTACTTAATTGTAAAGATTTACTCATTTATTTTGAGAGGGGGATTGGGGAGGGGCAGAGGGAGAAGGAGAGGGAGGGAATCCTAAGCAGACACCCTGCTGAGCACAGAGCCCTAAGACACAGGGCTGGACCCGTGACTCTGAGATCATGACCTGAGCTGAAACCAAGAGTTTGACCCTTTGACTGAGCCACCCAGGCACCCCTTGTTTTTGTTTTTTAATTTCTCTTTGTTCCTGAGTTGCTTTGGTATTATTTATAGTCTTATGTCATTGATACTTTCTTTTACTCTCACTGGTTATACATTTTATACAAATAAAGTATTTAAATAAATCTAAAAAGATATGTAAAGACAAACTAGTAATAGTACCCAGCAACAAAAATGCACAAAGGCAACATACAAACATAGCTCTCAGAATCTACACAATTCTTGCATGGTTTGGGTGTGACTTTGTTCCAAGCATCAGATTTCAACGGGGCTCTCAGAGATTTTAAGTTAAAGAGCCATAATTCTGTTTGAAAAGGGTCATTTGTCTTTTTCTTTTTTTCTTTTTTCCTTCTTTTTGTCCTTCCTCCTTTAAATTTGGTATGAAGAAATAATAGGATCTTCACATTTCTAAATCTATGCTAGTTCTAATGGAGGGAAGTGAGATGAGTTTGGTTGAAATTGAGGTAATCTCTTATTTCAATGTAGAAAGTTATCTGTATATTTTGTCTCATAATGAATATAATATGTGAATCTGTACTTATATAATTGTTCTTTAAAAAGGGAAAATATGTTCAAATACTAGTCTGTCTGGGGCGCCTGGGTGGCTCAGTTGGTTAAGCGTCTGCCTTCTGCTCAGGTCATGATCCCAGGGTCCTGGGATCGAGCCCCGCATCGGGCTCCCTGCTCA
The DNA here is from genome assembly GCF_004348235.1 of Phoca vitulina. NCBI lineage: Eukaryota > Metazoa > Chordata > Mammalia > Carnivora > Phocidae > Phoca > Phoca vitulina. Next base: position 630,625 of record NW_022589717.1, on the reverse strand, counting down.
GCAGGGAGCCTGCTTCTCCCTCTCTCTCTGCCTGCCACTCTGCCTACTTGTGTTCTCTCTCTCTGTCAAATAAATAAATAAAATCTTTAAAATAAAACAAAACAAAACAAAAAACAAATACTAGTCTGTCTAATTTATATAATCGTGTTATAACTTCCTGAGAGATAAAACTGCTTTCTAATTGTGCGCATGCATCGCTTAAATGTATTTAAATAGACCACTAAAAGGTAGATGTGTTTGTTAAGAAGACCTACAAGGATAGCATTATATGAAAGTTTAAAAAGTACCATACCGTACCCCTAAACATAGTTTGTGGACTTGCTTTCCCTGTGGGCCTAGGCAATAGAATGAGAACAAGGTGAAAACCCTCACAGGTACCCAGGGGCTCTTGGGTAGAAAAGGATAATTGTCCCAATCCAACTGCCTCTCTGAGAGGCAGCCCTCTAACCTGTCTGAGGACAGCCTGGGACCTGAGCCCCTTCCCCAGCTAATTAATTAATTAGCAGACCAAGGACCATGTTAGGGTGCCTCTAGTCCAAGTTCCTGAGATAGTGCTGAGGAAGTAAAGGGGTGTTGTAGCCCTTTCCTGTCCTAGAAGGGGGCTGGCTCTGACTTATTTCTGTGTGCCCCCAGGGGCTTCCCTCCCCACTGTGCTACCCATGACCCTATTCTGCCTGTGCCCTGTCCCTTAAAGGCCATAAAGGTTGTGGAGTGAGGGGAGTTTAGGAGGGACCCCAAAAGCCACTTACTCTGCTTGACAGAAGCCTTCTGTCACCACAAGACTCTACTTACTTCAAACCTGATTCCCTGCCCTAGAAAGACCTACTTTTAGTGAAAGTTCATGGTTCCTTTAGAAAATTAGCTAATTGAGTCTCCACCTTTTCCAATTAAAGAGGCTGAGAACATAAGAAGGTTAAAGCACTTCCCACTGGTCACATAATGAATGAGCAAATATGGAATTGAAAGATGTGAAAAATTACCTCTTCTGGTTATGATAAATTGTTAGTAATAAAGCTAACTTTTTGGAGAAAAGAACACTACGTCTGGAACCCATGAGGGAGAGTTAACATCACCCTGCTGTTGCATCTGATCTTTCTCTTATCTGACTTTTTCATTTCTAAGGTGAGAGGACTTTCAAGTGCCATCACTGTGACGCTACCTTTAAAAGGAAGGATACCTTAAATGTTCATGTCCAGGTGGTCCATGAAAGACACAAGAAATACAGATGTGAGCTATGTAATAAGGCATTTGTTACACCTTCAGTGCTTAGAAGTCATAAGAAAGTAAGTAGAAGCCTTCTGTGAGTTTAAATGGATTACATACTTCAGCAATATAGGCATGTATGCTAATTATCATGTGATAATCAACTTTATATTAATTAGTCAACATATTTCCTCAAAATGACAAGGGATGCATGGTTTATATGAGCTCTTCAAAAAATGTCTGTTGTCTTTACTTTTTCAGAAGAGATATATAATTCAGATGAAGGTGAACCTAGATTTAGGTATGGATTCTGCACAGCGCTGAGCTATGATGATAGATGGGTCAAAGTATTTGATGAGTGGGAGCTTGTCGATTTTTGTACATTTTTGAATTAATGTGGGTTTTTATCTAAAAAATGATTAGTGCCTTAATTTTATTTTTCAGAGCTAATTCAGGTGTTTATTGACAAGTTATTAGATTGAGCTCTTTTCTAGGATTGGAATGGTCCTTCATCGTGCATCTCTAGGGCCTAGGGAAGTTCCTGGCACAGAAGAGGGACTTGATTAAGTATTTGCTTAACTCAAATAAAATGAGGTTCTTACTTACGGTGATTTGGAGATTATCTTTTTTGTGTTATGCTAATTACTGTAGGCAAATCAAGAGGTTATTTTTATTTGTTTTATAAGTACATTTTAAGTGTATTTTCAAAAATAGCAAAATTCATAGTGTAACAAACACCGTTATAAGTTTTAATGTTGACTCTAGAAATGACTATGAAGTAATAGATTCCGCTACTTGGTGTGTACTGCTGAGTGAATGTGAGGAAGTGATTCCTGCTTCAGTGTGACTTTTATTTTGGTACCTGTCCTTAGTATGGCTGTGTCAAAGCACTGAATTGAGGAATGTTCTTTTGCTGTTTCTTTAATGTTCAGTAATAATGATATTGTCTTCTTTTTTCAAATTTCTGGAGAAGATAGTCTTTCAACTGTCTTTGCTTGAATTACTTTTTTTGCATGAATTTAATAAATTTGTGTCATGTTTTAATCAATGTGGGAAAAAATACTGAGTTTTCAAGAGAGATAATAGTTGTTTGTCCACAATCACAGATTGTTATATAGTACATTTTGCAGAGCATTGTTCATTTTTGTCTCATACATTTATCCAGTATTGTCAGAGTGATCTGTTTCCATGCTTTCTTATCTATATTTAAGATATTTTAGTATTATACCTTAAATGTCTTTTAAAACCAATTAACCAAATTCCATATCGATACATTTTTTAATTAAACCAAAGAAGCATTTTAATTCTTTTCATTAATGTTGACTTAATGTTGTTTAGTTGGAAACTTATGCCACTGAAAATTAACTTAGGTCATGTAGGTGAGCAATGAAATACTTATGTAGCAGCAAAAGAAATGCTGTGGATTTTATATAGATACTATAAGTAAATTGATAGCTGCCTCTTTGGAATAATCCAATGCTGTAATAATAGATATATACAATTTCTAAACAACCGTACACTAATCAAGAAAGAATTATTGTATTTTGCCCCTTCTGTCAGGGAATGAGAAGAAAACAGGTCTGCTATATGTTAAAATGTTATACCATTTCCTTTAAAATGAGCCATAATGGGGACCATGGGAGTAACAGCTCTTACTGTAAAGAATGTATAACTGTTTTGTATAAGAACTTAGAGTGAAAATGGAAAGTTAAGTTCCTGCCAAATGCAAAATCAAGGAGATGTCTGTTGTAGCCAGTGTCATGGGCTAGCGTGGCAGTTGGTTAGACTATATTTCTCAAACTTGAATATAATGTAAATCATTTTCAATGGAAAAAATATTTAAAAGGACACTGATGTTGACTAAGGTATTTAGTTTATAACTCTTTTACAAACTACAAATACAATAGTGTCTCTCCAAATGCACATTATAATTTGAATGTGAAAATTTTCCAATTAAATACCAATAAGGCTATGAAACTAATTATATTAAAGTTAGCAATTAATATGGAGAATGTTTTGCTACATTGGTGGTTTTTTGAGATGAGGTAACTGCCCTACCCCTTTCACTCAGTGCCGGCCAGTGTGTCCCTCCTGGGAACACATCATTTAAAGAAAAAACAAAACAAAACAAAAAAACTTTCCTATTCTTTTTACATTAGCCCATGGCTATGCCAGTAATTTGCACTAACCTAATGCAAACACAGGCCCTGGAAACTCTGCATTGTGGTGGTAACCCAGATGATCCACTGTATGCTTTCATTGAAGTGTAGGTCATTGTTGAAATGAAAAAAATTTTAAAAAGTGTCACTGAGAATGTGCAGATATCTAAAATAATTTCCTTCTCCCTTCTTTTCCCCTTCTCCTAAGTTTGAAAAACAATGGGACTTGAAAAGTAGCTCTGACCCCCTCATTTATTGGAATGACCTATTTTGATGCTGGTAGAATAACTGGTCTCCTGATGAGATTGTGAGCCAAGTTTAAAAAGCTCCATCTGCCTCCTCTTTTTGGGAGAGCTTACTCTTTTCTTTGAACTCTCTAACATTCCAGCAAAACTCACTTTTGATGATACATATTCACCTTTCCTTGTGTGGTTGTTTTATGCCGAGATTAAAGGTATGTGGAGGGCAAGGATGTTCTTTCAAATTGACTGCTCAATTAACACTGCTGATTTTAAAGATCAAATCAGATTTATATTTCTTTTTGCTTTGCCGTAAAATCAATCCAGTCAGGCAAGCATAATGCAAATAACAGATTACTTTATTGAGATTAATTCTGCCCTCAAGAGTTAAATACGCACAAAGAATGTGAAAAATGCTTCTAAGGAAGTGTTTCTTGGCAGCGGTAAAGGGCAGCTTTAACCCCATTTTGATTATGTGGTTTTGCCAGCATGTACTGGTTTTGTATCACTTAATCGTTTTTACTTGGGGGCTCCATAAAGGCTTAAAAAGTAAAGTGCAGAATTATTTTCAAATTAGCACTAATGCATGATTCTAAGGTTTGGTTTTTTATTTTATTTTATTTTTTGAACCAGTGGGAATACTCATGATAAATTGTTTAAAATCTCATTGTGATATTAAATCATCTTAATGAAACATAATCCTGGAAAAAAAGGATTTACCATTGTCAGAGGCACTTAATCATTTTTACCTAATTCTTTATATTTATCCTCAACCCTTTTTATTCCTTTCCATGTAGACACATACAGGAGAAAAGGAGAAAATCTGCCCATATTGTGGCCAGAAATTTGCCAGCAGTGGTACACTGAGAGTTCATATCCGTAGCCACACAGGTAAGTAAATTGTAATTGGTGATAAAAACAACTTAAAGAAATCAAATTCCTTTAAGACAAGGAATATCATAATCTTACAAAATATCTCCCAGATTAAGAATTAATCTTGGCTGTTTTCTCTTCCTTAAAATTTTATAGAATCCAGTTCCTTACTTTAGAAAAATCTTAAATAAGTTTACTTTCCCAAACTAAGTTAAATGTCTGAAATGGAAATAATTTGGCTAATGTTTTGTTGTGATATAATTGTGATTTACTGTATATTCTGTTCTAATGGAGGAATAGGGAATAGCAGTTTCACTTTTTATAGAAGGCTAAGGGCCTCCTCTTAAAATTCCTTCCTATAACTGACATCAAATGTGGCTTTTTTAAAGTTAGAAAGTTCTTGGAATACTGCCTGGATGCTGTAGGATTTTACTGGATACGAGGGTGATGGAACCGTAATGTCCCGTATGCCATGGATAGCTTCCTAAAGGGGTCGTCCCTTGATTTCTTATGACTTTTTGTGTAATTTCTCCCATGAAGGAGGGCTATGCCCTAGTGAAGGCTGAATAAACAACTAAATATTCTTTTTTAAAATTTTAACTGAAGTATAGTTGACATAGAATATTTGTTTCAGGTATACAACATAGTGATCTGATAATTATATATGTTATAAAAAGCTCACCATGATAAATCTAGGATAAGTCTAAATACCACCTGTCACCGTACACAGTTATTACAGTATTATTGACTATATTCCCTATGCTGCAATTTTCATCCCCATGACTTATTCTGTGACTGAAGTTTGTTCCCCTTATCTTCTTCACCTATTTCACCCATCCCCCCACTGCTTTCCCCTCTGGCAATCACTAGTTAGTTCTCTATTATTTATGAGTCTATTTCTCTTTTTGTTGTTGGTGGTGGTATTTGTGTATTTGTTCATTTGTTTTTTAGATTCCACATATAAGTGAAATCATATGGCATTTGTCTTCCTCTGACTTACTTAGCATAATATCCTCTAGGTCCATCCACACTCTTGTGAATGGCAAGATACCATTCCTTTTTATGGTGAAGTCATATTCCATCATGTATATATACCATATTTTCCTTATCCATTTATCTGTCAATAGATACTTACATTGCATTGCCTCCATATCTTGGCTCTTGTAAATAATGCTGCAGTAAACATAGAGGTGCATACATCTTTTTGAATTAGTGTTTTCATTTTCTTTTGGTAAATACCCAGAAGTGCAATTACTGGATGGTGTGGTACTTCCATTTTTAGTTTTTTTTGAGGACCCTCCAAACTGTTTTCCAGAGCGTCTGCATCAATTTAAATTCCCACCAGCAGTATCCAAGGGTTACCCTTTCTCCACAGTCTCACCACCACTTGTTATTGCTAGTCTTTTTGATACTAGCCATTCTGATTGGTGTGAGATGTTATCTCATTGTGGTTTGGATTTGCATTTTCCTGATGATGAGTGATGTAGCACATCTTTTCATGTGTCTGTTGGCCATCTCTATGTCTTTTTTGGAAAATGCCTCTTTAGGTCTTCTGCACATTTTTTCATGGATTATTTGTTGTTTTGGTCTTGAGTTGTATGGGTTCTTTACATATTTTGGATATTAATCCCTTACTGGATATATCTTTTGCAAATATCTTTAAACAATTAAATATTCTTGACAGAACCTTGTCTGGATTTTATCTATCATGTAGAGAAATACTTGAGAAGACTTGGAAAAATACTCTGAATATTGATAGCCAGATCATTTTACTTGAATCTTAATGGTTTTCAGTAGCTGGACTATATGTGGTAAAATGTAACTAGATTACATTGCTGAGGCTTCCTATTCAAGAGCCAGAGTATTTGACTTTATCATTGTAGCCCCAGTACCTCATGCAGTAGACGTCTAGCATAGTAACTGTTTTGTGGATGAGGAAATGTTAGCTTACATAGGCCAAAGAATCAATAGTACAACTATTACACAGAGGTGGAGGAAGGGACAGCTGTGGAACATAATTTCTTATTCTGGAATTTTTTTGGCTAAAGCTAAAAGACATAATGTCAAAATAGTATTTGTAATCTTAGAGTGGTCTCTTAAATACTTTTAAATGAAACCTATAACCAAGAACATATCAAACATTATACATGATGGATGTAGAATAATGGGTGCCCTAAAGAGAGAAAGGAGGTCTTCTTGCTTAGAAGTATCCAGGGAAAGTGAAGTTTTGAGAACCAAAACAGAAGCAGAGAACAACAAAAAGAAAAGAAGCAAAAGGAAAAGAGCAGTAGAGAGCCATGTTGAGCGTGGGTGGACTTAAAATCGTGCCAGAGTCTTTAGCACCATGTCCTGATTGTACAGAAGAAACAAGTGATTGATATAATTTCTCATATTATTGTTTTCTCCTTTTCTTAGGTTTTTCCTTCTTACAGATATCATCCTGAGAATTTTATGTTCAATATCTTTCCCTTTCCTTTCTTTCAAGTTTATCAAGATCCTAAGTTGTTGAATATGCTGAAACTTTAATAATTTATAGACATAATCTTGATTGACTATTGATAAGGAGCTAATTTACTATCATGTTGTCTGGCATAAATAATCATGGTATTTTTTTTAATGTATTACCCTTGGAAAAATGCATTTTTGATGGAAAAAATGCATTTAGGTGGCTGTGTTCCTGATTAACCTGACCTTTTTGTTTAGTAAACTAGTGTTGAAAGGAGAACTTGGTTGGAAAAGTATTTTTAGTGGTGTTTTAAATTCTGAGCTATGTGTTTTTAACTAACTTCTTTCTTAAAATTAAACTGTAATGATCTCCAAGATAATCTGTCAAAAATTTAATTTACCTTGTCACATCAAAAGTTGTCCTTGGCTTTTTAAATTATTACTATCTTCCTTATTAGACATAAACCCAAAGTATGCTCGATTTCTAAGTCCAAAAAGAGATCATAGGCAGTAAAATTTGTTTAAAAAAAAGAACAATCTCCTGTTCCTTGAAGAGCTGTTGATAATAGGGAAAAAAAAAATGGAAATAGAGCCTGCATATCCAACAGTTTAGAAGATTGGTTAAATAAATTATGGTATATCTATAAATTGGAATATTCTGTGAGCAATATCATATATTAGTACATCATATATTAGTTAACATGAAAAGAAATATAAGTTACAAAAACAAAATGATATATTTTTATAAGGATAATATATTTATATATAAAGGCCTTAGAGGTTAAATACTAAATTATTACCTGTGGTTATTTCTTTGTATTATAAATATGGACAATTTGAATTTTCTTGATGATTTTCTGTGTTTTCATATAAGTTTCTTGTCTAATAAAATATTTAAAATATATTAGCGTTATGATTATGCAGGTAACTGCTATTATTAGGTTTATGCTGAATTATTTAGGTGTGACATGTTTCTGCATCTGATTCTCAAGTGGAGCAGCAAAAAGAAGTGCAAAAATATATTTAAAAAAGGGAGAAATGAGAATGAGAAAGCAAATACGGTGACATTAAACCCATGTGAGGGTATATATGGCTTATTGTACTATTTTTCCAATTTTTCTGCCTGTTTGAAAATTTTCATAATTAAAAGTGGGAGTGTTCTATTCCAGTGAGAACAACTGAATGGATGCAGATGCCAACTAAGTGCTGCTAAGAGCTGTTTCCTGAACATCCAGCTTCACAGCTTACATCTTGTTTGCATCTCTCTCAAAGCCTAGTTCTTTCAACAGGAAGATTTCTATTCTTTAAATATAAACAGACTTTTTATTGTTTTGTTTTGTTGCTTACAGTCAGACCACTCAGAGAGAAAACTCAGATTCTTCTGAAGAAGCAGAACTTCTTACTGCATGCTTAGTCATCTTCTTGAGAAAGGAATTCCATGAAATTTGCTATTGGCATAGTCTTTAGAATTTTTTTTTAAATATATTGTAAATATATCTATTTTTTACAAAAGAAGGTTTAAAGAGTTGGTAAGGCTTACCCAGTCATGCTGTTATCCTGCTATAAATCTTGCAGTGGTTTCCCCTTGCTTTCTGCAAAATGACTGTCCCTTACCTATCACGAGACTTACCAACTACCAATTCCTCTCACAGTTGACATTCCAAGCTCACTTATTAGGCTTCTTTCGCTTTCCCCCAGTCTCCAAGTAAATGTAACTTTCTCCACGATATGTCACGTGACCATCCCTTATTCCCACATTAGGTGGATATGCTCTATCTTGTGCTTCTCTCAATACTGCACGCTTCCAAGTGCTCATACTTCTTCAGTCATTCGTAAGTTCTCTGTTCCTTTAGAGCTGTGCCCATATCCGATAACTTACTTGTTTACTATTCAGAGAACTGACTGGCATGGAGAAAGAACCTAGGGAATGCTTCTTGAATAAATAAAAGAATCTACAAATACATTACCATACCTGTGGGATAGTGGAAAGAATGCTGGCTTCATAGCAAGAAGTCCTGGATTTGAATCTAAATTTAATTGACCATAAAATCATTTTTTCATAAATTAACTATACAATCATGGAATTCACTTTGAGAAATGTTAGAATCAAAGAATAAAATTACTAAACTCCCCAATATATTAGCCAGTCCCACCTCAATATAAAGTTGGGCCCTTTGCTCTTCTTTCCATTCTTTACCTCACTGCTTTATCATGCTGTTGGTTGGAAACAATTGTATAACAGATAATAGTTAACAGCATGGTTTAAGATTTAGCTCACCAATATATATAAAATTACAGTGCTTAAATGAAGGAATAAAGAACAATATTTGGCCAACCAGCACTAAAAACTTACCATGACTTTTTTTGACTTGGAATTGGCCAGTTTTTAAAATTCTTATTAGAAAAAAGGTAGAGGAAATTGGTCCTGACAAATGCCCTATCCATTTTGTTTGACAAAGTCCACTTTACAGGAACTGGAATAATTACAAACAATTGTGTAGTATATTATAGTCTCTTGCTCTTCATAGCCTCTCATCTAGTAGAGATTTGGGGATCCCATTGCTTACTATATATAAACATCTCTTTTCAATTATGATATTATACTTACTTTGCATATCTGGCTCCATGACTACATTCTGAGCTGAAGGGCAGGGCAGATCAGGCTCAGGTTTTTAATCAAGTTTATTGAAGGAGAGAAGCTCTTTCAAATATTATCTGAGTTAGTGTATCCTTCCACAGTTAGTGTGATAGGTTTCTAAGACCATTCTCATTTTCTAGATGAGGAAGCTGAGATTCAGAGAAACAAATGACCTATCCAGTCAAGGTAGTAAGATCCAAATCTTTTGACTTCAAGTTCTATCTTATTTTTGTGTTATCTCTTCTTTTTTGCTACACAGCTGCTACACAGTTGTTATAATTACAAGATTTACACACATCCTGTAAGTTCTCCAATATAAAAGATGAGGAATGGAATTCTAAAAGTCACATGTTATTTTAGGAAAATTTTATCCTTTAGAGTGAAATGAAAGGTGTGTGTGTGTGTGTGTGTGTGTGTGTGTGTGTGTGTGTATTTAGCATTACTATTCATTTTCTTCCTGAGTCACCTTTATAGTGGGCAATGACATACAGAGAAAATGATGACTAAATTTAATTCTCCAGATTTTTATTTTAAGATTTTATTTATTTATTTGTCAGAGAGAGTACAAGCAGGGAGAGAGGCAGCAGGAGAGGGAGAAGCAGACTCCCCGCTGAGCAGAGAGCCCAATGCGGGATTGATCCCAGGACCCTGGGATTATGACCTGAGCCGAAGGCAGACCCTTAACTGACTGAGCCACTCAGGCATCCCTGCCTTTATTTTTTAGAGTAGTTTTAGGTTCACAGTGAAATGAGGGGAAGATCCAGAGATTTTCCCTCCTACCCCCTCCCTCCACATGTATACCCTCCTCTGTTATCAACATCCCCAATCTAAGTGGTATGTGTTGCAATTGATGAACTCACATTGACACATTATAGTCACCCAGAGTCTATAGCTTACATTATGGTTCACTCTTGGTGTTGTACATTCTATGAAGGTTTGCACAAATGTGTAATGTGTGTTCATCAATATGATATCATACAGAGTACTTCCACTGCCCTAAAAATTCTCTGTGTTTTGCCTATTTATCCCCTAACTCTCAATGCCTGGCAGCCACTGATCTTTTTACTGTCTCCATAGCTTTGTTTTCCAGAAGAACATTTGACATTTATGTAGTTTGACATTTTTCAGAATGTCATATAGTTGGACAGATTACTTTTTTTATTTCTAGGAAATGATTATTGATAGTTGGGCTTTTTAAGTGGGATGGATGTACATTTGAATACACTGCAATGTGTTAAGATTTTTATAGAGGTAATAGTCTTTCCATGGTTTCCCCATTATGTTGAAGGAGTCAATTTCATTTCGTTTTTATAGCATTCAAACTGTCCATCAATATTTTGGGAAGCTACTTCTCTTTTTTATAACATCAAATAACATTAAGTTTTATGAAGAGAAAACAGGACACCTGTCTATGTTTCTTCCTTCCAGCTTGCCAACTGGTTATCTTTCATCATTTCCTATTTAGTATAATGATGGTATTGCTTTGTGGAGTATTAAAGGCAGTTTCCTTCATATTAATTTTCTTAGAACAGGTCTTATTTTATTGGCTCATGACTAATGGTCATTCTATAAGACAGTGATAACTTAGCTATTGGATTACTACCTGTTAGTTCTGGGAGGAGTCTTAGTATTTATGTCTCTATTGTAATTTTTTGTTAATAGTGCTTTAAAAAAACATTTTAAAAACTTCTCCAATTCACATTTTGATTGGTTTTATCCTTTACTACCTTAAGTAACCAACCAGTTGTATCCTTGCTTCACCTTCTTTTCCCCTCCTGCTCCCTCCCCTTCCCATTACCGCCATTTTGTACAGCTAAGGTGAAGTCTGACAAAACTTTGTGGTTTTTTTTCCATTAACTTTGAAAATGTTATTTTTTACAAACCCTGTATCCACCTTCTGAAGTCCATTCATTCTTCATAATTAGGTGATTAGAATAAGAACATGCACAGCAAGTGTGCACAAGGCATTTGCTTTTAAAGATTACTAAAATACAGTACTCTTCACTTTTAGAATAGACGGAATTTCATAAATTTTGTAGTTCAAGTCTCTTAATTGAACCCATGCCCCACAAAATACAGTGAATTGCTAAGGTTACACTACTTGTATATTGTTCCTCTAGAGCTAAATTAAGGCTTTAACTTTGTTCAGTGTACACTTCACTGGTATTTTTAGTTCTTATTCTAAGTTTTACTGTTACTCTTAAACTTACTGTAGAATTACATACATTCCTTCCATGATGTTTGATGATAGTATCTTGTTGACATATCAACCAATTGAGGTTAATAATCTCGACTTGGAAGCTTGAGGGTCTGTAATTTGTTACTTAATTCCACTTATGGAGAAATTTTCCCACCACAAAGTCAGCTATCTCCACTTCTTGTTATTTAATACCTAGTTCATATCCAAAGTATGGATTGTGGAGTCATATGACAGGCTTTCAAACTCCATTTTATTCATTTCCTCCCTGCGTGAGCTTTATAGTAAGTTGCTTAGTTTCCTCATTTAAAGGACTGGGGTAAGAACAATTCCAACGGGGATGCATCTCTCACTGTCAAATAAATAAACAAATAAAAGAAATTGAGGAAGACACAAAGAAATGGAAAAACATTCCATGTTCATGGATTGGAAGAACAAATATTGTGAAAATGTCAATGCTACCTAGAACAATCTACACATTCAATGCAATCCCTATCAAAATACCATCCACTTTTTTTAAAGAAATGGAACAAATAATCCTAAAATTTGTATGGAACCAAAAAAGACCCCGAATAGCCAGAGGAATGTTGAAAAAGAAAAGCAAAGCTGGTGGCATCACAATTCTGGACTTCAAGCTCTATTACAAAGCTGTCATCATCAAGACAGTATGGTACTGGCACAAAAACAGACACATAGATCAATGGAACAGAATAGAGAGCCCAGAAATGGACCCTCAACTCTATGGTCAACTAATCTTCGACAAAGCAGGAAAGACTGTCTTTTTTCCAATGGCAAAAAGACAGTCTCTTCAACAAGTGGTGTTGGGAAAATTGGACAGCCACATGCAGAAGAATGAAACTGGACCATTTCCTTACACCACACACAAAAACAGACTCCAGATGGTTGAAAGACCTAAATGCGAGGCAGGAGTCCATCAAAATCCTAAAGGAGAACACAGGCAGCAATAAAAATCTTAAAAAAAAAGAACAGTCCTAACGTCATGGCATTGTTTTGAGGAGCAAATGAAAAGTCTGTGTCAGGAACTTTGCAGGGCGCCTAGCACAGTGTGCGCATGCGGTGTGTGAGCTGCTGCCGCCACGGTGGCTCTTTGCTCTGTCTTCGTAATTCCTGCCTGTATTTAACCACAGTTATGCAACCTCCCTTGATATACGGTCTGACCTTCTGTTCCCAGTGTCATCATCATCATCTTTTTATAACCTTTAGCAGCAGAATATAGATCATCTGTAGAACATAGAGGAGGGTTTGCTGTCAGACAGGGCTGGTCTGGGGTGAGTGAGGGTGTGTGTACTGTGTGTCAGCGTCAGTGTCAGTGAAGGTGAAATGTTTAGGTCTGTGCCTGGCAGGCAGCTCTGTAATTTATCATCTGGTTTCCTATGCTACAGTGACAGGGATGGCACTCTGTGGGTCAGCCGAAATAGTAGAGCACATTCTCCTGTTGGTTTATAGCTTCGGAGGGTCGGTGAGAGCTGGGGCTAATTCCGCAAGGGAATCCATGGACTGTGACAAGAATTCCATCAGTTGTTCATAAATTATGAAAGAAATTCTAGGAACTGCTTTTGGGGTTTTAAAGCTCTGGGCCAGAAGGTTAATTACTTGCCTACAGTTCCAACCAACTTTTCCTGTTAATAGATACCGGCTGTGTTGGCCCTTCTGTTCTAGGCTTGCTTGCACACTGTTGTATGAATGTAGTAATAAATCATTGTCTTAGGAAACAGTTAAATTTTTTTAGTAAATACCTGTGATCAGCTTAGAAATAAAGGATCAGTATATTATAATTCAGTTATACTTGGATTTTAGCCATTGTTTTTCTGATTCTTTGTCTAAAAGAATTTATTCATTCTTTTTAGAATATTTGTTCAAAATTACAAAAATGGTAGCTATAAATAATTATAAACAACAATAAGACAATATGGCAATTATTAATAAATAAAAATAGACAATTAGCAAAGTCACTATGAACGCAAATGAAAATTTAAGGCATGTTTTTCACATTTTTATAAGAATTAGATAACTTGCCTGTGTTGAGAGGAAGCTTATTTTGCTATATTTATTTTCTAAGTGGTTAATTACTAACATTAGGTCATATTGAATGTTCTCTTACCTGCAGATAAACTAAGAGTTCACAGAACAGTTGAGTGTAGAATCTGCACAGAAGTAAATGATATTCTTAGCATCACACTTTCGGAGCCTTAGATTTTCCCTAAGAAGTCATTCGTAAAGTCTTGAACTACATGATTTTTGTTCTCCGTGTTATTTTGACACTTAAGATCATTTTTGAACACTGACCACATTAGTGGAATATAGTGTTTCTTTCCTTTTTTTTTTCTTGCTGTACTTTGCTGCTCCCGTTTGATTTTGAGTTAGTGACAAGTGCATATAACAACTTAAAAGAGAGATATGGAGAAACATCCATTTTGATTTTCATTGATAGTATTATTATCTATTTTTAAATATTTTTTCAAAAAATATCAAAGGCCCTAGTTTCTAATGCAAAAGCTATAATGCTTATGTCAGGGTTTGTCAGAGGACGGATAGAGGCACAGAGGGAAGGGCGAGGGAGTGACAGTGGTCTTGGAATGTAGCATCATGAACCAAATGAAGTAGTAATATAGTCACAGAGTCTAACAAGAGGGATCATTTAAAATATATCATTGTTTAGTAACTCTCTTTTTATCACTTCTTCATTTTTTTTTTTTTGGTACACTGAGATCCTCAAAAATGGAAGTGTCGCAGGCAACAGTTTTCATCACCTGTATCTCAACAGCTTTATCTATTAGTCCATTTCTACATAATATTATGAATAGCTACCTCTGTTAAATTTGGAACACCAACATTGTCCTTTAAGAAAACTACAAGAGATTGGGTTTCCTCTGATACTTGCTTCCTCCTGCCATTACTACCACTTCCTCCCCTGAGGACAACTTCTCTGGGTGTTGTTTTCCCACGACTCTGAAGTGTGCTTCAGGGCCGGGGAAGGTTTTACCCCTTTTCTAGTTTGGGGGGTAAGGAGAATCATTTTCAGGGTTTCATGCTGCTCAAAGTTATATAGTCTTGATTCTTCCTTGCTGGCACTGTTAGCAGGAAGCCCCTCCGTGTGCAGCTCCTGAGGTTTAACTACTTCATCACCCCAGGACCACTGTTCACAAACTATGCTCATAAATATGAGGCTAAATAAAACTTTTGGTAGAAATTCCTAAACACGGGAAACTGCTGGGTGAAAGGATTAGTTTTCCCACTGAAGTCTGACTCCCTACCAACAAAACCAAATCAGTAATTACCTTACCTTTCTCTACTTACCTATCTTAAAGTGTCCCTTAACACAGTAGTGGGGAGAATTCATGTAGTTTTTCTTTCTTGGTCAGAACCTTGAAAACTTTGCCAGTGTCTGGATCATTCAGATGTTTCTCCTGTTTGTGAAGCAATCCCCTTTGCTTTTGTCGGTGTGCACATGAAGGAGTCGTACTCCCTCAGACAAATCGCATGTGATGGGTGTCATTTACACACCTGGTCGACTGAAGCCTCGAGTAAGGAGTCTTTGACTTTCTCTTCCTAGCTAATTATATATTTTTAACTATTCATTAACTCTTGTACTTTTTTTTATTCTGCATCATGTATTCTATTTTGTTTGCATCTGTAAAACTCATTTTTTATTTTGCCTTCAACCCAAAAATAGTTGTGGCTCTTTATTTGAGATTAGAATATTAGTGAGCACGTGACTCTCCTATTTTTCTGCTTCCCTGTGAACCTCACCTCATTTGACTTGGCATCTCTTCAGAAATGAGGGATGGATACTGTTAACTGTAAGATTCTTTTTTTTTTTTTTTTTAAGATTTCATTTATTTATTTGAGAGAGAGAATGAGATAGAGAGAGCATTAGAGTGGGTAGGGTCAGAGGGAGAAGCAGACTCCCCACTGAGCAGGAGCCCGATGCAGGACTCGATCCCAGGACTCCAGGATCATGACCTCAGCCAAAGGTAGCCGCTCAACCAACTGAGCCACCCAGGTGCCCTAATTGTAAGACTCTTAAGGAGAAGAATGCATTTTTTACTTTTTTTTTTTTTTTTTTGTCGTTCCATTCATAGAACCTGGCATTTAAAAAAAGACTTGATTTGTTTTGATTCAGGTGGTAAAAGTATTTTGAGAAGTAAAGATCTCCGCATTTAGTAAATTTTTATTTTTGTATTTTACTGCCCATTTCCTTCTAATAGTAAACTCTTTACACTTTTAAAAGTAGAGCATCTCTGTAAATACTCAAGGAGAAAATGTCAAGTTCAGACTTTTGTTGTCTTTCTTTCAAAGAGGGTGTCCTTGGGCTTAACTTCTTCAGATCAAGTGATATTTTTGCAGAATTTAATTAATAGGAGCATTCCAAGAGTAACAATGTGGGGTTCAGTGAGGTTAGTGGGGTTTCATGGCTCTTTTTGCTCCTGGAGAAAAAATAAGTATTTCAAATCATAGGAAATGCCAAGAATGAACTTGAGCTACTCCCATCTGTCAGGGTAGCATTTCACTTTTCTCTGTGGTGTACTTTTAGTTTATTAGATGCTCCATAAATTGAAGGGATTAGAATGGTGGAATGGGACAAGTGATTGGGCGGTGCTTGCCCCATTACATTTTTTGTTTAATTTTTATTTAGAATGAGTCACTTTGATGTCTTATAACAATTTCCTTAGTCCACAAAAGCAAAATAAGCCAGTCCCATGATATTTGTGGAAAACAAATTTAAAGTTCTAAAGAATTCCCATATAGAGCTTTTATTTTGAAGTCCAACCACATGGAACCATCTTATTTTTCATGAAACACACACTTTCAAAGTTTGCTTGTTCATTTGAAAGTTGCCCTCTCCAAAACTGATTTTCGTCAGAAAACTCAAAGTAAAAAATAAAACTGTTTCCAAAATCTTTAAACCTTATTTAATTTAATTATTTAAACATTATTTAATTTGGAGTCACTGAAAGTGGGAGTTTAATTTTATTCCATCTTAAATTACATTTTCTGTGTGTATACATCTTTTCATCTTTTTAGAAAATTATGAGAGCTCTCTGAATCTCATAGGTTTTTTTTTTTAAAGATTTTATTTATTTATTTGACAGAGAGAGACACAGCGAGAGAGGGAACACAAGCAGGGGGAGTGGAAGAGGGAGAAGCAGGCTTCCCGCGGAGCAGGGAGCCTGATGTGGGGCTTGAACCCAGGACCCTGGGATCATGACCTGAGCCGAAGGCAGACGCTTAACGACTGAGCCACCCAGGCACCCTGAAATCTCATAGGTTTTAAAAATATGCTGACAAAATAAAAGTTAAAATTATTAAACTGTTTTCTGAGAATAATCTATTTTTATTTTAGTCAAAATCTCTTAAAATGTATACATTATATATTAAGCTTTTCTGCTTCATTAAAATCTTTCAAAGCATAGGGCTCATTGGCATTACACATCTCTTGTTGCTTTTTTTAATTTTATTTTATTACGTTATGTTAATCACAATACATTACATCATTAGTTTTTGATGTGGTGTTCCATGATTCATTGTTTGCGTATAACCCCCAATGCTCCATTCAATGTGTGCCCTCTTTAATACCCATCACCAGGCTAACCCATCCCCCAACTCCCCTCCCCTCTAGAACCCTCAGTTTGTTTCTCAGAGTCCATAGTCTCTCATGGTTCGTCTCCCCCTCCGATTTCCCCCCTTCATTTTTCCCTTCCTACTACTTTTTTTTTTAAACATATAATGTATTATTTGTTTCAGAGGTACAGCTCTGTGATTCATCAGTCTTACACAATTCACAGTGCCCACCATAGCACATACCCTCCCCAATGTCCATCACCCAGCCACCCCATCCCTCCCACTCTCCACCACTCCAGCAACCGTCACATCTCTTTTTAAATTGTGGTAAAATATACAGAACATAAAATTTATAATTTTAACCATTTGTCATTTTAACACTTTTTAATTTTCTAGGTTGATCATGGTCATTATTGCTAAATTTGTTGCAGTCAATGTGTTTAGTAGCTTGAAATAAAATTTTATCTCTGATTCCTTTTATAGAGTGGCCAAGTTTATTTCTTAAATCCAGGGGCTGATTTAAGAATATCAAGGTTTGCAAGATTTTGTTTTGTTAATTTCTTATTACATAAACATAGATCTTAAGAAAAGATTTGTGTCAAGTTGTTAGACGTTGAGTTAGTTTGGAACAATAGATGGATAGTCAGTGAAAACTGTGGCTTTAGGATCCTTTTATCATGGAGATGCATGCCAACATGCACTCCCTTCACCCATTTTAAGATTCTGTTTTAATATTAATATGTTAATCCTTTGATGAGGGTTAGAGTTCTTTCTGATGTCTTGAATTAAAATTATATTGCATAAAAAATGGTGACATCAATAAATTGTCATTCTAATGGCATATATTAAACTAGAATCTGACTTCTTCCAATTGTTTTTAGCCATATTTGCCAGTGGATGGTTATTGTTGTAGTGCATTTTCTTCTTCTAACTCAAGGCAACTTTTTTGAGGGCCAGGCTAGACTCTGTAAGGTGTTCCCTGTGGCATCCAGATGCCCCCTCTCGTTACCACTAGCTGCATCTAGAAGGCCATCTCCAATTTTCTGGAGCTCTTTTCTGAACATCCTCCACACTCCTCCCCACACATTTCGAATACTTTTAAGCTACTTCCATCTCAGGTATGCCAGCAGTGAGAATTTAGAGGCACTTATTTCAAGCCCAGTAAGCTTAAATAATTCTAAGTCAAATATGAAGAATTAAAAAGTGTGCCTCAATCATGTGAAATTGGCATCAAGGATTGGCATTGGCATTCATTCGCTTCTTCTGCCTTTCATAACAACTTGAGCTCAGTCCTTCGGCTCACTCCCACAGAGATCTTCCTTAAACCTATCTCCTTGTTTTATTTTCTTCATGTAGTGTATCAGTATCTGAAACTATCTTGGGGTCTTTCTCTACTTTTTCTTGTCTTTCTCATTACACTAGGAAAAGTGAAAGGCAGTGACTTTGTGAATCTTTGTGCAACTGCATTCCAAAGCCCAGGACAGTAATGAGAAGAGGGTATGTGCTCAAAAAATATTTAATGCATGACTAAAGTAGCTTCATGAGTATCCACTTTGTGGTACCTTTGGAAATCAACTTAAAATCAACCTCTACAATTGCCATCAATGTTTCTGTTTGTTCCTTGATATGTTTGAAGAAAACACAAATGGATTTTAATGCTTAGTGTCAGAACATAATTTAAAGAAAGAAGCATTTCAAAGAACTCATCTGTTTTCCTTAGTTAAGTGAAAAACATTTTGCCATTATGTACATGTCAATATTATTTGAGTTACTGTGGTCATTAAATTTGACTATTGGTAGTTAAATTTCATAGATATTTCCCAGTATTGTATTTACCTTCTAAATTTTGAAGGTGGTTACCTATATATAGTTCTCAATGCACAGCTTTATATTATGTTAGTATTTGCATTCACTTGGGACCTGCTTTGAGGCATAACACACATTCCTAACCTGCCCTCTACTTTTTCCTGAAGAGCTTTGATAAGTAAAAGAATGCTTGAATTTACCAGCCAGAAAGATCTGGTTAATGTTAACTGCTATTGCAAGAAGCCGAGTTTTTGTCAAAAACTTTAGAAAGGTTAACCTAATTTACACAAAATACTAGCCGTATTATTAATTTATGTAATGGCATAAGAGTTAAGGGTTAAAATTCTGATTCCACCACTTAATAGCTGTGTCATCCTGAGCAAAGTACTTATCCTTTCAGTGGCTTACTTTCCTCATTTGTAACTAGGGATAGAATACCTAGATCATAAGGTTGCAAGAATTGAAATTGTTAATATACGTTAGGCATTCTGAACAGAACAGAGGTTCTATATGTTTCAGCTATTATTATTTCCATTTAGATTGGTTTTTAGCTATTTTTTAGCTAATTACTAGATTAATTTTCAGGTTAGTTAAAATTTGAACATTTTAATTAGCCTGAGCAAAATGAAGACAATGTTTAAATCTATCAGAGATATTAAAAAAAATAGTAGTTCTTGGGGCACCTGGGTGGCTCAGTCAGTTAAACGTCTGACTCTTGGTTACAGCTCAGGTCATGATCTTAGGGTCCTGAGATCGAGCCCCCATGTAGGGCTCCTTGCTCAGCAGAGAGCCTGCTTTTCCCTCTCCCTCTGGCCCTCCCCCAGCTCACACACTCTCTCAAATAAATACATAAATGAAATCTAAAAAAATGGTAGTTCCTTGGATTTGCTTCATATTGTACTTCAGAACCTATGTACTGGCATTGTTCAAGTAAGAAAGAAAGATTTATATTCTCAGGGTTAACTCAAATTGAAGATTGGTTCCTGTTTGCTCCAGAATAATTTTATGTGTAGACAAATGTATTTCCTAGAGACATATTTATCACAATAATTTGAAATAATGAAGATACCATATGCATAATGTGAAAAAACTAAGAATAACAGCTTCCTTTAGTATGAAAATTAGACAAATGACTTTAATAGTTATTAGCATGTTGACTTACACAGGTAACCTTCAGCTTCAGATTATGTGGGACCGCAAATGGCTTTGTCCTCAGAGTCTTAAGGGCAGGATTCCTGCAAAGATGCTCCAACCAAACAGGTAGAGAAGGTAGCAATTTAATGTACAGTCTGGGCTGATTTGCAAACCACATAGTCTAGATTTCAAATGAATTTTGTTTATCAAAGCCATTCACCCAGTGACATTCTTTAAAACTGGAGTTATATTCTGGGAGAGTAGAATGAATAAGTAGAGTTAGACTTACTCAAGTTTCCCAAACATACCAGCTCAGTATCACTGGATTTCAGTGTTGGAGTAGGGATGGGGCAGCAATTCAGTCCTCTAGAGATACCAGTTTCTCTTCTGGGCAGTTTACATCAGCCTCATGGGCAGCAGAGAGATAGACATCATTGAAAATAATAATTGCCAACACTGTGAGTCAGGTGACTGTATTAGTTTGCTAGGACTGCTGTAACAAAGTACCACAAACTGAGTAGCTTAAACAGTGATTTGTTGTCTCACGGTTCTGAAGGCTAGAAGTCTGAGATCAAGGTGTCAGCAGGGTCACATCCCCTTTGAAGGCACTAGGGAAGAATCTGTTTTAGGTCCTGGCTTCTGGTAGTTCTTTGCCTTGTGGCAGCATCTCTGTGCTCTTTGCATGGGGTTCTCCCTGTGTGTCTCTGTCTTCGTATGACCATCTTCCTATAAGGATACCAGTCAGATTAGATTAGGGATCCACACTACTCAAAGAACATTTCCAAGGACATATTTTGAGGTACTGGAGTGGGGGGGTTAGGACTTCAACATATGAATTAGAGGTGGGGGGCACAGTTCAAACCATAATAGTTAACTGGGTATTTTTATTGTCCTAGTTGGGAAAGTGGTGAAAGTGAAGGGAATACTGTTAATCATTGTTCTGGGATAACCAGCATAAACTGAGACTGCCTTAGGCAAACCTGAATATATGGTCACTGTCCCTATGAGATAGATACAATTTATCCCATTTTTCAGAGGTTCAGTGAGGTTGAATAACTTCCCCAGAGTTATAACTAGAAAGAGGACAAGTATTATTCAAATTCAGGACAATCAGATTCTAAAAAAAGGAGAAAATCTATGCTTCTAACAAGAGAAAAGTTAACATTTTCATGTCTATAGAGAAAATTTCTATATTATGACACTAGGTAAGGTAGGGAATGAATTTGTTATGCTGCATTCTCTAAAATTCCTTAACTATATCTCTTTCCTTGCTTAATCAAGTTAGCTATGATGAGAGAAAATAATAACCTGGTATATTATATTAGGCTTAATTAACATAAAATTTACCTGATGACTGCGAGTCTTTGATTTTTGTTTCCTGGCTAGTCTATTGGTATTTGGAGAGCAAGAAAACACTTAAAGCTATACAAAGAGAATAGCCATGAATATTAAATTATTTTAGGCTTGCTAGAAAATTGTTGAAATGACTTTTTGTAAGTGTAAACCACTTTACTATTTTTATCATGCTTTATTTGTAATCTAGATTTGATTTTTGATTGGCTTGTTAATAAACATTTTAGCATTCTTCATTATCTATCACTAGAGTAAGATAAACGTTGAAAATCTAGAAGTTTGCTTTTCATACTTTATGAAGAAGGAAATAAAAAATTATCTGGAATTCTATGATGCAGGTGTTACCACCATCAGATTAGCGTTTTGCTGTATTCTTCAGTTCTTTTTTTGCAAGGGGGGTATGCATGGGAAAGGTTAGATGGTCAAGAACTCAATAAATGATAGTTGTTGCTACTACTCCTTCTACTGCCGATGCTGTTGCTACTGCTATTGCTATTAATATTATTTTCATTTTTGTCATCATCATCAAGGAGAATTCTAGAAATAATCAGTATGACTTAGAGCCTGGATGCCTTAGAGCCTCTCCCTCTGCCCCTGCTCGTGTGCCCTCTCTCACTCCCTCACTCTCAAATAAATAAAATCTTTAAAAAAAATAAAAATAAATGGAATATGCAAGAAGCCTGCTGCTGGCCAGTGGTGAAATGCTGGAAGTGCTCTGGGCTCAGTCCCTCTCCGTGGCTCAGTCCCTCTCTGCAGGAGGGGAAGGCGCAGCCCATTGCCCGGCAGCGCCCGTGGTGTGTCAGCCCAGCTGTGCAGGGAGCCTCTTTTTGGCCGTGCAAAGAGCATACGTGGTGATTAGGATATGAGTTGGGGGAGTGATGGCAGTGCTTGCTTTGCTAGTTTACTTTTTTCTGACCTGGAGACTTCCTTTGCAGGTGAGCGTCCCTATCAATGCCCTTACTGTGAAAAAGGATTCAGTAAAAATGATGGACTGAAGATGCATATTCGTACTCACACCAGGGTAAGATTATATTCTGTCTCATTAATATTTATTATAAAACTATACTTAGTTTTTTTTGAAAAGATATTTAACTTGGCATGAGAAAGTAAAAGTGATGTATCTAAAATTATATGTTCATATTTAGGATGGACATTTGGGGATTAATTAAAAGACAAAACAATGAAAGAAACAAAAGTCCAAATTCCAAAAGGATCCCCGTTCTTTGAATTAGGAATAAGTGCTCAGGAGTAATAAGAATTATCAATGGCAAACTGCCAAATAAATAGATCACAACATTTTAGGACTAAAAAGTATAAAATATGGTGCCTTGCAGAGCATTTGCCAGTAATAGGAACATTCTTGAAGAGAGGCGTGTCTGTAAGCATGTGAACACTAATTAATACACATGAGCAAATACATTTGCAAGAAAGATGTTGAAAATAATGTAAGTTATCGGAAGGGATAGAAAACAGGAAAGCACAACTCACTGCTCCACAGGGTGCTGCCTGGTACTGCCTTCCATTCTTTTCCAAGGGTGCCCTGTGTTTTTTAGCTTGTCAACACCTGTCACTACACTCTTGTCATTCTGTTACATACGGCTTTCCCAAACTCAAGCATCTGCCTCACCTGCTATATAAAAACCCGTGAGCAGCTCACCCTCCATCCAGCTACATTTCTTAACCCACTATTCTGTTTAGGGCACAATTAGATACTTTATATGAACTTTCCACTTGGAAATTTGATGTTTTAAATAGTTCTTGAATTTGCTTTACCTGTCTTTCCACTGTATTATCTCTCACACAGTTCCTTTTCAGTCTGGCCTTTTAAAGGTGCTTATGGTCTGTACATAAGTGACATGTTTTTCCAGCTTTGAAGAGACCTGCTTAATCCCCTAAGAGCAATTCTAATTTCGGCCTTTCCTGGATTTCACTTTTTTACCTTAGCTATAAAACACAAACTTTAGAGAAAACACATAATAATAATATCCTTTCCAGTATAATAATATTCTAGCCTTCTACTTCAGTTCTGTAGGCCATAAAAGATACCCTCAGAGGTCCTGTTAAGAAAATCACTCTTCTTGTCTTTCTGGTGGAGGACAGAGGCAGCTTCTCTACTCATTAAAGCAAATCCATAGCAGGTTTCCCCTTCTGGCTTACAACATCATATTTATATTATATGAATATTAGTAATTGGAGTACTTACTGAATATAAAATTACTTCATAAACAATAAAGGATTAGACAAATATGACTGCCTATAATGATATGACTTAAATATTTATTTCACCATGAGCATTATTAAAGAGATTTAAGTTAGTTTTAGTTCAGCCTAAGAAGTTATCGTATGTGTGCAGTCTTCATAGTGATGTTAATAATGTGTTTTAAAGCTGCCAGCATACAAGGAACCTTGGTTCCTCTCAGTGAAACTATTGATGTTAACCAAAATCTGGGCATGATGGGTACATAACTATATTATTGCACTTGATTACGGATGATAGACATGATTATACCACAGAAGAAAATCACTGCAGGAAAAAAAATACCTTTTGGGTCCCCTTAAGAGAGTGATATTTCCAATTTGATTAGTTTTTTACTTTGTTTTAATATAAAGTTTATTAATGAGACTGATACAAATAGTTATAAAGACCACTAATCCCATGCCAGGTCTGGGCCTTCACATTTATTCATTTAAGAAGCCTTACAGAATTTAGATCTCATAACAACTTGTTAATGAATTTAAAAATTCTTTTAGGCCCCTATAAGGTAGATATTATTATGATCCCTTTTTTAAAAAATGAGAAACTGAGGCCCAAGCCAGTAAGGAGCAGAAATGAGGTGGGAACCCAAGCAGATCGGCTGCAGAGCCGACCCCCTTACCTAGTACATACATCTGCCTTTTATTTACTTGAATATTTTGACTCTACCAGCTGATGTACTTTCTTGTATATTTTTAAACTAAACAAACTGCAGTAACGACCCCAAATTTAAAAGTCTCATGTTCATTTGAATATTTGAGCCTTGACTTGAGGATCCTGGAACTGCCTTGAGGTATCCAGGTGCAGCTGGTACCTTTTAGCAGCTCTCGAGCACTAACTGCAGGAAAAGAAAACAAATCCCAGCCTTTGATTAAGGGAGCACCCAACAGGGTCTCAACTAGAAGCACCCAGGATTTTAGACAGAATCCCATACAATTAGTGGAGTACTCGAGGAACAGGGTAAGTAAATCTAAGCCTCTCAGGTTTTGCCTCAAACTCTAATCCTTTTTCATGCATTATTTGTATTTTATCATAGACAGCTTTAGTTTTGAAATTATATTTCCTAAGCATTGAATGGATACAGATATTCTTTGCATATTAGTGCAACTTTCCAAAAGCTAATTATCAGCTAATGCAATCTAATTAATGTCAAGAACCAAAAGAGACTTTTAAAAAAAGTTCTAGAGGAACAATCTCTGCAAATTCATATTTTCCCCAATATTACTTGGATTTTATAGGACCAAATACAAAAACGGTATCATTACATTTGGACCATAACACATTTCAGTTTCAGTTTTGTATTCACATTATGTTTAGTATTTAGATCATTCTAATTCCGGGCGATTTTGCCCTATCTCCAAAGATCATTTTAATTCTGTTACAACAACAACAAAAACTATACTATTCAGCGAGTTACATCTTTGAGAAGTTTTGGTTAGTCTACACAAAATGCCATGCCATGCCTGCACCCTCAGATTCGCATTCTATGGTTACCGCATGGATGCCTTGGCGAGGGAACACAAAATCCTTTCATTCCGGTTATCGTTTATGTGGTCCAGTAAGGGCTGCAAATGTGGGAGACAATTTTGCTAGAATCTACATTTTACTAAAAGGCTAAACAGTCATTGGTCTTTTATGGAGAGGCCACGGCTTAAGTCCAAGGCTTAATTTCCTTTTATCCATTTCCTTCAATGATTTATATATTCTCCTTATTTTTGGTTTTCAACACTGTTGTGCTAGATGTATTTTTCTTTGTATCCATCCTGCTTGTATTGACAGTTTGTTATTAATAGCTATATTTTGGAAAATTCTCAGCTGTGTTTTAGAAATTATTTCTTTGTTTCCTTCCTTTCCTTCTTTTTCTTAAGGGATGTCGAGTACATGTGTTAGATTGTTTGATGTTGTTCCATAGCTCTTGGTAGTTCTTTTCTGGTTTCGTTTTGCTTTGGTTGCTTTTTGATTTTTAACCACAGTGTTTTTCTTCTTGTTGTTTGTGTTTCTAATTTCCATTCATATATTTTCAGTTTCACTGAATCGTTCCTCTTTTGTTCCCAGTCTGCCTATTGAAGGAGTTCATCTTTGATACCATGTTTTTCCCTTCTCATATTTCCATTTGGCTTTTAAAAAATCACTTCCATGTCTCTGTTAAGATTACCTATTTGTTCGTGCATGTTGTCCACCTTTTCACTGGATTTAAGATATTAAGATATTAATTATAGTTACTTTAAATTGTCTGATAGTTTCACCATCTGGGCCATCCTTTGATCTTTTTGTGCTGTCTATTCTGTCTGTTGATAATGGGTTTGGGGGAGTTGCTTTTTGTGTGTCATACAGAATTTTTATTCAATGCCTATTACGTGTGTGAAAGAATAGTAGATACCAAGGTAAATGTTACTTATACCTGGAAATAGGTACACCTTTTTCTGCCAGGCTATTAATGTGAGGGGTTGAGCCAATCTAGTCAATAGTTGAACTAGCTTTGGGTTTTGTTGTTGCTATAGGTACCATAGGCTTTAAGCTTCTCCCGTGGTGGGCTGCTATTTCCATGTTCTTACTGGGAAGTCTGGGTGGTCAGGGGTTTTCTGCAGTAATTCTCCTCTACCAAACAGACCCAGTTACTCAGCATGAGATGCGAGTGGGGCAGAGGGTTCTCTTGGTTCTCCTGTTCGAGCAATAGGGGGAGGCAAGTGCTATGTACCTGAGTCTCTAAAGTGGAACTTTCTCAGCATTCCTACTCTCAGCCTGTGGTGGGCAACTTCTGCCTCTGCCTTAGTTCAGGTCTAGAGCGGCAGTGTCCTAGGCACAAGGTACATGTGGCTATTATTAATTATAATTACAAGTAATTGGAATTTAATTACAATTAAGGCTGATTCATAGAACATGCAGCTTGTGGCTCTTGTATTGGACAGCACAGTTCTAAAACATCTCTGTCATCACAGAAAATTCCACAGCACAGGTCTAGAAGGGCAGGTGGCTGAACTTGGCATTGTGTCAGTGGAGAGTTTGGGGTATAAGTGAGGTTGTCACTCCTCTTCTGGCAGCAGCAGACCTCTTCTACACGTCAGTGTGAGTCTTGGGCAAAAGCAGGTCTGAGAGCGCCTCCCCTTTGAGTCTCTGCAGGGTGCGGGGTGTGGGCAAGCTTCTCTTCTTCCCCAGAGGCAGAGCCCTTCACCTGGGACCAGGGTGTGCACGGGGTTCCTGCTTCACCCCCAGCAGCATCGTGATGGCTTTTGCCTCCTGACAGAGATGAGATACAAGACACGGCTGAGACTGAAGGCATTTGTTTCCTGTGTCAGGAGGGTCTGTGGCCTTGTGCTTGTTCCCTGGTGGTGGCCAGTCACCGCCTCATGGTCACGCAGGGACGAGAACACAGACGAGTGCCTTCTGGTGTGCCTGTTCCACCCTGAAACCTCGTCAGGCCCCCATAGCCTGCGTCGTGATGGGGCTCTCCAGTCCTCCCCGCCTGCCCCTCATCTTTCTCACCAGCACCTGGGGAGCCAAGGGAAAAGAAGCTGTGAATGGTGTGGACTTCCAGTGTGCTTGGGTCCCCCCGATTCTACTCTGAACCATCCTGATAGCCCACAATGGACCTTGAAGAATCCTTTAAAGTTTTACTTGTTTCCTTCCCACCCACTGAGCTGACAGCTGCCTCATCCTCTGTGCTGTGACCAAGAGGAAACAGTTCTTGTGTTCCATCTCTGTGGCATTCAGTTCACCTGCTTCTCTGGGGACTCACAAAACATCCCATGACCTTAGGTTCAAAACAATGATGTAGATTATCCAGCGGGTTTTTTTGTTTGTTTGTTTTTGTTTGTTTGTTTGTTTGTTTTTCTGTTTAGTGTGAAGGTGATGTTCTTTGGGTTTTTTTCACATTTTAAAAGCAGTAATTTATCTTAGCTGTTTAGGTTTGTTGGGATAACTTCTTGTACTTAATTAATGTCTCTAGATTAATTTTCTGCTTGGAAAGCAGATAGAAGCAGAAAGTCTTACACTTCATGACCAGTCAACACCTCCATTTAGTTAGGGAAGCATCCCTATTTACAGGCCCATGTGGTTTAGGCCATTGTGTTAGGTTTGGACAAAGGGATTCTGTTTCCCAGGATGTGGAGAGGTCAGTCTGCCTCAGGGCAGGGCTTGGCAGGCCTCCCACAGGGCAATGCATTATGAACCATTTCTCATCTCTGTCTAGGTTCTCTCCTATCTACCTTCTCTCCTTCCCGTTCATGGGCTCGTTTCTTTGCTTGGGTGTTGGAGGAGACAGCTTTTCGTGGGGATGAAGACTTCTTTTGCACGTGGGTAGGAGGGATTCCTTAGTTTGGACACTGTGGCTTCAAACCACGCCTTTTAAATGAAACAACCTCAAAAGGCAGTATTTATTTTCCCAGGGGTTTTAAGCCTGGAGATGCTCCAGGCACCCTGGCAGACCCTCCCCTCCTTATCTCTGTAGTCCTTTTGTCTAAAAGGTCTTCTTGAGCACCCTAAATTATATCTGAGGTAGATATCTTTATGTGTAATGTCTCAAGTCCCAAGTTAGTACATTACACTTAGGAACAAAAATCATCTGGAAATTATGAACCTTAGATTTTTATTGTCTTAGACACATTGAGCCAAAACACTCTCACTGAAATGGGGCACATGCTCATAAATATCCATTTTGTAAACATTAGGTTCAAAAGGAATTGTTTTTGTAATTATTTACTACAGAAGGCTTCACATCTTACTTAATCACTTTTGAATTTCAACATGGAAAGCACCTGGACCAATTAGAAAGTTATTTCAGAGAGTCTGCCTTTTGAACACCACTTAGAAACCCAATTAGCTTACATAAGTTTCAAGATCACAGCTGTCTCTCCAGCCTTGTTTGTGGGAAGAGCCAGATTAGTTCTTACAAATATGAAGATGCAAGTAATTGCCAATGGTTCAAAGTAACAGCAAGTCTTTTATGTTGTTTTATATTTTGTTAATTTTCTTTCATGAAACTTCCTGTCCCTGATCCCCAGGTAGTTCAGGTTTTTGGTGGGTTAAACAAACATGTGCACTTTGCACTTTTTTTTCTGACACCATGCAGTGAGACCCTGGGTCTCTGAGGCTAGCCCAGAGTAGTATGTCTCAGAGTCCTGGGGCATCAGGCACTGCTGAATTTATCTGGAGGCTGTGGGGGTGGTATGCCATTGTAGCAATTTGAAAACTATACAAAAATATCTGACCAGAGCACCCATATGGTGCACCATGTGGATGCAATGTAAGCATGATGTTGAAGGAAAGAGAATAGTTAATTCATTGTGGGTGAAGATGTTGGAGGAGAAGTGAGAAGTGGATGCTAAGAGGAAGAAGAGGCAAGAAGAATTTTCCCAGCTACAGGAACATTGTAGAGGATTTTTGTAGCCTTGGTTGAGAACAGAAAGCGGTCTTTTAAGGGTAAGAATTGGCTTGCAATCTTCATGAACACATTATGAGGCATTCCTAAAAAACCTAGAGACAAATGCAGAGGCAAGCCTGTTGAATCAGGAAGGGGATGGGTGAATTCATTCCAGGAAACGCTAGAGAGAGAGGGTGGTATTTGAGTTGAGCTTTGAGGAATAGGGAGGAGGGCATGCTGGGCAGATGTAACCGCTGGGGCAAAGAGAGAGAGGTAGTAGCTCCAGATCCCGTAGGGTGGCCTCTCCGCTGTGACTAAGTCTGAGGATGCATGTTGGAGTCCGGCTGCAGTTGTGACAGACCAGAACGGAGGAGTTGGTATGAATCCTGGAAGTGTGTTGTTTTGTGTGATGTGTTTTATTTTGAGTAGAGGGATGACATGATTATCTCTCTTTTAGAAAGGCTTCTCTGAAGATATCCTCAAGTGTGAATGAAAGGAGGCCGTCCTGGAGGCAGGGAGACCCAGTCAGGAGGCCTGAGGCAGCCAGCTGTGCTAGACAGGGAGCCCACACCAGGTGGCCAGTGGACTTGAAAGTAGGAACGTATATGAAAGACACCTTTGATACAGGATTGAAAAGGTGTAGACATGTACTGCGTGTAGGTGGTGAAGACTAGGGAGGAGTCCCTGATGAACCTGAGATGCTTGGAAGGGGCACTTCAGCATATGGTGATGTTCCACGTAGAGACAGGAAGAATAGCTAGTAGGTTTAGAAATTTAGATTTAGAGTGTTTTTATATCTAGAAAAGAGGAAGAGATTAAAAACAAATTTAATAAACTTTTAAAAGTTTATTATGACTTGAGAGAAAACATTGAAATGTGTTTTTATTTTGGATTTTTCTAAATTTCACCAGCTTTTGTGCTTGTGGGGACAAAAGGGTATGGCTCATTGCCACTATTTGAAAACGTCTTTAATTTGGTTTTGGAATTAATACATCTTTGTTTCCACACATAGTTCTTGGGGAATTTTAGATGCCTTACACATGAATCATTTAAGATAAATGGCTTTGAGATACTGTTGTATTTTATTTGGCTCAGAAAATACACCTGCATGAAATTGAACATTCTTATTCTAACACAGTAAGCTGCCTTTCCTTTGTAGAAGGGAAAATCAGACCATTTGAAAAATAACTCCCCTTTCAGGGACTGACAGCATCATTTTCTCTCTTTCTTTTTCCCTTTTTCTTTTCTGTGAAAATTCTTTTTGATGGTCATCGACCCACTTGGCAGAGTGCCTCCTTTTTTAATTCTCTGTGCAACTATGCTCATGAGCTAGTCAGCTCTCTTAAAATCACCAGCAAAGAAACTTTTGGTTCCCTGGTTTAGGGATACTTTTCTGGCACATCAAATGATGTTCCCAGTTTAAAATAGGACTTCTGGTCCGGGCATTCTAGAATGTGATAATTGGTTCCCTGAATTTCTGTAGGCTTTGATAGTAAGAGATGAAAACTTAAAATAAATTGGATTTCATACTTTTGACAAATTTATTGGGTAGGTAAATTATCCTATAGGAAAATGGACAAAAGTCTTTTTTGGAGTTAAGTTCTCTTTACTGTATTTAGGGTTACAAGGGTAGAGTTATATTGATGTGAGGGATTGAACTGGTCCCAGGCATCATATGTGATTTTTTTTTTTTTTAAAGATTTTATTTATTCATTTGAGACACAGAGATAAAGAGAGAGCATGAGCAGGGGGAGAGGCAGAGGGAGAGGGAGAAGCAGGTTCCCCGCTGAGCCAGGAGCCCGATATGGGGCTCGATCCCACAACCCTGGGATCATGACCAGAGCCAAAGACAGACGCTTAACCATCTGAGCCACCCAGGCGTCCCCATCATATGTGATTTTTATGCAGAGTTTTTTTAATGGTACTTACATTATCATTCAGTATTTCTTTACTTAACTTGATATTTTGGAAACAAACGAACAAACCTAGAACCATTCGCCTGAAACATAATGTGTGTTGGTGTGGTAATGGTGTCTTCAAGATGGTTGCCATCACTTTTTTCCCTTCTTGCATGCACATGCTGCTTTTTACATCCACAGGTAGAATCTAACTTCCCTTCCTTTGAATGTGGGCTGGCCACAGTGACTTGCTTGACCAATAATAGAATGCAGCAGAGTTAATATTCTAGGAGCTCAGAGGCTCCATCCTAAGAAAGCTTGTAACTTTTGCCTGTGTCTCTTGGAACCATGCTGTGAAGACCACAAGTCCTGTGGAGACGTCACAGATAGGCACTCCACACAGCAGCCAACATGAACTGCCAGCCATGTGAGTAAGCCATTTTGGACACCTGGCCTATTTGAACCTTCAAATGACTTTAGCTATAGCCAACTGACTGCAATTATAAGAGAGACTGAGAACTGATGTCTCTGTAACAGTCAGCTCTCAAAACCATGTCAGTCCACATTCAGTCCATAAACCCAGTCCACAAAACCATGAGAAATAACTATTTACTTTATGTCACTAGGTTTGGGGATGGTTTATTACGCATGGGTCGGTAACTGGAACAAGTGCTAAATATTGCACAATGCTGAATAAGTACAATTTTAATTGTATAATATGCTTCTGCATTTTCAAGTGGTTGACATTTCTGGACAAAGTGCTAAAGTAAGCACATACAATTATGTTCCTAAGCATAAGTTAGCTGTTGGATCATGATAGCATCATTTAGCAATGGGAGCTATGTTTTGTAATTGGAAAATATAATTTTTAAAATATGGTTTAAAAAATAGTACTAACAATTGTTTATAAAGGGATATGCTGCTCTGAAAAGGATTTTAGAAACCAAGAAATGTGTGACCTTTAAGACTCTCATGATACTTATATACTACTTAAGTACTTTGGATTCAAAGTCTGATGGCAAATCTGCTTATGTAATACTGAAATTTATATAAATGAGCTAAATTAAGAGCTTTCCTTTAAATAGTTGGCCTTGTAATTGGTGGGATATTGGGACGGCTAAAGTGAATAGGCTCATCACCATCCTAACATTTTCTCTGGGATATGTTTGAGAAAGTTAAATGACAACCAAAGAGTCTGAAACAGGTTACCTGGCAGTGTTATGATCAAGAATGCTATCTGTTTGGGGGCCTCTGGTGTGTAATTCTTGCCTTTAGGGCTGGTCCTCTGGCAGACACAATTACGAGTAGTTTCCGCTCACATGTAATGATCATGAATAGACAGTTGGGATATCCCCTGTTTAGGACTTTCTTCCTGATTAGGACACTTTCTGACTGAAGCTGTTTAAAGTGCACAAACCTCAGTTTTTGAATTTAACAAACTTACTGTTATAATTTGTTCATATGTTTCTCTTGTTTAGACCTTGACTTCCATGTGGACAGAAATCTTCCAGCTCTTTTTCCTTAGCACCTGTGGGCCTGTCTTCTAGTAGTTATCAGACTTTTGAATGAATGAAGTAAAATGATATCAGAAGTGAGCTATATTAATTTACCAACAAATCTATAGCTAAATAAGATATATGAATTCATTCATTCATTTATTCAGCAAACATTTGTTGAAGGACTACAGGGTGCTATAAACTGAGTATACAGCAATAAACAATCCGACCATTATCCCTACCCTCAGTGAGTTTGGAGCCTGTTTATGGTAAGAAGTGTAATTCTTGCTTAATCAGCCATTCCTTCTCATACTCAAAAGGTATGAGAAGACAAGAGCATATGCATTTAGCAGATATTTGTGATAGTGCCCACTATGTGCCAGAAACTGTTGTGTCACAAGTCCTGCCTTGTGTCCATCAAGAAAGATGAACATATGATCTCACTGATATGAGGAATTCTTAATCTCAGGAAACAAACTGAGGGTTGTTGGAGTGGTGGGGTGTGGGAGGGATGGGGTGGCTGGGTGATAGACATTGGGGAGGGTATGTGCTATGGTGAGCACTGTGAATTCTGTAAGACTGTTGAATCACAGACCTGTACCTCTGAAACAAATAATACGTTATATGTTAAAAAAAAAGAAGAAGATAGCAGGAAGGGAAAAATGAAGGGGGGGAATCAGAGGGGGAGACGAACCATGAGAGACTATGGACCCTGAGAAACAAACTGAGGGTTCTAGAGGGGAGGGGAGTGGGGGGATGGGTTAGCCAGGTGATGGGTATTAAAGAGGGCACGTTCTGCATGGAGCACTGGGTGTTATACGCAATAAATCATGGAATACTACATCAAAAACTAATGATGTAATGTGTGGTGATTAACATAATAAAATAAAATTTAAAAAAAGAAAGATGAACAATAAGGGCATTATTTTAAGTCATAAACAATAACAGGTGTGCAAAGTGATGGAGTGGAAAAATAGCAGGTCCCAAGTGTATAACCGGCACCAAGCCTAGTCCTGAGGTCCTGATGCCTTTGTCATGGCTCTCTCCTGTGTCTCGCTGGACCTTCTTTGTTGTGTTGGTGTCTGCCATTACATCAGCATCTCTGCCTTTCCCTAGGTTACAGTGAGTGGAAGGCAATTCTTTCTGTCTAGGTAGCAACGGATGACTATAGACCTGTTGCTCTGTGCTTCATGTACTGTGTTGATGTACACTGGGCCAGCACTTCCCTGGTTGCCCTCTGGGGCCATTCTTGTTATCTGGCTCTAAAGACTTCATTCTTAGAGGTCTGTTTGCTGAAGAGGGAAGCTGGAAGTCTGTGGTCCTCTGATGGAGCCATACTCCTCCGTTTACCTACCCTGACATACCTGGCAGATGAAGTTCAGGTGGGCCATGCACCTCGGGCTACAGCATAGACCAGGTACAGTCCTTCAAGCTTCAGCCTCATCTCCCACTGCTCATTGTTCATTTAAGACAGCATTTGGATGGAGATGAATGAGAACAGTCTTATTAGGGAATAACATTAAAACCCAACTCATTTGCAGAAAAGAAACTAAATTTGCAAAGTTTAGGACTTTGTGAGTAATGAGAAATCATTTTACAAATAAAATATATCACTGTGCTAAGGAATTGAGGTTGTAACCATTGATCTAAAAGTTGTCTCTTTTAAGGAAAGTCGGGAAGAACTCAAATACATGGAGGCTAAAGAGCATCCTACTAAAGAATGAATGGGTCAACCAGGAAATTAAAAAAGAATTAAAAAAATTCATGGAAACAAATGAAAATGAAAACACAACTGTCCAAAATCGTTGGGATGCAGCAAAGGCAGTTCTAAGAGGAAAGTATATAGCAATACAAGCCTTTCTCAAGAAACAAGAAAGGTCTCAAATACACAACCTAACCCTACACCTAAAGGAGCTGGAGAAAGAACAGCAAATAAAGCCTAAACCCAGCAGGAGAAGAGAAATAATAAAGATCAGAGCAGAAATCAATGAAATAAAAACCAAAGGAACAGTAGAACAGATCAACGAAACTAGGAGCTGGTTCTTCAAAAGAATTAATAAGATTGATAAACCCCTGGCCAGACTTATCAAAAAGAAAAGAGAAAGGACCCAAATAAATAAAATCGTGAATGAAAGAGGAGAGATCATAACCAACACCAAAGAAATACAAACAATTATAAGAACATATAATGAGCAACTCTATGCCAGCAAATTAGATAATCTGGAAGAAATGGATGCATTCCTAGAGATGTATAAACTACCAAAACTGAACCAGGAAGAAATAGAAAACCTGAACAGACCCATAACCACTAAGGAAATTGAAGCAGTCATCAAAAATCTCCCAACAAACAAGAGCCCAGGGCCAGATGGCTTCCCAGGGGAATTCTACCAAACATTTCAAGAAGAATTAATACCTATTCTTCTGAAACTGTTCCAAAAAATAGAAATGGAAGGAAAACTTCTAAACTCATTTTATGAGGCCAGCATTACCTTGATCCCAAAACCAGACAAAGACCCCATCAAAAAGGAGAACTACAGGCCAATATTCCTGATGAACATGGATGCAAAAATTCTCACCAAAATACTAGCCAATAGGATCCAACAGTACATTAAAAGGATTATTCACCATGACCAAGTGGGATTTATCTCTGCGCTGCAAGGTTGGTTCAACATCCACAAATCAATCAATGTGATACAATTCATTAATAAAAGAAAGAACAAGAACCATATGATCCTCTCAATAGATGCAGAAAAAGCATTTGACAAAGTACAGCATCCTTTCTTGATTAAAACTCTTCAGAGTGTAGGGATAGAGGGTACATACCTCAATATCCTAAAGGCCATCTATGAAAAACCCACAGCGAATATCATTCTCAATGGGGGAAAAATGAGAGCTTTTCCCCTAAGCTCAGGAATACAGCAGGGATGTCCACTATCACCACTGCTATTCAACATAGTACTAGAAGTCCTAGCCACAGCAATCAGACAACAAAAAGAAATAAAAGGCATCCGATTCAGCAAAGAAGAAGTCAAACTCTCACTCTTTGTAGATGATATGATACTTTATGTGGAAAACCCGAAAGACTCCACCCCAAAACTGCTAGAACTCATACAGGAATTCAGTAAAGTGGCAGGATATAAAATCAATGCTCAGAAACCAGTGGCATTCCTATACACCAACAACAAGACAGAAGAAAGAGAAATTAAGGCATCAATCCCATTTACAATTGCACCCAAAACCATAAGATACTTAGGAATAAATCTAACCAAAGAGGCAAAGAATCTGTGTTCAGAAAACTACAGAATACTCATGAAAGAAATTGAGGAAGACACAAAGAAATGGGAAAACGTTCCATGCTCATGGATTGGAAGAATAAATATTGTGAAAATGTCAATGCTACCTAGCACAATCTACACATTTAATGCAATCCCTATCAAAATACCATCCACTTTTTTCAAAGAAATGGAACAAATAATCCTAAAATTTGTATGGAACCAGAAAAGACCCCGAATAGCCAGAGGAATGTTGAAAAAGAAAAGCAAAGCTGGTGGCATCACATTTCCGGACTTCAAGCTCTATTACAAAGCTGTCATCATCAAGACAGTATGGTACTGCACAAAAACAGACACATAGATCAAGGGAACAGAATAGAGAGTCCAGAAATGGACCCTCAACTCTATGGTCAACTAATATTCGACAAAGCAGGAAAAAATATGCAATGGAAAAAAGAGAGTCTCTTCAATAAATAGTGCTGGGAAAATTGGACAGCCACATGCAGAAGAATGAAACTGGACCATTTCCTTATACCACACACAAAAATAGACTCAAAATGGATGAAAGACCTAAATGTGAGACAGGAATCCATCAAAATCGTACAGGAGAACACAGGCAGCAACCTCTTCGACCTCAGCCACAGCAACTTCTTCCTAGACACATCACCAAAGGCAAGGGAAGCAAGGGCAAAAATGAACTTTTGGGACTTCATCAAGATAAAACGCTTTTGCACAGCAAAGGAAACAATCAACAAAACCAAAAGACAACTGACAGAATGGGAGAAGCTATTTGCAAATGACATATCAGATAAAGGGCTAGTATCCAAAATCTATAAAGAACTTATCAAACTCAACACCCAAAGAACAAATGATCCAATCAAGAAATGGGCAGAAGACATGAACAGACATTTTTCCGAGATCAGATGAGATCGGGCACGTTCATGATGGTATGGCGATAGACTATGAACAGACATTTTTCCAAAGAAGACATCCAAATGGCCACAAACTGCTCAACATCACTCAGCATCAGGGAAATCCAAATCAAAACCTCAACGAGATACCACCTCACACCAGTCAGAATGGCTAAAATTAAGTCAGGAAACGACAGATGTTGGCGAGGATGCAGAGAAAGGGGAACCCTCCTACACTGTTGGTGGGAATGCAAGCTGGTGCAGCCACTCTGGAAAACAGTATGGAGGTTCCTCAAAAAGTTGAAAATAGAGCTACCCTATGACCCATCAATTGCACTACTGGGTATTTACCCCATAGATACAAATGTAGGGATCCGAAGGGATATGTGCACCCCAATGTTTATAGCAGCAACGTCCACAATAGCCAAGCTATGGAAAGAGCCATGATGTCCATCAACAGATGAATGGATAAGGAAGCAGTGGTATATATATACAATGGAATATTATGCAGCCATCAAAAAAATGAAATCTTGCCATTTGCAACAACGTGGATGGAACTAGAGTGTATTATGCTAAGTGAAATAAGTCAATCAGAGAAAGACAAGTATCATATGATCTCACTGATACGAGGAATTCTTAATCTCAGGAAACAAACTGAGGGTTGCTGGAGTGGTGGGGGGTGGGAGGGATGGGGTGGCTGGGTGATGGACATTGGGGAGGGTATGTGCTATGGTGAGCGCTGTGAATTGTGTAAGACTGATGAATCACAGACCTGTACCTCTGAAACAAGTAATACATTATATGTTTAAAAAAAAAAAGAAGATAGTAGGAAGGGAAAAATGAAGGGGGGGAATCGGAGGGGGAGACGAACCATGAGAGGCTATGGACTCTGAAAAACAAACTGAGGGTTTTAGAGGGGAGAGGGGTGGGGGGATGTTGGTTAGCCCGGTGATGGGTATTAAGGAGGGTACGTATTGCTTGGAGCACTGGGTGTTATACGCCGACAATGAATCATGGAACACTACATCAAAAACTAATGATTTAATGTATGGTACTAACATAATAAAATAAAATTAATAAAAAAAAAAGTTGTCTCTTTAGATCCCAGGATGTAGGAGAACTTATTTCTTCTGCCAGTGTTTATTATGTATGCTGTGTGCCAGAGTTGTGCTATGTACTAGGGATACATGGTTGAATCTATAGTACAAGGTGCCTGGGAGTTTCAGGTAATTTTATGTGATGGATCATGGCATATATAATAATAATATTAATAATAATAATAATAATAATAATAGAGGCTTCCAGGGTGAGTAAAGGGGACAGATAAAGAGGGCCACTGAGTAGCCCTAGAAGGTCTGTGGCCTCAGAATTTTGGCTTTGTTAGATTCTGCTAAATACTTTGTTTCTAGCTGATTACTGGCCAGTACCAGCCCCATGCTGATTATCAAATTACTTTGTCCTTAAATCTTAGAGATCTCTTTGTTCTCTGATTCAGTGATCCCTTGGACTCACCTCGGCTTGCCAATAAGTTTTGATTATTCTGCCCAGGGAGTTTCAGGTAGGGATAAAGAAGTGTTTCAGGAAAATACTCCCAGGCTAACCATCACTGGAGAAACAGCAAATCCTTTTCTAGTGGCTTTTTCCTAGGATCCATTTGGTCTCTCTTCTTTTTCCCACTGCTTTAGAGCAAGGAATAAAATAACTGTGCCTAAAATCAAAGAGCCTTATTTCCCATCCTCCTTCCAGACCTGACAGGAGAGCTGTTCTCAGCATTTTAAGTGAGCAACTCTTCCCTGCCCCAGTAGAGTACACAAAGACAGATGTAAGTGCCTTTTTTTTTTTTCATCTGTCACATAAATTTCAGTTTGGGACTATTCCCACAGCTGGTATGATATTTTAACTGAGGTATTGATGAAGCTTTGAGTTTACAGGTAATGTAAAATTTGGACAGATTTTCATTTGAAGGGGTTATTTATGAAATATTTGGCTAACTGATTGATATTACCGTTATCCTGAATGATGGGAATAAAATCAGATCCCTGTGTTGTAAAGTTGCAAATACTTGTGATGACATATGGCCTTTCTTGATTATCTCACATAAAGTCTTAAAAATTAAAAACAAAAAGAATTTATCATAGAGGTTTCTGTGATAGTTTCATTTTAACTTTGCTTAACAGTGACTTCAAATATTTGTTGCATATATAGAGGACTCCTGATTAGAGAAACTTCCTTTGACCAGTGTGGAACGTTTCTAATTGCAACTCTTTAAGCTTTAGGAGAGCATATGTTTAGTCTCAGTTGGCCAACTAAATTTTAATGAGCCAACTTCTGTGTTATGTGCTGTGTATTCAAGGAAGGGTTAAGAAAAAGTCCTAGCCCTGAAGGACTCTGGACAGAGCATCTGAAGGAGATGATCAGCTAGAGCAAGGCAGGGCCAGTGATAGAAGTATCCCCAGGGTACAGAGGAGAGGCACCTGCCTCACTCTTGGAGAAGAGTGCAGGCCAAGAAAGGTGTCAGGAAACACATGGGAGTTTAGTCTGTGGGAGTAGAAAGATCATTCATGAAGTCTTCATGGAATGAAAGGAACATGGCTGAGCAGCAGAACATCTTTCAAAAGGAAACCGAGGAAGGGCAGCCAAAGAAGCTGAAGGAGAACCAGGAGAAAAGAGATGGCATTAAAGCCAAGGGAGAGGAAGTTGTAGCCATATGTGTGGTCTTCCTCTTGTAATTCTGTCATCTCCACAAGCATATTACAGGTTCTGGGAAGCCCAGCAGTAAAGACATCTCTTGCGGTTTGTTTAACCTAGCATTTGCCAAGATGGTTTGAGCAGAGTGAGTGAGTGAATGTGTGTGTGTGGGAGGACGTATGTGTGTTCTACTGCATCTCACTGGGGCTAGTGTTCGACAAAATAAATTTGAGAAATGCTGGTCTAATCCCTCCCATGTATGGCTGCCACAGTAGTACTTACAAAGGTCTGATTTGATGATGTGTCTCAGTTACCAAAGAAAACATAACAGAAGCAACCCCAGAGGATCTCTCCTTGCCTGTAGACTGGCCCCCAGACAGGGGAGCCCAGGGTGCTCTGTGCCCAACTGGTCATACACCTGCCGCTCCCCAATGCAGTCCTTCTCCCCCTGAGCACACATACACTCTGGGCTTTGGCCAGTCTGGACGAGGTGTCTTTATCCCAAAGTTCACCATGTTTTTCTGCTTCAGTGTTTCTTGACGGTACAAAGGAAATAATCCTTGTTTTCTGGTCTATTTCTTTTTCACCCTCTCCCCCCCCCCCCCCCCACTTCTCCCTGTGGAGATCTAAGCTTCCTAAAGCTCCTGGTCAGGCACCACTTTCTGTCCAGTTTTCTCTGCCACCTCTGCCATGGACATACTTTACAGATACATTAATTATACTACATTCATTCTTTTTTTTTTTCAGTTTTAGAGCCTAGTTTTCCTTTTCTTTCTTTTTTCCTTAGAGCTTATTTCATTTATTTAATCATTCAACAATATAATTTTACATCTTGTAATTTTATAGTTAACCTTATTAGTATTTATATATCTTTTCTATGAAAATGGACTTTCTAAATAGGTCTTCATTGGTGGTGAAGAGACACACTTTCTAAGACTTGTTTTCAGCCACCAGGAGTTTTTCTGCATACCCAGAGGGGAGACAGACTCTCACATTATTAAAATGGATCTTCTTTCAGAGAGAGGATCCACGTGTATCAGGAGTGTTGGGACGTGGAAAATATAGCAGCTCACTTTGCCCAAGGGAGACCAGATAGAGTTCACTGAAAAAGTCAGAATTGGGTCAGAAAACAGGAGAATGAGCTTTCTAGGGAAAGGAGCAGAATTGGGGGTAGGGCATGCCTAATCAACGGAGTGCTGTGTGCAAAGTCATGAAGTTGTGCTTTGTGAGTTGGTGAGAAGATCAGTGGTGGAGCCCATGATGTATGTTGGAGAGAACTGAGCATAAGGTGGGGGACTAGGCTAGTTCCACAAGACCACGAGGAGATTTCTGTGCTGGGACAGGAAAATTTGAGTCAACACAGGCTTTTGTTTCCCAGTGAGGGCATGAAGGAATAAGAGAAGCAAGAATCCTAGGTGTGTTCTGCTTACAAATACAAAACTGTGAGATAAAAAGTGTTCCCTCCAAGCAACTCTAGCCCCTAAACTAACATTTTTTTCATCTTTTATATCAAATTTTTTATACAAAAACTGTCTTTCATATTAAGACTAATAAAATTCTAACTCAATTGCTAAGGCTGTAGTTATTACTGTTCCTACTGTGAGAACAAAATATAGGACACAACTGTCTCTTCATTCCCCATGGCATCCTCAGTGGAAAGCCCACATATTGTCTTGGGGTTGCTCTCTCCAGTTGAACTTGTTCCTATAACGGCTGGGGCAGAGTGGTGTCAGAGAAAAACTTCGTCTCCCCTTTTACAGTAATAATGTCATTATTTTGGAGATGTCTACTCAATTCCTTTGTGAATGTGCTGTATCAACAAAGAGTATATGCACAGCAGTTTGCAGATTTAGCTAAAATAAAACTCTATAAATATTTAACATTTCAGCTAAATGATGATGGCTGCCTTGCTATTATTATATTATCCTTAGACTTTAATAATATACTTCAAGATTTAAAGGAAAGTACATGCTGTGTGAAGTGTATAAAGAGAATTTTTCTTTGTTTTTGAGATAGGCAATATATAATTAATTTTTAAAAGAAATGGGACCATTATTCTTAGAAAAGTAAAACATCTTCTATACTCTTTTCTCTCTGAAACAGAATTTTATATTTTTATATTCATCTTGCATTCTATTCAGGGACTATAATTACTAAAGTATCATAAGAATCTTGAAATAAAGGACTATCTATTTATATGAGTTTCCATTAACAGATTTCAAGAACAATGCTATATTGAGATTCATACATAATTTCCTTTCTTCATAAAAATCACCCCAGCTATATCTTCATAATTTGTGTGCCTTTTTCAACTTTGAATTACATTATTTATGTGTATATTTTGATAATACATAGAAGAAAGCAGGTTAATATAATATAAAAATACCCTTCTTGAATTCTCATTATGAGCCAAGCATTGCGATAAGCAAAATCCAATGACACAGGTATAACATCTCATGTTACAAATGAAGGAAGTAAGGTTTAGAGAGGTTAAGTAACTTGTCCAGTCATACGACTAGTGGGCAGCACAAAGATTGGAAATTAGATGCCTTTATCACTAAAATCTTTATTCCTTTTTACTACATATAAAGAGTTATCAAAATGTTTTAAAGGATTACCTTCCGTATTGTATGAACCCATCTTTTACAAATACTCCAAGAAAACTGGTGCTGAATTCTTATTCAGTTCAAAAACAACTTGTTGCTGCTAAGTACCTTTTAAGTCCACTGCCCTCTTCTCCTCCTTCCCCATTGCAGGGTCCCCACGGTTTGTGCCGTGAGAATGCGCCAAGAGGACTGTCACAAGGACACTCCTCATCAAAAATTATTCCACGGTACCAGTATGACCTCTGCAGGCATTTTCCCTTCACTTGCACTTTTTAAGCTATTTTCAGTAAAATATTGTTAATATTTTGAAAGCCATCAGGAGGGATGTTTCATGCCTCTTGTAATCCATTTTAATAAGTGCAATTTCAGTGTAGGGAGATTTACTCCTCATGTTTTACCTAAATTCCTCATTTGCAGTTTCTCTGCATCGTTGGAAATTAAAACAGCATTTTCAATGTAAGAACCTTTCAGATCTTGGAAGATCGATTTTCAGCATAATATTTTAGGCTATTTTAGATATATTCCTCCAGGAAGATACGTCTAGGCCAGGAATGACTCCCAGTAGGACACATGGTAAGTTGATATCAAGACCAGTGGTCAGGTTGAGTGAATTATGGTTTTGAGGGACCTATTGGGCCTCTCATCCATACTGCCTTCATCCTGAGGAGATTGTGAATATTTTTTAAACACTTCGATTTCAGTAATTCTAGATATTAGGGTGAAATTTATTTTTAAGTTCATGAAGGAAGCAAGGGGCCTTTAAGATAGAGGCCATTTATTTTGGTTTCAGTTTAAATTATACTGATGGATATACCCATTTTCTCCAAAAAAGAGGCATTACTCTTTGATTTCTTTATTTTTCACTGTAATCTATGAGGCGGTTAGTGGTTCCAAGAACATGTATATCATTACAGTCTGACCCAAACCATACTTATATTGAAGTGAAAATCTGCTTTCTCTGATAAACATTCAAGCTCTGGCTCTCTCTTTCTCTTTATGCTTCAGATTAAATCCTTATTCTCTGTATCAGTCGTGATTCAGTAGAGAGAAAATCGCCTCCTTCTGGGTGTGAGAGTCATAGCTGCTAGGCAGGCTTTAGCCACACTACCCCTGAGGAATATTTAAGTGTGCTGCTTGAAAAATCCCATTTTCCTTCAGTTCTCATCTCAACTTCAGTTCTCAGTTTTAAATTATCTTTTTTGGGGTCATAGACTTGGGTATTTTCCAGTGAAATGATATTTGTTGTGTATATTTTCTATGTAGTTAGTCTATTCATTTTAGGAAATCTGTAATGCAGATATTATCCTTTCTTGTGACATCTTTTCTTTCCAGAGAGTATTTAAGTATGAATATTAAAAAGTTAATACTATGGGGGAGCCTGGGTGGTTCAGTTGGTTAAGCATCCAACTCTTGGTTTGGGCTCAGGTCATGATCTTACCTCAGGGTCATGAGATGGAGCCCCACTGTCAGGCTCCACGCTGGGCTCCACACTGTGCTTGGAGCCTCCTTAAGATTCTCTCTCTCCCTCTCCCTCTGCCCCTCCGCCCCTGCGTGCATCCACTCTCTCTAAAAAAAAAAAGTTAACGGGTTTATAGCAGCAATGTCCACGATAGCCAAACTATGGAAAGAGCCCACATGTCCATCAACAGATGAATGGATAAAGAAGATGTGGTGTATATATACAATGGGATACTACTCAGCCATCAAAAAGATGAAACCTTGCTGTTTGCAACAACATGGATGGAACTAGAGGGTATTATGCTAAGCAAAATAAGTCAATCAGAGAAAGACAACTATCATATGATTTCAGTCATATGTGGCATTTAAGAAACAAAACAGATGATCATAGGGGAAGAGAGGAAAAAATAAAACAAAATCAGAGAGGGAGACAAACCATAAGAAACTCTTAATCATAGGAAACAAACCGAGGGTTGCTGGAGGGTAGGGGGGGTGAAGGGATGAGGTAACTGGGTGATGGACATTAAAGAGGGCACATGATGTAATGAGCACTGGGTATTATATAAGACTGATGAATCATTGACCTCTGCCTCTGAAACTAGTAATGCATTCTATGTTAATTGGATTTAAATAAAAAATAAAATTAAAAAAATAAAACAAATCAGCCAACTAGTTAACAAACAAAAATAAAGTTAATACCAGGATTCTAATGCCACACAAGGCAGAATATGCAGGAGGGCTGGGTGTTGTTTGCTGGGAAAGTGAAAGATAAGAGTTTCTACAAAAGCAATGAGTATAGCAAATTCTATGATGTCACGTGCTTACAAAACAAAAACAATTCACTTAAAGAATAAACCAATTGGTCTTTTTCTTTTTGTGAATATTTGGATACTACTAGTGTAACTAAATGTTCTCTGAAATCATCATTGCATGGAGTCA
Source organism: Phoca vitulina (assembly GCF_004348235.1). Classification (NCBI taxonomy): domain Eukaryota; kingdom Metazoa; phylum Chordata; class Mammalia; order Carnivora; family Phocidae; genus Phoca; species Phoca vitulina. Next base: position 586,114 of record NW_022589717.1, on the reverse strand, counting down.
GAATATATATTCTGATTCTTTTACATATAACAAATATATGTAAAATAAATATATATATATATAATGTTTATAATTTTATAAATATATGAAAATAAATATACTTTTATAATTTTACAAATATATAAATAAAATATAAATATATATGATATTTTTTTCAACTTAGTTCCCTATATGATTATCTGTTCGAGATTATAGATAGAAATAATAGGAACCAAAATTGAGAACAATTTTTCAAGGAATTTTTGTCATGAACTGTTATTTATTTGTACTTTTTTATTATTATTTTTCAAATTTATCTGTACTTTAAAGACCTATCAAACAGAGGTATTGTTTTTTCTAAAGTTTTTCTTTTGCTTCATAAAACTCTGCTTTATAGTGATTGTGATGGTGCTGAGTGTTTGTGGTCTTGATGCCAGATTATACAAGATGCATGGGGCAGATTACTAATTTGAGATTTGGTGTTCTGGAAATCGTGAGGCAGAAGGAAATGGGCAGGAGACTCTGGAGGCTGGTCATCAGACCTGCAGCCCTTCACTCCAGGGTTAGTGGTTGCGCTAGGGTAAAGGTATGAGTGATAGAAGCCACTCGTCCAAGGACTGATTCTTATCATGGCAGAAAACAGATGGTCTGAGGTTCTTCAGTGGTACTTTCAGAGTGGAAAGTGCCTTCCACCTTACCAAACAGTGACAGACACTCGAAAACCTCCTTGAGCTTGATGACTCCCTGACTGCCCAGCTGCCCAGCCCTACAGCCCTAAAGCCTGGACTTATTCCAGGTCTCAGACATCCCAGAGCCTTCATGCCAGATGCAGGCTGGATCCCAGTGCCAAACTCAGCACATCAGTGGGGACAATTCTAGTGGTTTTTCTAGGACTAGTCTCAAGATACATTACATTGAATTCATTTGAATTAATTCTATTTAACTCAAACCTTTGTCATTATCACATATATCATATCTATATCTATCTCTACATAACTATACATATTATATATATACATATATACATACACCTTTCCTATGTATGTGGCTGGCTATTTCAGCTCCTCCTATTCAGTGAATGAACATATTTGCTTTACTCTTCCAGTACAAATTAAAAGCAACATTTTGCTGGAATATGATGTGCATGAGTGCTTTAGATCTATTATATATATTTGGCTTTGGAGAAGCAACAGAAGTGAAGGAACAAAAATTAACATGTGTTTTTAGACATATAAGTAGCATACCGAGTCATTGCCAAAGAAATGACATTCCATCAACAATATAGTCTTTAACATGCGGGACAGTTTATCACCAAGTAATATATGACTCAATGGCTAAATTTTGAATTTTCAAAATATTAAATTCTGTTTATATTTCCCCATTGGCAGGACATGAGTTAGTTCTCCAACATCTGTCCCGTTAAGAGCTGTTGCCAGAGCCGTGGCTGCCGCGTGCTCAGTGTCTGTTCCTTTTCATGCAATACTGAGCCTAAAGCCCAAGAGGCCTGCCCTACTGCCCATCCCCACCCTCATTTTTGTGTCTTGAGATGACCAGTGTATGTTCTTTCACCCTGTTTGGAGAGAGGTCTTTGGAGATTGGTTCTGTACTTAATTTGAGAGGTAAGACATGCATTCACTGACCTTTCTCTGGGCCTCTTTGTGGCTTAGTTCCCTTGTGTGCATAATAAAAATTGTGTTAATTGAATCTTCCACCAAATGTATTATTTACATTGATTTGATTTTGAGGATATCTGGCTACTAGTAGAAAAACTAATGCCACTGCAGGTGTAAAAAGAGAGAACAAATTTCTAAGAAGTCGTACTGGCAGTTCTTTTCTTACATGTTAGCATCCTCTGAGTGGACCAGTATATGTAAACCAAGGAACAAATGTAAAGAATGAAAACATTAAACAAGATCATCTCAGTATGCAAAGGAATGGGCCAGAATTGAGATCTGCAATTCTATCAGGCTTTCTGTGTCTTGGAATTTAGTAAAAACAAGGAAATTGTCTCAATTCAAAGTCTTTTCTTTTACCTAATATGTTCTGAGAGAATGAGTTGGACGATTTCTGAGTAACTCTGACAGCTCATAAGCAGCTCTCTGTCAAAATGTTCTTCCTTTAAACAAAACAACAAAGCAAAAACCACCTTCTTGAGGGGGAAAAAGCATTTTGGTTGGCCCAAGCAAAAATTTGGCACTTCACCCTGAAATACTGGTCTTCTTTCCTCTCAGCCATCCTTCATCCTTCATCCTCCAGCATCTTGACTTATGCCGGCTGGGATGAGAAGCCACTCTTCTTAGTGGGGACAGTCAGTACTTGTCCTGAGTAGCTGAGTTCATCCTGCCAATGAGGTGACAGACTCTGACTATTTGTACTTGGGGTGAGAGAACAGGAGAGAGATCGAGGAGGAGTGTAGGCAGGCCTTGTGTTACAGAATCTCTCCTGTTTAGTATATTGTCCTATCAAGTGACAGCTGAGCACATTTATAGGGATGATGCCTATAGTCCCTCGATGATATATAAATGAGGAGTTACAACAGGCCGTTATTCCTAAATTCAGGTGGTGCTATTTCATATAGAAACTGACTTGGCATCATCTTGCTTTTGCCCACACTGAGGAGATTCCTGAGATGTGGGGCTTTTAGGGCTGAAACCGGGCTCGTCCCGGGTAAATGGGGATAGTTGGTCATACTAGTCAGAGTTCTTAAAATAAATTGAGAAATATCTTCTCAAGGAACATACTGAACCCCAAAAAATCAGAAGCTAGTGAGTGAAGTCACCATTATGTTAAAAAAAAAAAAAAAGGCAAAATCTGATTTGTTACTGGTTACTGTTGACAGTAAGTCATTTTGTTTTGGGGGTAAGAATGGTATTTTGCAGAAGGGAGGAAGTATATATCAGCCTTCGGAGTCCGTGTAGTGCCACCAGAGATTACAAAAAGTTTTCACAAGATACTCACCCATTTGTGAAAGAAGATTGAGCTCAAATTTACCTGCAGAACAAAACCATTCAGATGAAAAGGGGAAAAAGTGAAGTAATTTTATGAATAAAAATAATGTTCTGTGGTTGCTTTTGGGTTAAAAATGTTTATGATATTTAAATTTGGAAAACAAAAATGTTCCCATTTATTACAATAATCCTGTTCTTCCTTTTTCTTCCTTCCTTCCTTCTCTCCCTCCTTCCCTCCTTCCTTACTTCCCTCCTCCTTCTCCTTCCTCTCCTTCTCTTTCTCTCTCTCTCTCTCTCTCCCTAACCTTATAGGCTGACTGACTTTTTGTCAAAACATTGTATGACTTGAGCACATTCAAATCTAGCAAGATCTTTGCCAGGACAGCCATGGAATCCTCACCTGTGCAAATAGACAGACTGTTTTTTTCAGCATTTTTGAGGTTTGAAGGGGGCAGGTTTATGCTACTAGCTTGCTGCCATCTGTGGAGTGTGTTGATTCAGAGATGTAATTTATATTGATGATATGATTTCCTCTGACTTCTGCCTGTGCCTTGATGGTTGTGTTTCACCTGTTGACATGAACTTGGCTGAAATGAATGCTCTGTTGGCCATGGGCGAATTAGTTGCATGTGTGATAGCACCTTTCTGCTGTGTTCTTATTATTTTCAAATTTGTGTAATGGGATAAGTATGTTATTCCTTTAGAATTAGATATCCCTTTTCTAGGGCTTTGCATTTACATAATTCCTTTCTCCTACAGACCTCTGAATAAACTTTATAGTTTTATTCAAAGATGGATTACACTTTCCACCATCACATATGTCAGAAAGCATGCTTGTTATTTTTGGAAGTAGGCAAGTTGAATTAAATCAATTCTCTGTGGACTAATTGGATCTGCTTCTTAAATGTGAGAGTCTGTGACTATATTGTGTTCTCATTTCACATTGTTCTTTGTAGCCCGTACCACTATATTATGGCCCCTAAATTGACCGGGATATTTGGTATTTGCCACATACTATATTTCAAATTGTGTAGCCACAAAAATTGAAGGTTGATGGACAAGTAAACCTCAACTCCATCTATTCCATCTGCCCTTTTTGCAAACCTGTTAAACTCTTCTTGAGGATAAGGATCATGTCTCAAAGCTTGTGTCCCCCACAATTCCTAACACAGTGTCTGGCTCAGTACGCAATGGAGACTCTTGCTGATGAATTTACCCTCAATTATAATCAAATCATGGGGGTTATCTTGATTGCTGTCAGAACACTTATAAATAGAGCTAGAAACATTTAAATTAACTGGTAGGTAAGCTTAAAGTATAGTCTAAATATAGAAAAGGATGTTTTTAAAGGAAGTAGTTAATATTTTTCTTCCTAAGTTTGCCTTTGGTGGTGCATTATTGTGTCTTGAGACCAAATTTTTCAGAAATATCCCATAGGTAAATGAAGCAACCTAGAACATTAAAAAAAAAAATTGAGGCTGTTTTAAACTTCTAAGACTTACTTTGATTTTCATTAGCAAATTTTTAGGATACAACAAACAAAAATGTTGAAGACAATATGTAACAAAAGAATAAGGCAGGTGCATTAGCGTCCTATGCTCTCACAGCTCTAACAGCTTGTCTTCATGATGGACTTCATTTCTTTTTCTTTTTCTTTTCGGATTTTTTTTATTTATTTGAGAGAGAATGAGAGAGGGGGAGCATGAGCAGGGTGAGGGGCAGAGGGAGAAGCAGACTCCCCACTGAGCAGGGAGCCTGATGCGGGGCTCGATCCCGATCCGGGGCTCGATCCCGATCCGGGGACTCCTGGATCATGACCTGAGCCAAAGACAGATGCCTAACCGCCTGAGCCACCCAGGCGCCCCTGCTTGGCTTCATTTCTGATTGTTCTATGAAACAACATTTTTGGACACTATATCTATATGTTTATCAAAACATATAAACATAGATACACATACATGTTTATCTTTTCCATATATCCTTTATATTTTTATATTTATTTCCCTTCTACTCCCGTCTACTTCTTTACCTTATATATCCTCATATTTTTGTTATATTTTGCATTTATATTTCAGAGTTTGATTTATAATTTTGTAAGATGGTGAGAATAACTTTTTCCTTATTATAAAATTTTCGTGTTCACAAGATCAGTCTTCTTTTGTAAGATTTTTGAGGAAAAAAAAATCTAAACAATTAGTCATTATGCAGGGAAAGGGATGCTTTCCCTTTAGATAATTTAAATAATAACACTTTCACTTAACCAGCATTCCTTTCTCTCAAGGAGTACAAAGAACACCCTTTACAATGCACAAATCTCACATTGTTCTCAGAATTCTTACCAGCAAATACATTTTCAGCTGCTTTCTAACTTTCTCCATGTGTATCAGAAAAGCGCTGCTGTCCAAAAGGACGCTCACCGCCATTTTTAGAGCTGAGGCTCGTAGACTGGGTTGTGCCTCATCGTTTTTAAGAGCCAGCCGCTGACTTTGAGTTTTTGATTGATTGGTGTAGCGTTGTACTTCCGTCTGAGCCAGAAGTTTCTCCGTCACTAGCATAGAGCCGTTGGAATACGGCGTGATGGTGAGGAAGATAGAGACGGTAGAATACTTTCATTCCTAAGTAACCAAAAGCCCCACTGACAGGGTCGTAGATGATAATGGTATTTAGTAAGTCCCATAACAAGAATTCAGAGGCAGGGCCGTCTCGTGGTTGGGTAAGACAGGGCTCCACAAGGTCTCCCGCGGCTCAGGTTCCTCCCGTGTCCTGCGGTCCTCAGCCAGCTCCTCACGCGCTACCGCGCCCCCGCAACAGCCCGCGCATCACGGCCACGCGCGGTCGGCTGCCACAGGCCGGAGGAGCCTTTCCCAGGATCCCCGCCAGCGACGTGCTGCTCAGGAAGCACTGTCGTGTGACAGGCTCCAATCTAAACCCGTCCCTGGAAAGGAAATGGAATTGCCATCTTTGGCTTAGCCCAGCGCTTCCCAAATGTGTGTCCATGTTAGAGTCGCCTCCGAGCCTTTAAAAATGCCAGAGCTCAGGGCACACCCCCGAGCAATGAAATCACACTCTCTGGGGGGTGGGTCCCAGGCATCAAGATTGTTGGAAGCTCCCAGGTGATTCCATGGGCAGGCAGCTTAGCCTCATCTAGATTCTCTCTCGTGGCTGGGCTCGGTAGCCTCCTCTTCCGCTGTGCTTGACCCAGAGGAAGGGGTTTGACGGGGAGGAGGCCCCAACACAAGGAGGTCACTACAGACACTGGCCCTGAAGTAAGCATGCCGTATTTTGAGTTTTGTCCTCTCTACCCGATGATGTAACCTTGGTCGTATTTTAAAGCTGATAGTGCTTCATCTGCAAGTGAGAATATCCGTGCCAAATTTGCAGCACTGCTTAACAATTAAATGGAAAAAAAAAAAAAAAATCCTTAGAAGTTCCTAGCACTTTACCAGCCAACATGAAATAGACATTCTGTTAACATACACAATAGTGCCTTGGTAGGAGGGAATCATAGGAAGAGGAGGAGAAATAGAAGTTCTTGTTGCTAGGTTGTTGTATTTATTCGTAGTAGTACCGTTATTATTTGAGAGGATGGTGGATCAGATTAGAAGTTCTCACTTCTGGTTGCCCCTTAGAAGCACCTGGGGAGCTTTAATAAAGGCCCTCGCCTGGCCACACCCAGGCCAGCTAAGTCAGGCTCTCTGGGAATGGAGCCCAGGCATCAGTGTTTTTAAAAAGATTCCCTGGGTGATTCAGGTGTGCAGGCAGCCGCAGTCCACAGGCTAGAGACTGGGAGAGTCTGAGGGAGAAAGGTAGTTAGGTCAGTTTGCCTCATTATTCCAGATGACCAGTTCGAGACACCAGTGTAGCCCCAGGGAAACAAGGTTTTCGAGCTAGTCTGGATGATTCTTTGCTTGCTTAATGCCAGACAAACTCTTCTGTCACCTCTATTCAAGTGATAGGACTTTTTCTAGCCATTTAACTTATAGACATTATTCCATAGGCCTCGGGAGTGGATTAAAAAGGGACTGAGTGCCTTCTTGTTTCTATTTAAAGTTTGTATACAACAGTTTAATATAAGAATTATATTCTATTTATATTCTAATTATATTCTATTGTGCTTATTTTTAGTTTTCTATATGTGAGTTGTGCAATCATTTTCCTAGTTTATAGAAAGTGTGTTTTCCATTAGCTACAATGCAAAACCAATTATGGATGTGTTATGTAGAAACCTGCTTTAAATATTCTCCTAGTTTTCTGTAGGCTTCCCGAAGAGTTATAATTTTTAGGTGCATTGTTTACTAGGCCATGGGCATGTTTTGTCATATGTTGAAAGATCACACCAGCTATAAAAATAAGATGGTGAATAAAAAGCCACAAGAGCTATAAACATCTGTAAAAGAAGTTTTCTAGCCAAGGCTGCTCGTTAGAGGGAAACTCGGTGCATTTTGATTGTGTGCAGCTGGTGGCACATGACCTTTCAGAAACGGGGCCATTAAGAGGAGCTGTTAGATATATGGCAGCCGCACTGTGGGCCATAGATCTGTCCCCTCAGCTGTGTGTAATAGCAGCCCGTGGGGCCGCACTCGCAAACCCCCTCTAAATTCCACCTGCGACTCTGCCGTGAGTTGGATATTTTATGGAATTGGGTAGTCCTCTTTTGGTCACTAAACTGGTCTTACCAAGAGAATTAGCTGGCTCCTAGTAAAGTGGAAAAATCTGAAAATATCAGCATGGGCTTCACAGTTTCTGCCACCCTGAAGAGCATGTGTCAAGGCTGACCTCTGGTCCGTGTCAGGGCCACTGCAGGATTCTGCCTGGAGCTCTCATTTATTATTCTTGGAGGATCTCTCATGTGAAATACCACGTAAAGTATGATGTTGACCCAGTTAAACAGATGATCGCATTATACAAGAGCACAAGAGACCCCCTGCTCTGGACACATATCTGGGTGAACGGCCTGGGCGTGCTGGGCTCAGGGGGAGAGGGGCTGGGTGTTGGGAATCTACTCACCAGAATGCCTTTTTGTGGCTGGCAATGGGACCAGTCACTGGAGCACTGGGTCTTCTCTGAGCAGGCATTTCTGAGGCAGCGTTTCTGACTTCTGAGATGATTAAATGTTTACAGGATCCATCTTTGTGATACCAGAAACAGTTTCCCTAAAAAAAAAAAAAAAAGACAAGATCTTTGAAGCAGAGGGAGAATGGTGATGTTTTAAGTTTTAGAATAAAATGAAAGCCATTTTTTATAAAATTTCCTTTAACTTTTTATAAGGAAAATTTTAAACCCACAGAAACAGAGGGAATAGGAGAATGAATCTCCATGGAACTTCACTCAGATTCAACAAATATTAATTTTTTTCCATTTATAACCTCCCCATTACCCCCAACCATAAAATTCAGAATTTTTATATGTAATATTAAAATGATATTTAATTCAAGATTTAGATGTAATTCTGTTGGTAGTTACCTTTTATGTAAGGTGTATGGTATAATTTGTTCACTTAGATGATGATACAACTGAATCATGGGCATCTGTGATCAGGCATTTTTGTTCTAGACCCGTGCTAGCCAAAGTGTGGCTTGAAGACCAGTACCAGCCCACAAACTCTTTGTTTCTGGTCCGTGATGAGATAGGTACAGAAATTGTGAGGAACTATTTAGGACTTTTGTAACATTTTGGCATTGCTGCACATCTAAGTGCATGATCATTTTTTTAGTAATTCATTTTCATCCTACTTTGCAAAGTGTCAGTCAGCAACACACTGAGAAAAACACAATCTTTCACTGCAGATAATTCAGGAAGTACTCTTCTGTGTGGCACTTCTGTGATTTTGCCCCCCAGGGGACCTTTGGCAATGTCTGGAGCTATTTTGAGTCGGCACAATTGGGGAATAAACTTGGAAGGGAGAGGTATGTGCTACTGACATCTAGTGGGTACACAGGACGGCTCCCTAAAACAAAGCATTATCTGGCCCTACATATCAGTGGTACTGAGGTTAAGAAACCTTGCTCTAGACCACAGTGGAGGGCTTAGGCTGTCTGTGCCTTGCCTAAGGAAGGTTTGGCAAATGGGTCTTACCAGGGTGCAGGCTGACAAGAGTCTAAGGCTGTTTGTATGTGACCTGCCCTTACACGAGAGTCTCCACATTCTACTTTGGAAATTAGCGAGACCTCTTGCAGATGGAAGTTTGATGGTTAAATGACTTTGCCCCAAATGATGTAAAAATATGATGCTTTTATCTTTAGTCACAGGTTGCCTGTTTCGTCTCTGCCAGAGTTTATAATGTGCCCAACAGGAGAACGTCAGCCATTGCTGCAACAGCTGAGAAAATAGGGAATGAGAAATTTATAAAATTTGTGTTTATTTAGAAATTTCATATTTAAGAAAGTTACACCAACTCCCTGCTTAATGAGGTTTTTAATATTTTCTTTTAAATTTAGAAATAGGAAATCATCTGACAAAAGTCATCATTTTTCTGAACTCTAATAGGGGAAATATTAATAGCTAGAAATATTTAGTCTAGAAAAGATCAAATGAAATTAATTTGGAACAAAAGATAACTTATATCCTAGCATACTTGTGTGTGTGTGTGTGTATGTGTGTGTGTGTGTGTGTGTGTGTGAGAGAGAGCGAGCAAGAGAGAGAGACAGAGACAAAAAGACTTATTTCCACATCTGATTCCTCTTCAGTGAGTTTCTTCTCTCAAATTCTATTTGATGTCCAAGTTGCTCACATGGAAGTTATTTCATTAACAGCATGGACACTCTGGCCTTGGTATAGCTTTGAGCAAGACAAATAGGGGAAAGGTTTGTCCATCAAGTATATCACATACTACATAACAACCAAGAAGCCAGTGTTTTGCTCATAGGTTGAACCCTGTCATAAGCCAACTGTGTTTATATGTGTTCAGAATACCACAGGCTCTGCCAGTCCTCACCATCCTCACTAGTATGCCTGTTTTAATTGCTTACTAATTTTTATTTCTCAATTTTATTAGAGTCAAGCTACCACTGTCACAAAAGAACATTTATTAACCATCATTCTATGACTTCCTTACACCATTTACATTACACCATTTACCTTGATCTCTGACTACAAGGGAAAAAGCTCACTTGTTATATTTTCTGTTTCTATTTGATTGGTCCTAACATAAAAACAACCAAGGTAATATTCAGCATACCTGCCTATGACATGCAGATAATCTACCCATGATCCATCCTTGTCTTTGGTAGTCTGTGTAGTGGAGGGCATGCTTCTTTACCTCCTGGCAAGTAATCCTTAGCTAAACTAGGAGGAAACCTCCAATAAATTTCTATTTTAAAGAACTTCAACATTCAGATCCCTCCAAGATTTATTAAAAATGTGACTTTGTTTCTAAAATGATTCTGAGATTTATTGATTCAGTTCTTTTTGGGAAAAAATATAACATTTGTTGGAGTTATTTTTTTATATAGATGGTCATTAGCAATACAAAAATAAGACTTCTTATTAGCTACCTAACAAGGTGCAGGGTGTAGAGCTCTCTAACTCCTACCTTCTGAATGAATTCTGCCAAATGCTGTTTGATTAAAGAGAACTGATTAGACTACTGATTAATTCTGCTTTTGACAGATTACACAGTTTAACTGACAAATAGATTGCCTCCATTTAGTAATGGTTCCCCAGTTATGATGACAAAGGACAAGCTATTTGTCAGTTAAACTGTGTAATCATTCAGAAACAGAACTAATCAAGGACCTAATCATTTTGTCTCTGGTTAAATCCAGCTAATGAGTTAAAATGTGTAATTTATACTACATATTCCCCTCGGAAACAGTGTTACAATTTCCATGGTATTTTATTGAATCGGATTTTGTGCCCATATTAAAGATTTTTGTAATGCAGGAAGAGTTGGTGGAAGAGAAGTAGTAGAGTTATGAGATGATTAATGTTAAAATGATGCTAGTGTATGAGTTCTTCGTGGGGGAGGAGTGATGAGGCCTTTGGAAGTCCAGCAGTATCCGAACTTGCTTAAACACTTCAGCCGCACCAGCCTGCAGGTGTTCTCCAGTGTGTACTTGGGAAGGTAGCAGATAGCTCAGCCTCACCTCTGCTGCCTAACCTGACAATGAGAACTCAAAGATTTCCTAAGCTTTCTGTGTCACATGGTCTCTTGCTGTATCAACCACTGCGTAGTTGCCTAACCACTGTCATCCTCAGTGAACCTTATGGTGAGAGCAGGCAGCGAAGATTAGAATTTGAAGTTCTCTTCCTTCCTTGCACACAAGCGTGGATTCTTCTGGACTCCGAAGTTAGGGCTAGGAATACTTAGGAATGCTCTAGAGGTGACAGATTTTTTTCACAATTTCCAGAGAAAAGGAGAGGAAGCACAGGTGTAGGTGTCTTTGGACCACTCAGCTTACTCTTTGTGCCCAACTACATTTACCACGTGAGAGGTGGTATTTCTTTTATATGGCGGACTAGGAATAATTGAGAAGAAATTAGTAAATAAGGGGGATGAGGGTTTGGTTTTGTTTCTTTTTTCTGAAAAATAGAATCACTTTTTTTCTTCCTATTTCAGTTCGTTTGGTTTTCTAAAATTTGAGATGAGTGACCTGTGATCTTCTGGCTCTGTCTCTGGTATAAAAGCTGTTTATTGGAGCAGGAATTCTCTCACACTTGCTTTGGCACCATTCACTATAAATTGGAATATTTTCAGGGGCGCCTGGGTGGCTCAGTCGCTTAAGTGTCTGACTCCTGATTTTGGCTCGGGTCCTGATGTCAGGGTCGTGGGACTGAGCCCTGCATCAGGATCCACACTCAGCACAGAGTCTCCTTGGGATTTTTTTTCTCCCTCTCCTTCTTCCCCTCCCCCACTTGTTCGCATGCACTTGCATGCATGCATACTCTCTCTCTCTAAGTAAATAAAATCTTAAAAAAAAAAAAAAAGATGGGATCTTTTCAAGGGTGGGCATTAAAGTTCTTTCCAAGGAGCACTATATGGCATTCGAACCAAATCTGTCAGGAATTATATCCTTCCTTGCAATATCTTCAGGAAAATTGTAGATTGTTTAAGACTTAGGGATAAAAGAGATGGACAGACTTACGAAAGGCAAACATGGCTTCTTCTTACTATACTTTGCTATGGCCTAAGGATTTAGAGAACCTTTCTTTCTAGACTGACATAAAAGTGTGATTGTAGAGACCTTTGTGAGCTAATAATCTTAGGACAAAACCCCAGGGAATCCTCAGCTTTAAACGGTTCTTGGTAGAAAAGAGGGAGTCCAGGCAGATACAGAACTACTGCATCAAATGGGTCCCTTTTCCAACTGTTTTTCTCAAATTTTTTAATTTGGAGGAACCTTTCTAACATAAATTTCAACCCCAACTTCCCTGCCAACACACGCATAGAAACACACGATGGTTGTACTTTTAATGTCTTTTTTTTTTAAATAAAAATAAACATTTTTATTTTATAGCTGTTTTGGAAATGCAGAATTATTATAAAACTTCAGAGAGTTTCTGCGTACCTCACATCCAGTCTCCCCTATTTTTTTTTCAGCTATTCTCAATTCTTTTTTTTATTGCCTTTTTTTAATTTATTTTTTTTATTATGTTATGTTAATCACCATACATTACATCATTAGTTCTTGATGTAGTGTTCCATGATTCATTGTTTGCGTATAACACCCAGTGCTCCATGCAGTATGTGCCCTCTTTAATGTCTTTTATGGGAGAAAATGAATAAGTGAAGGTAGTATAATTTCAGTGACATTACTAAATAAAGTGTATTGAAATAATCACCAATAGTATTTATAAACATTTGAAAAATACCAATATATGAGTGGGTGAATATGTGTGTGTGTGTGTGTGTGTAAAACATTATTTATTCAATCCAAGCCAATGCATAATACATATTTGGGTTTTTGAAAACTCTTGTGATAACTGCAAAACCCCTGTGCTTTGCCGGAATCTCCATACACTGGCTCAGAACCTTTCTCAGTATCCATGGGGCACTGTAGGATGCTTCCCTAGACAGGACCTGCTAAGAGGAAATTTAAGAATGAATGAGAAGGGTGTTCTTAATCAGTGATTCTCAGACCTTGTTTTTCATTGCCTTTTCCTCCTGGAAACTTCCCGTCACTCTCTTAGGATGTCATCCAGATAACTGGTCCTGTCTTAGGCTGTTCCCTGCCAGACACTTACCTATCATTGCAGCTGCCACAGTGCGTCTTACTTCTTCACAAGATCTTGTTTCGTAGATAAATTGTAGGGAGAAGAGCTTTCCTTTTTTTTTCTTTTCATATACATCATATTGTTATATCTTTATATGTTTTTAAAATATAAGTTTAGGTAAAATGTTTGGATATCATAAAAATTCCAGCAACTCCAAGAAATTTCTGATTTAAATACAACTACATTTTCAAGTTTTGTTTGTTTGGTTTTTTTTAAAGAACTGGGCAATATTTGAAGAAATAATAGGCACCAAAGACCATGCAATATGTGAAAAGAGATTGTGTTGATTTAGACTAAATGAAAACAGTAAACATATTTTTTGGACTGCCAAGAAAATGCAGTGTTTTTCTGTTAACTTTGAACAGTCATTTAAAATAAAGAGGCCCTATACAAAACACCTATCCACGCTGGATATAATAAAGCAAATAGCAAATATCTGAACTTGTGAAAAAAAAAAGTAACAGTAATCCCTGGGATCCAGCAAAGCAAACTGCAGCCAAATGCCAGAGTTGAGAATGAGAACACCTTCAGGGTGTTTGCCAGTATCTGTAAATTCAAGGTTTGGTTTTTAATGGTGATGGAAAGGGAGGCAAACTCTGGGCTTAGGTTATAGGGCGAGATGGAACCACATCCCACCACAATGCTGGGACCCTAGAAAAGCGATACTCAAAATGAAATCAGGAACTGGAAATAATCTAACTTTGGCAAATGGAGGTGCTTGGGACATTTAACTGTCTCAGAGTAATTGCTGGCTAGAGAAAAAGAGTTCTCCTTAGAGTTTGTAACCACAGTCTTTCCCTCAACTGTGTTTAGAGTTCAGACTTAAAATGCTTCCCTGAGCAGAAAACCCTAAGGCAAGAAATAAACTTAAAATGGTCTTTGATTGATAGCATCCCAGAATGCCTGGCAGAAGCAAACACAAATGCTGTCTGGAGGGACTTACCCTCAACCTAGGGGTCACAGAATTTTAACAGATAAAGACCACCAAACATGAGCCTATGATTCCAAATTCCAGAAACACCCAAGGAAACAAGAGCCATGAACAGGAGACAGGAGAAACCACAAATAGCAGAATTAGTTTCCAAAAAACTTAAGATAATGATTTATCAGATGAGGTAAATTACACAAATGTCTAGAATATTTTTTTAAATAGACATAAGCAACATGAGTAAAAAAGATTTTATCAAAAATTAAGCATAATTGAAAAGAACCAAATAACTTACAAAAATTTAAAATATCATGGAAATTAAAAACTCAAATGATCCTATTAACAAGTTATTCATACCGGAAGATAATTGATCAACTGAATCTAAAGAAATTACATATGGTGTAATACAAAGAGATGGAAATGGTTAAGAGACATGAAAAATAGACTTTGTTATACATCTAATTGGATTTGTAGACTTTCACTTAATAACAAATGAGAAAGTCATTTTCAATCAAATAAAAACAGAATTTACCATCATCAGATCCTCTGAAGGTCAGATAAGAACGCATGAAAAATAAAGAGATTGTTAAGCATGTATAAAACTGAACCACACTGTTGTATAAAGTAATAATGATTCCATATTGGGCATTAAAAATCAGTAAAATACTGTTACACATAACACGTAAGACAGGAGCATTCTTCAGGACTTGTTATTCAGTAGGAGGGAAAACGTACAGATACACTTTAGATTGTGTTAAATGTGCATGGTAGAATTGTTAAGGATAACCACTAAGAGAAATACTGTTCATAACTTCCATGATAATACGGGGCCGAAATCATCAATCCAAAACATACAAGAAAATATAAGGGAAAAAAACCTGAGAAGGTAAGCAAGATAAAAGCAATGCACAAAATAAAATGTTAGAAATATATTCAAGTATATTTTTAATAACAACAAATATTAATAGATAAATATACTAATATATTTTATAACAGTAATTATATTATAAATGATAATAATAATGAATATCAAGAGGCAAAACTTGCTATCTTAAAAAAAAGTGAAATAAGGGTAGGTTAAAAAAATCCAGTTGGATACTGTTTATGGAGACACTCCTCATACCTAAAGATATAGACTGTTTGAAAGTTAAAAGATGAATATACCAGGCAAACACTAATTTTACTTTATTTACTTTTTTGCCTCTTTCTTTTAAACTAAGGTATAATTGATGTATAACATTATATACATTCAGAGGATGCAAGGTATTGATTTGATACATTTATATATTGCAATACGATTACCACCATAGTGTTAGCTAAACCTCCATCATGTCATGTAATTACCTTTGTGTGTGTGTGTGTGTGTACAGAGATGGTGAGAACATTTAAGATCTAGTCTCTTGGCAACTTTAAAATACATCCTACGGTATTGTTCACTATAAATCACAATTCTGTGCATTAGGTCTCCAGAACTTATCTTCTAACTGCAAATTTGTACCCTTTGACCAACATCTCCCCAATTTCCCTACCGCCCATCAAATACTAATTTTAAAAAGCTTTTATAAGTATATTAAGACCAAATTAATTTTAAAGCAAAAAGAATTATTACAGATAAAGAAGATTACTTCAAAATGATAAAAGGTCCTATTTTCTAGGAGCATAAGAGTTTTAAACTTATATATACTCATCATGTATCTCATGAGTCTCAAAATTTGCAAAATACAGTGATAGAATTATAAGAATATACTGAATGTTGGAGTGTAAAATGGTTTATCCACTCTGTAGAGTTTGGCCATTCCTAGAAAAGTTGAAGGTGCAATCCCACTTCTAGCTAAAATACCATAGGGGATTACATTTCTGCATTCAAGTATACATGTACAAAAAAATCCAGAGCAATGTTATTTGTAAGAGTGAAAAATTGGAAAAACATGAACTACTCATCACTGGACAATGTATATAAGCAAATTGGGGTATAGCCATTGAATGTAATGTGGTATTAAAAATGAATGAGTAGGAACAACATGTGTTCACAAAATGAAATTGGGGACTAGAAGCTCATAAAGATAATGTTGAGCAAAAATAAGTCAATTTCAAAAGAACTCACAGAGTTTACATACAGTATGATACTATTTAAATAAGTTTAAAAGGCAAAATAATACTATGTCTTACTTAGAGATCCTTCCATACATGTGCAGTAAAAAATGTAGAGAAAAGCAAGGGAATGATAAGCTCCCATGTCCAGCACAGTGGTCACCTCTGAGGACATGGACCGGTGCTGTAGTCAAGGAGTGGGGGTGCGGGTGCGTTGAGAGGCATGTACTGGTAATGTTTGATTCCTTAAGAGCTAGCTGGTAGACACACACATGTTGGTTTGGTTTTGTAGGTCTGAAAATGTTTATAATACTCTTTTAAATACTGAGTTGAAAATATGCATGGAACTTGTCCACATAACAGGAAATTAAATACATACACACACACACACACACACACACACACTACCTCAATTTAAAAAACTATAACATTTTTGAAGATGTATTTGGAAAAAAAATCTCATTGCAAGTTTACTTTAAACAAATCTTATTTTTTTTCCTCAAATATTTTTATTTATGCACTGTTTAGTAATGACCAGCTGTTTTTGGGTTGTTTTTTTTTCACGAGCTGTTTTAATAGAACAATGTTAATTTATTTTGCAGTTCTTTCCAAGTGAAAAGGATGGTGATATAAGTACCTGGTATCAAAGGTGGCTAAGGAATGTGGACATTTTTTCTTTTCCTGTGGAGATATTATTTTTCCTTACGAGTCTGCGACAAAGAATTTAAAAATGCCTCATTTAAAAAAGTAACTTAGATTTTATAAAAGAATATGCTACCTAGGAAAGAAAGGTTGGGCAATAGAAATGAAAATACTTAAATCACAGGTGAGCTGTAGTTTTTTAAACTCACCCCCAAAATCTGATGACAATTTTGTTCTGAAGTTTTCATTCCCAGGAATTCCTCTGAGATAGTAAACAATTTGCACCATCTAGATCAGGGGTCCCAAACTCTCTTCGTCCATGATGCCCTTAGTATCTCAGTAAATTTTTGCAGCCCGCCAAGACCAAAAGAAAACCTAAGAGTTCAGTTCTTTTAGTAGTTAGATCATGTCTATCATTCAGAACCCAGCCTTGCAAAGGTAAGACATAATTAAAAGAACTATTGTACAATCTAATGTTGGAACTGAACTGCCATGAGCCAAGTAGTTCAGTTTGTCCAGCAGATGTTGAGTAGTGCTGTTTCTCCTGAATATTTAAAATAACTCATGGCACCCCTCTGGATTTGCTGCAGCACCCTATAGAACTAGATAAAATACCACCACCCCCATACACCTTAGTAAGGAGGGCTCTAAGTTCACTCATATTCATGGCACTCTCTTTCCACTGACTGCAGGAGAAGCCATACAAGTGCTCAGAGTGCAGCAAAGCCTTCAGCCAGAAGCGAGGCCTGGATGAGCACAAGAGGACGCATACTGGAGAAAAGCCTTTTCAGTGTGATGTGAGTTTGGTTTCTCTTTCCTTTCCCCAGTGTCCTCCAGTAACAGACATGCTGGGAGTGTGTGTGTGTGTGTGTCTGCGTCTGTGCATCTATGTGTATATGTATGAGTGTGTGTTTGTTTTGCATTGCTGGTCTTTCTATTAATGTCTTGTGCTGCTTGTATCTTGTGATTGCATAATCCATGTAACCACTTTGTAGTAATTTGGTTCACCCTAGTTTGCTGGCAGCAAATAAACTCTGATTTTCTTCAAGGCACTCTTGCACCCTTTTTTAATGCGGTTGAGTTGTTCTTTCAAGGTATAGGTGCATGATGATTCAAGGCAGCTTTCATGTGTCTACCCAGATCTTTGACAGGTTAATGACACTTAAACCAGAGATTTAACTGGTCGTAGATATTATTTATTTTGTTACAGCCTAACCATGAATTTCTAAAACATGAACAAACTCGTTTGTTTAAATAATATTGCTAATTGTTTAGATTTTCTGCTTATGACATTTGAATTGAAATGAAATTATCAACATAGTTGTTTACACTATTTATGAAAGGAAAAATACTACCACTGTCAGTAAAATTAATCCTAGCGTTAATTAATTAAGGAAAAAAATTGGTTTCTTGATGCACAGTGTCATGATTCTGTGCAAGATTGACAGTCGACAGAAGATTGACACAGGCTTTAGGGAAAACACTTGGATGCTTATTTCTAATATAAAAATAGCAAGAAGAGTATTAATGTAGCTCAGTAGAAGAAGAAGCATTAAAGTTGTAGTGTGTGAAATTGCCCAGTAGAGAATTCTCTTTAAATGTGGAGGGAAACTCGAGGACTTCGTCCCATTGGCATATCCCAATGGATAAAGTATGGGGTAAGCAGTCCACATGAAAGGAAACTCACGAACACAAGATGTTTTCCTTGTCCTTCCATGAAACTTTGGTGGTAAGGTTAAGGCAACAATGTACTCCCAGTGGGCCTACTCATAAAAATACCTATATGAACAGTGAACTTCTTTAAGGCAAGAAGTACTTGTAGAGAAAGAAATGTACACATGTAGAGCTCTAACCTGAACCAGAGGTACAGCCCTAGCTTCATAATTTCAATTGGTTTAATTCATTGGTGCTTTTATTGGAAACATTTTCATATAGGCAAAACCTGTTTAGATTACTTAATTGTACAACTACACAAACAACTGATGGGACATAGAAATTAAATATTAACTGTGTACGGACACCTTCCTACTGTCACATTCAACTCAACTTTCATTTATGCTAAATATTTTGTTGACTACTTCCTAAGCTAAACTGGACCATGATGTTATTTAAAAAAAAACTGTAATGTTACAAGCATGATCTTTTTCTATTTACTTCTATCTCATCTATTTCTATCCTATTTTCAAAACTCTCTGATCCTTATCTGTGGCTCAAACTAGTCCATTGAGTAGAGATCCAATGCCCCCAAAACCTCTCTGAAATGCAGCCTGCTCAGTAGAGAGAACTGGTTGTCTTGGTTCCAAAATCTTATCCTCCTAACCTACTCATTCTGGATAGAAGTCATCCTTTCTCGCGCATTCCCAGTCTTTCTCCTTCCTAAGTAACACTCAAATCTATTACTTCCTCTCAGTTTCTAGTCCCACTAGCAGTGCATAGCCTGCACCCTCCCTGGGTTTTATTACATTCAGTCTCCAGTGTATGTGTCCTCCACCCCGCCAAGGTAATGGTATTTTTTTTTAATTGAGATGAAATTCACATAACATAAAGTCAATCATTTTAAAGTGAACAATTCATTGGCATTGAGTACATTAACAATGTTGTGCAACTCTCACCTCTATCTCGTGTGCAGACATTAATGTCCCAAAATAAAATTCCATACCCATTAAGGAGTTATTCCCTACTCTCCACAGACCCTGACGACTACCAATCTTCTTTCATTTCAATAGATTTACCTATTCTGGATATTTCACGTAAATGAATCATATAGGATGTGACCTTTGTGACTGGCTTCTTTTACTTAGCATAGTGTTTTCAGGGTTTATCTACATTGTAGCATGTATCAGTACATCATTCCCTTTTATGCTGAATGATATTCCATTGTATGTATATACCACAGTTTATCTATTCATAATCGATGCACATTTGGGTTGTTTCTCCCTTTTGGCTCTTGTGAATTGCTCTCAGACGAATGTGCATATAGGTATTTAATTACCTGTTTTAAATTCTTTGGGGCATATACCTAGGAGTAGAATTGCTGTGTCATATGGTGATTCTGTTTGATTTTTCAAGGAACTGCTGTGCTGTTTTTCATAGTACCCGCACCATTTTATATTCCCACTGGCAGTGCCCGAGAATACCAATTTTTCCACATCTTTGTCAACACTTGTAATTATTGTTCTTAAAATTATAGTCACCTTAGGGCATGTGAAGTGATATCTCATTGTGGCTTTGATTTAAAGTTCCCAAAGGATTAATAATAATAATAATTAATAATAATTAATTAATAAATAATAATATTGACCATCTTTCTATATACTCGTTTGTTGGCATTTGTATCTTCTCTGGAGAAATATCTATTCAAGTCTTCTTCCCATTTTAAAATTTTATTCTTTGTCTTTTTGTTGTTGAATGTAAGAGTTCTTTGGATATTCTAGATACTAGACATCTTCTTACATTCCATAAGTTGTCTTTTCACTTTTTAAATAATATCCTTTGATGCACAAAACTTTTCAATGTTGGGGGCGCCTGGCTGGCTCAGTCGGTAGAGCATGCAAGTCTTGATCTGGCGGTTATAAGTTTGAGCCCTACTTTGGATGCAGAGATTACTTAAAAAAATAAAATCTTAAAAAAAAAACATTTCAATGTTGAAATCTAATTTATCTGGGGTTTTTTTTTCTTTCCCTTTTCTTAACATGCTTTTGGTGTCAGATCTAAGAATTGTCAATTTCAAGGTCATGAAGATTTACTCTCCTGTTTTTTTCTTTTTTTTTAAAGATTTTATTTATTTATTTCAGAGAGAGAGAATGAGAGAGAACACATGAGAGGGGGGAGGGTCAGAGGGAGAAGCAGACTCCCCGCCGAGCAGGGAGCCCGATGCGGGACTCGATCCAGGGACTCCAGGATCATGACCCGAGCCGAAGGCAGTCGCTTAACCAACTGAGCCACCCAGGCGCCCTCTCCTGTTTTTTTCTAAGAGTTTGATAGTTTTAGCTCTTACATTTAGGTCTTTGATCTGTTTTAATTTTTTGAATATAGTGTGAACTAGGGGTCCATTTTTTTGCATTATTTTTCAGTTTTTCACCATTCAATGTGATGTTAGCTGTGAGTTTTTTATAAATGCCCTTTATTATGTTGAGGAAGCTCCCTTCTATCCTAGTTTTCAGTACTTTTATCAAGACAGGGTGTTGGATTTTGTCAAAGGCTTTCCTTCATCAACTGAGATGATAATTTTTTTATCTTTTGTTCTGTTAATGTGGTGTATTACATTGTTTGATTTTCATATGTTGAACTACCATTGCAGTCTGGATAAATCTCATTTGGTCATAACTTGTAATCCTTTTAATATGCCTTTGAATTTGGCTTATTAGAGTTTCTGTTTTTTGTTTGAAGATTTTTGCATCTATATTCAAAGGGGATATTGGCCTAGAGTTTTCTTGTAATATTTTTGTCTGGCTCTGGTATTAAGGTAATGCTGGCCTCACAGAATAAGTTAGGAAGTATTCCCTCTTCTTTGTTTTTTGGGAGAATTTGAGGGGATTAGTGCTAATTCATCTTTAAATGTTTGGTGGAATTTTTCAGTGAAACTGTCTGGCTTCAGACTTTTCTTTGTTGGAAAGTTTTGTGTGTGTGTGTGTGTGTGTGTGTGAGTGTTTGTTTTTTGGGTTTTTTGGGGGGTTTTTTTTGGTTTTTTTTTTTTGGTTTTTTTTTTGATACAATCTCTTGTTCCTGGTCTCTGGAGTTTTTCTATTTCTTCTTGAATCAGTTTTGGTTATTTGTGTGCTTCTAGGAACTTGTTCGTTTCATCTATGTAATCTAATTCGTTGGCATACAGTTCATAGTATTCTCTTAAAATCCTTTTAAATTCTTGGGGGTCAGTATTTACATCCCAGTGTGATTGTCTCAAAGTAAACCTAATCACGTGCTTCTCTGTGATAATGTCTCACAACCCATAGGGTAAAATCCACCTTCTTACTTGACTGAAAAGTTATTCTGGTTTTTGTCAATTCTTATTATTAAAATCTTAATAATCTCTTATCTGTCAGTAGTCTGCATTTTATTTGTACCAACACTGAGTTTCCTAAAGCAGTGATGCTGTTCTGCATCTCTGTCTCTTGTTCCGTGTGGCTTCATGCACTAATCCTCTGCCTGGAAAGTGCTCTCTATCTCTTGTTCACACTGCCTGGCATTCTCACACACATACACACACACACACACGGATGACATTTGAGTCGCATTTGAGCAAAATTGTCAAGAAAAAACTGATATATGTTGATCTCAGTTCTTTATAATTTTGCTCAAATGCCACTTCACTCATCAACACTAGCCCCATGCCTTGCAGTTCCCCTGGCATGCCATAGCTATTGAGCTTCTAGTATCTTTGCTACTATCCCTATGGTGATGACTTCCAAATCTCTCTTTCTCCTGCCTAGATTTCTCTTTTGAACTCTAGGCAGATATTTTGAAGCTGCCTGTAAGACTTCTCTCCTATATTCCAGACTGAAATCAGTATCTCTCCAGCCTTCTCAGTCACTCAGCATGTTCCCTTTACCTATACATCTCTCTGAGGGTTCCACCATCTCCAAATAACCCAAACCAAAGCTCTGAGCCCCGTGCCAGACATTTTTCCATGACCAATAGCATCATCTAGTTGAGCTTCTATTGTGGGAAAGACACAGTGACTCAGTTTATATACATTCTCTCTGATCTTCACTACACCCCAGAAATACCCAGGTATTATTTCCACCTCTGTGAAGCAACTGAGGCTCACGGAAGTTGAGTGACTTCCCTCTTCTCTACCACTTAAAACTGGCCAAGTCAGGATTCTAGGGTTCCAACCCAAGTAGCTCTCATTCAGTCCCAGTAATTCCTGACAGTCTTTCCTTCTATATATTTCTCAAACTTATTTTCTTCTCTAAATTTCCATTGCCACCTTTACTCCTCTTTTTCTCACTCCTGACCTCCATCCCAGTAGCAAATCCAATTGGCTCTACATTTAAAATAAGTTGAGAATCTGAACACTTTTAACATCTCCCCAGCTACCATCTTAGTCCCCTGCAGTAATGCAGTCGTTTCTTAATTTATCTGTCTTTGATCTTTGCTCCTCTCAGTCCTAAGCTTGCCACCCAGAGTGATCTTTCTAGAACCTGAGTCAGATTTTATATATTTTAGATGTAGATTGTATATGTATTATATTTCACTCATTTGCTGAAACCCTCCAATGACTGTCCATCCCATTTAGAGTGAAAACCAAGGTTTTACCATGGTCTGAAAGTCCATAGGGATCTGCACCCCCATCCTCCTACCCCAACTGCTCTCTCTGACTTCACCACCACCATCCACCTCACTCTGGCCACATCATTTCCTTGCTGTTTTTCATACACACTAAGTATATTCCAATAAATAGGTTTTTTTGTTTGGGGGGGCACGGTGCCTGCTTCCCTGGCCTGGGACACCATTCTCAAGTATCTTTATGGCCTTCTCCTGTACTTATTTCAATTCTCTGCTTGAATTCTTCTCTTTCTTATTTCCATTACTTTCTTAACCCTCAGCCCGTATTCTTCTCCTTTATGCATCCACCTGAAATATTACATGTTTGTTTGTTTAATTATTTATCATCGATTCTAAGTTCCATGACAGCAGAGTTTTTTTTCTGTATTGTTCATTGCTGTGTCCCCAGGCCTAGAACATCCAAAATAAGAAATGTTTAGTGAATATTTTTAAAAGCATGAATCGATGAATCAGTAAGTGCTGTCTTAGTTCATATCCAAATCATTCCTGGCTTAGAGTAGAATAATAGTATTGGCCATGCTGACTCCAGTTTCATACTCTTGACCTTGGTGACTAAATGATATTTTAGTTTTAGTCTCTATTTAGAATCCTTTAATGAATCCCCACCACTTGCAGAAGATACTTCCAGTGTCTTATTATAATTACCAGGATCTCCAGGGTTTGGCTCCAGCCTTCAACTCTAACTTCTTTGTGAAGTTATTTCTCTTATTTATTTATGTCAATTTATTGCTCTAATAATCTATTTCTTCAGCCTTAGTGAACTGTTTTCACCTCCCCACATGAGTCTTGCTCGTCACATCCCTGTACATTTGCGCGTTCTCTTCCTCCCCCTGGGATATCATTCCCCACCTTACGACATGACAGCACCCATACATCCGGGAAGACTTGATTATGCTCTCCTCTGTTGCTTCTCCTAGCGTTATGTTCATGGCATTGAAAATATTTCTCTTTAGGACTGGGGGCTCCACGGGGCAGGACAGAGTGCTCTTTGTCATTCTGTTTCTAACTGAAGTGGCGCAAGGCACATTGTATGTGATTGATAAATATTAACTGAAGACGTTTGTATAGAATTTTAATATTCTCTCTCAAGGTACTTCAGTAAATGTGTTTTTTCACTTCATTTTAAAACAAAATCAGTTTACTGCTAGCCTAGAGAAAGAATAAATATTTTCCTATTCTTTGGCAGGTGAATTAATACTAATTTGGAGTAGGTGGAAGGGTTGGCTAAGAAATTTAGGTGGAAATAAAGAAAAGGAACCATCCCTGTTGCACTATTTGAATTCTTTCTTGCTCTCCCTTAATTTTAAAATGACCATGAATGTCCTTGCATTTTACTGATTTATACAGAAATTCAGTTTGAAGTCTCTTAATGACTACATTTAAGTTCATGAAAATATAGCTTTTAACATGTAGGTAGTCACTTTCACAACTGTGACATCAGCTACCCTCTACTGACATTTAATCCTCTACCTGGCCCTCATTCAAAAATCCATTGGGATGTTCTCCTCCCAGCTCCTATGTGGAGCTTCTAGGATTCCTTAACTCAGAGCCATTATCAATGACTTCAGCATCTTTCTCAACTTCCTTTTCATTTCTCCAGCTTGCTGTTGCTATAATTTTCCCATGGTGACCATGTAAATGAACTTGACTTATATCCCTCACAACACACTGGTGAGCTGAACTGTCTGAGAACCTCCTTTATTTTTTTCAAAGAGGTTTTTATTCCTTAAAAATGGTGTCAGCCAGACAAATGGAAGAAGTACAGTCAGCTCACATATCTTTGTTTGAAGTTTGAGCCTTTAATAATAGTCTGTCCTTGGGGTTGTAAAGACTCTAAACCCAGACTGCATAGGTTTAAATCCTGGAAACCACTTCCTAGTTCTGTGACCTTAGACAACCTGCTTGAGACACTGAAGTGAATGTGTCAGTTTCCTTCTGTAAAATGGAGCTCATAGTACTAGTATCTACCTAAAAGGGTGAGGTGAGGATTGCACAAGTTAATGTTTATGAATTGCAAAGAGTGGTTCCTGGCACATAATGAAAGCTGTTAGCCCTTCAACCTAGTTCCTGTGCCAAGCACTGAAATGAGACAGTGAAGAAGACACTATGTCCCCTGTGCTCACAGAACTCACATTCCTGTGGGGTATAGACATTGAACAAATAAACTTGAATTGCATTCTATGATAAAGACAGAGCAATTTTAAAAAGGAGGGGGAGGCATAAAAGAATACTTAAGGAAGAAGTCTCTGAGAAGGTAACTCTAAGTAACCTAAAAGATGAGAAAGAGTCAGCCATGGGGAAGAGAACATTCCAGGCTCAGGGAACAGTATAAATCAAGGCCTGTAGGTGGGAATGAGTCTGGGTATTAGGGGAGGTAAGAAGGCAGGTGGAGCTGGAGCATCATGAGAAAGAAGGGATGCAAGTGAAGTTGGAGAGCAAATTGATGGGCCTTTTAACCATGGTAAGGAATTTATTTTGAATCTACTTTCAGTGGGAAGCCAATGAGGAATTTGGTATCTATTCATTACGTGAGGTTTAGAGAAGGAGCCAGGAAAATAGAAAATAGGGGATACATTATAATTCTATGTTATGATAACAAATTTTGATTATACTTATAAAGACAATTTGGAAACTTAGAGTTTCTTTTACTTGAAAATAATCTCTATAGTTACCTTCTTTGATTTCTCTGGAATTATTGCACAGCCTAATAATTTCAACTTAATTGCTCAAAAGACTTTTACCTAGCTATCAAATATCTTATCTACCTTTCTTTAAGTCAACAAATATTTATGGAATGACTACTCTTACCGTAATGTTTCTTAGACCAGTAAGGAGACAGACATAAAAAAATCACCTAATAATTAATTACATTCAGGGTAAGTGTTATAAAGGAAAAGTAAAAGCTACTACGAAAGCAATTAACAGAGGACTTCTGGCAGACAGATCATATAGGCTTCCCCAAGGAGTTAGTAAGAGGAAGCTACATCAAGAGAAGTGGGAAAGTACTGAGGCAGGAAAACCTTAAATCTTCTGTGGTAATATAATATTTTTAATTATTGGACTGTTAATGTCTGTTGGGCCAGGTGGCGATGTGGCAGAGCTTATATGAAGTAAACACTGGATGCCTTAGTTAAATGAGTGTATATAATAAGAAATAAAGAATTGGAATTGTGGGTAAAAAACTTCCACTTAGGATGCTTAAAGCAGTGTTAACCTTTTACTTCATAAATGGGACTAAATTGAAGGGATCACTGGTGAGACATGTCTTGTGCTATTTATGTCATATGGAGAGATGCCCTCTGGGCCATTAGGCATTTTGTTTAAGAGGTTTAATATAAAATTGTCAATACATTCCATCATGGGAAGAAAGATACTGTTCCCCAGGAGTTGTTTCTCTAGACATGTTTAAATACAGTAGTGGAGGGGGAAGGAGGGTGGCTAGGGTGTAAAGGACACACACATTAAATGCAGCTTTTGGGAACTATAATTAATTTTCTTTACCCTTTAGTTGGGATGTTAAATTCCATTTATTTCAAGCAATTTTTGTTCTTATGCCCATCCATACATACTTGATAATAGGACTATGCATAATGTATATTGTATAAATGATAAATTGGCGTATCTTCAGGTTTTTCAGTATAATATGATTGGTATCTTTGCGTCTTTTCTAGGTTTGTGACTTGGCTTTTAGCCTAAAGAAAATGCTGATCCGACACAAGATGACTCACAATCCCAATCGTCCACTGGCAGAATGCCAGTTTTGCCATAAGAAGTTTACAAGGAATGACTACCTCAAAGTGCACATGGACAATATCCACGCTGAAGCTGACAGCTAATGGTAGCTGTAAAGGAATTAAACCATTTAGAAGGGCTCCTAATATGAAACCCAGATTTCTCTCACCTGATTAGCATAGCAGAAGTAGCTAAAAGTAATTCACTGGTCTCATAGTTCTTATTTGCCTACCTTTAGAGTTTGTAGATGCTTATGCAGAAAAAAAAAAAAAAAAAAAAAAAAAAAAGGATAAAAAAAAAAAAAAAAAAAAAAAAAGAAAAGAAAGGAGAAAGAAAGAAAGACAAAAAGAAAGAGAGAAAGAAAGAAAGTCCTACTTCTACCAAAAAATGGTACAAATGGAAAAGAAAACTTTGTCGCCTTGCAAAATACTACTTGTGCTCTGTTTCATAAAATGGAAAAAGGAGTCATGGCTTTCCTTCTTGGCCACCTCTCTGTAATGAAGTTTATTAACATACTCTTTATTAGGCCCTTTTATTTTATTGTCATCTTTGTGTGTGTGTCTATGTGTGTGTGCATGCGTGCACATGCTGGTTATTACACCTGACTACTACTACCAGAAAGAAATTAATATACCAAAATATTTCATTGCAGATGAGGATAAGGTTAAGAGTTTTTAAAGTATCAAGCATGATAACAGGATAAAACTTGCTATTTTGTGAAACAGACCAAAAGTTGATCTTACTTACAGCTCCCTACAACAGTTCAGTTTAAAATAAAGAGGTATTTAAGAACTAAAGCATCTATTGAATTATTCTCATTTTAGACAATTCTTAAGAAACATTATTTCCTTTAATCATTTAGATGAAGACATTCATGGTCTGCAATACTTTTGTAAGATCTGTATAAGACCATACACTTAAATATATATCTAACTGATCCTCCTGAGTTTATACTAGTTATCTTTAGAAATTAACAATATTCAAATACATATAAGTAAAAATTGAAACAAAATAGGTTCTCAGTATTTGCTGACTGACAGAGTGTCAGCACATAGTGACATTACAATAGTAGTTATGATGAACCTAGCCCTTTACCTTCTCATACCATAGAAGTGCACAGAACATGTTGGTGCAGATATAATAGAGTCCTCAGAGCATTAACATTCTGTTTTGCAAAAGACATTTTCCAGAATCTTGGCAGTAGGTGATTCTGAAACACTTCGAATTACCCTCAATTGTCCTATATAATTAGGAATCCAGACTAGAAAATACAAATCTGGCAATTGTTATGATTGAAATTATCACTGATGCTTAAGGAAAATTGAAGCAAGAAGCTTAATTTCTTCCTTTAAGTTATATTTCAATAACATACTTGAAAGCAACATACAATGAGCAACTTGTTTTGAGAGAAGGTAGGATAAAATATAATAGTGATGTCAAAATAGCATAAAGGAATCCAAAAACCAGAAGAAAATCAAAATGAAGTCCAAATCATGAATTTTTCTACTCAGTGCTCAGTCAAAAAGAGGAAGTATAATATTAAGGAAATTGGTTCTAATGATTTAAGGAGAAAGGTTATCTGAAAACACAGTTCTTTGAAGTCAGAAATCTTGTTTTAGAATTATATTTTTTCTCAGTTCCAGTTTTAAAAAGAAACATAAAGATTCAATATAGAGATTTAAACTCTGTAAAAATACTAAATTTGAAATTCACCAGAGATAACTTTAAAAAATATAAATCTCAGATTATAATTTAGAAGATATCTAAGTATGGTTGTATGTAGCATTTTTGTATCTGAAATTATAGACTGTATTTTATAAAAATAGATTTTGGTCTTGTTTCTCACTATGTCATTTGTTTCAGCAGTATATTTTTAGATCTAAAATGTTTCCAACCTAACATGACAGTGTGCTTAATATCATTTGAATATAAAAGGACAGCTGTAAAATTGGGTAGTGTGTATTATTTAAGCACGTTCCTTCCTTTGGATGCTACTTCCTCTGTATGGGATGCTTCATATCCCGATTATGGGATCAATGTGAAACTTGAAGAGAAGCCAAATCCCATTTTGTATAATCTCAATGACTCACAATTTACAGATCTGGTGTAATTGGAAATTACCCTTGAAACCATGTTGTCACCATGTTGCAGAATAAAACTGATGAGGAAGAGGTGCCAGGCCTTATCAGGCTGAAGGTTCATAGTCAAGGAAACTTGAGAAAATGGTGTGGAAAGACCTACTGGTCCACAGTCTTTTCTTTTCAAAGCCCTGAAACCAAAACAAGTCCTTAGAAGACTGTGTGCTGTTACCTTTATCCAAACGATGATTATTTATAAGCAT
This sequence comes from Phoca vitulina, assembly GCF_004348235.1. Classification (NCBI taxonomy): domain Eukaryota; kingdom Metazoa; phylum Chordata; class Mammalia; order Carnivora; family Phocidae; genus Phoca; species Phoca vitulina. The sequence continues at coordinate 556,953 of NW_022589717.1, read as the reverse complement.
TTCAGATATATTAGTATTCACATCCTGCAACTTTTAAATCATTTAGCAATATCAAAAAGATGAGAATTGATTTTATTTTTAGGTTTGATCGAGAAATTAAGAAGATAAATAGTCACAGAGGAAAAGTCTTATTGGCAAATTGGAGTACAGATACCCACTTGGAAGTGTCTTTCTCTGCTTTTCTGCTATAAAAGATTATGGCTCAAGTACTTTCTTGGGAACAGGCCAAACTCTCAGGTACCCATGAAGTCAGGGCTACATAATTTTAAGAGCTATTCAATAATATGGGTGGGTTCAGGTATCTTCTTATAATCATTATCTTCATGTATTAGCATTCAAGATATTTACATATCTTGAATTCCTTCTTGTTTCACAATCACTAGCTTATATTATTTTCCATCTTGTTCTTTTTTTTTTTTTTTGGTTGTTTTTGGCTAGACGGGAGACTTTATTGATTAATCATGATCAACAGTTGCAGTGTAGAAGTATTCATCAGTGATTCATTCTTAGGGTTTTACAGGATAGTTAAAATGCTACTTTTAAGAAACATGTTTCTCATATCATGGGTGTACGTGCATCTGCAGAGGATCACTTATTCAGTGTTTTACAATGCAAGTACATTGCTTTGCTCAAAATTCTTCTGACCTATTGCAGCCAACCCATTGGATATGTGTGAATATGGATCATAGGTCTTACAAACCTTAATTTGTGCATGAAATTCTATGTGCTTTTGTGTCTCCCAAAGCTGGAAAGGAAGAAAGGAAAGAGGTTAGGTGTTGGGAATATTCATTTTTTTCCTTCACAAATCTAAACATTGCTTATGAAACTTATGGTTGTGAATATACGGAAATGGGTGGGTAGGAGGAAATGTGCCTCTTTAAAACCATAAGATTTTATCATTAATATTGAGGTGTATTTGCGTGTATATAAACGTAGCATTGTAAATATAGCAAAACTTCAATAGCATTTTTATTTTTTATAATCTATAATAAATCTGTATAAATCACTGCCACAGTTGGTCTTAGCATTGTATTTTACTATAAATCTGACTAGCACAGTTCTATAGTAAAATCCAAATGAACATTTTAAATTTGGTTTTGATGAAAGAAGAAAATATAATTGCTCTTACTCCCAGGCCTCCTGCTTTTATAGTTCACTTCTAAGCATTTCTAAATCTGGAAAATATCTCTACATTTAAGCCGAGTTGGTCTCAGGGCAATAAGAGAAAACAACTTCCTTACATCTCATCTCATTGTTGGTCATACATAAACAACATGTAAAAAGGAACATCACTAAAAACAAAAGAAACTTGATTTATAGAACCATCTCTGAGCAAAAATAGTCTGAATTTCACAAATATAATGTAAGGGTGATAAGAGTTATGGCTAATGTTTTAGGTATTCCTTTTCTCAAAAGCAGTGTTTCATTATCTTGATGTTGCCCCAATCTTGTGAGGCTTACCTGATAACAAAAAAAAAAAATCATCATCATCATCATCATCATCATCATCATCATCATCATCATCATCATATGTCTCCAAGGAGTGGATTTGGAGATGATGCATTCATTTAAATTTGAATTTCTCAGAATCTGCGAGACAGTAGTTCTTTGGAGCTGACTCTCATAGCTTTGACTACCTTGGGCTCAAAACCGTGTTATCACCGCAGGTTGTTTATTTGTTATATGACAAAATAGAAAACTAACTCTGGAGCCCTCAGCGTGGGCCATGTCAGAATATTCTAAATTCCCTAGGCTCATGAAATAGTACAGAGTGCAACAACTAGCTATCTTATACTAATGGTGTTGCTGATCCAATGTCCAAGTTTATTTTCTTTCTTTAAAAAAATGCTTAACACAATACTATAAAACAAATGTTTATATTTGTTACAAAACAGTCTCCCTAAATATTTGATGGCATATTTAACTGACTAATCCTGTAAACATTTAGGCAATTAGAATAAGATTTTATTCCTTGGGCCCATGCCACTCTGGCATATTACATAGCAGAAGGAAACTAAGATTTTGAGTGATGTTGATAATTTATGTGCTGAGAATTGAGAAAGAATGTGGGACCACTGAGACTTGATGATCTAAATTAATGTAAAGGAATTCATATGAAATATCACTGTTTCTGACAAGAAGCACTATAAACTTACTACTAGGAATTAATTCCACTTAGAAAGCACACACACAAAAATCCATTTGCCTTTACAAAATAGTATAAAAATGAAAAGAATCCCAGCTCAAAGGGGACACTTGAAACATTCCATTACTTCATTTTTTAAATTTTGTCTTCTTGGAGAATATCAAGTAATGCTCTTTTCTTTAAAGTTAATTTTGTCTGACATCTTTGCATAATGTTTGACGAGTATACCTCCCCCCCCCTTTTCTTCTACTGAAAACTGTTCTGTGAGTATATGTAAATTTTAGATGTGTTTCTAATAAACAGCCTATGGTAAGATTTCACATTTTTATCCTGTCTGACAATGCTGTGTGCTTTTCAGGCTGTGATGATGAATTTTCCCTGCCTTTCCCACAGTCTCATGCAGTCTCCATTCAGATGTCTAACTGGGCTTGTATTGGAGTCTGTACTCAGAGAGGAATATGCTCCTTACACCCAATATACGAAATTCATCATCACCAATGTGTAAATCTGATAAAAGCCTGACATTGTAGACGTAATCCTAGACCCTCCTTTGTATGGTTCTCGTTGACCCAAGGTAGCTACTGATGCACAGCTTAAAGCAAAAGAGATTCCTTAAAAAGTATTCCAGGGGCTTTGATAGCATAGATGCAAGTATAACTGCTGAAATCTGAACTAATACCCTACCATTATTGGGATTTAGTTGTTGAAACAATGTATCCTCTGTTTGTTCTTTAGTATTTGATAAAGCAACCCATAAAAAAGGGAAGTGCATTGGCTTCCAAGTCTATATATATATATATATTTTTTTTTTTTTCCTTTCTAAAGTAAGTATTAGCCAGCATCTGGAAAGCTGAAATTGCCTTTGATGAAAAGAGGGCCTGAAATTAACTTCTATGAAATCAAAGCAAAATATATAGTTCCTATGCTAAGTAGGAATATAAAAGTATGGAGACGGGGAGATACCACATTTATTTGATTCTAAAACTTTTATTGAAATTGGCAAACTGATGAGTCTTCTGTGGAATACTACATATAGTAAATAAGACTTCTGAAAAATTAAATTTTATGGAAATTAACCAGTCACTACTTTTGACAGCCTTAAGTCTGGTTTTATTATTGAAATCTAAGAAATCCTCTCCTGACCTCACATTTTTGGTAATCAGGTTTATCACACTAGTGAAAGAACTAACCATTCTCAGCTCATCTTCTGCCTGGCAAATAGAGCACACAGCATTCTCCAGAGCATGAAATAAAATAGAGCAGTGTCAAGTATAACACACTAAGTGTCGCCTTCAGCTTTTCCTGCTCTTTTCATTTCTTGCGCTGTTCAGATGCTGCATAACTTCAGTGTACTCTCCAGTTTCACCTTCAGCTGGGCTTTGAGGGTGACAAGTTGGTATTGTTCCCGGACTCAAATTATGATATTTAGGATATTAAGTTGTATCCTTTCTGCTCTGACTATAAAGTATGAAATTGGGGCAGATGAATTTAGTTGATTAGGGTATTATTAGACTAATTTGTGAGTTGAGCCAATTGGCTTTATACTGATAAAAACTATTTCATACCCCTAATCATGGGGATTCAGTAAAGGGCATGGAGCTTATGGCTTACTACAGATCCTGAGCGAGAGGGTGGCACAAAGTCATGAGGATTAAAAGAAGAATTCAAAATATATGTCCTATAGACAGGAATACAATACTCTTCTAAAACCAGATATGTTGGAATTAAAATTTCAGGTAAGAGTATTACAGTATAGGAATTCAGATGTCTTTCCTAAAGCATATATGTTATACAGCATTGAGATTAAACCCCCATCTCCTGACTTCTTTTTCTCTCTTCTCTTACTGGAGATCAATCACATCACACTTATACAACACCAAATCTGAGTCTGAATTTATATATGTTAATTTCCTTAACAGTGAAATGGATTTAATAGCATCTACCAGTTGGCTTTGTTGTAAGAAATAAATCAGAAAATGCATTCTGCAAAGGATACCTGGCACATAACTGGGGTTCAAGAAATACTAATGCCCTAGTGTTCCTCCAAGTAATTCCCGTCATCTTGTATATACTATCAGACACTTCCACTACGGGGCGCCTGGGTAGCTCAGTTAAGTGTCTGCCTTTGGCTCAGGTCATGATCCCAGGGTCCTGGGATCGAGCCCCGCATCGAGCCCCGCATCGAGCCCCGCATTGAGCCCCGCATCGGGCTCCCTGCTCACCGGGAAGCCTGCTTCTCCCTCTCCCGCTCCCCCTGCTTGTGTTCCCTCTCTCGCTGTGTCTCTCTCTGTCAAATAAATAAATAAAATCTTAAAAAAAAAAAAGAAACTTCCACTACTCTGCAACATTCCAGCTCATGCCTGGAAGCAAACTTGTCACAAGCCAAATTAGATAAAACTTAAATGTATATCATTGGTATAATTACAGTGATAGAAGCATTTCATTTGAGAATGTTTTTGAAAATTCTTACGTACTGTATCAATTTAGCACATTATGCTTTAACTAAATTACCTATTCTTTTAACTCAAGCATATAAATATTTTTGTTAATGCCTAGATTATCAGGTGTTTTTTTATCGTGCTAAAATTACATCTTGCTCTTATCTTAAAACATAATCTAATCAATAATTCTGATTTTCTATTTGAGCTACCTCTTCACTAACAAAGTAGTAATACCCAAATGTTCAAATAGGGAACAACCTTATTCTATTATTCATATTTTAAATGGCATAACTCAAATGAAGCTCTGCTAACAAAAACAAAAGCTGGGTGTTAAAGGTAATTTAATTGCATCAAAAACCATGAATTAAATCAAGTATGTGCAAATGAACATTAATACATCTTTCCCCTTTAAACACATTGAAAGAGAAGGAAGGAATTTTCTGAGAAGATTAAAAAAACAAACGAGTAATTCATTTATGGCTAAGTTCAGCTATTACTTTGGAAAAAATAAGGTAAAAGTATATAACATGAGATGAAAAATAAGGTCAGATTTTTTAAAAATGGTATAATTCAAATCTTGTTATTCATACAATGATCCTTTATTCATACAATGATCCTGAGATAATTTTTGAATACTGATTTTCTTAAGCAAATGAACAGTAGTGAAATATCCTAGAATTAAGGATATCTTATTATACAGAATCAATAGAGTTTATAGAGAAATTATTGCAAATAAAGATTCTGAAATATATTGGTAAAAGACAAAATAATTTTCTCCACTTGTTTTCTGAAATTTATACCACCAATATAATTAATATTTCAATTATTTAATTGCACAGTGTGTTAGACATGAGTACTGTTGCAAATTAGACAAACCACAACAGTGAAACATCAAGGAAAAATGCCTCACTGTGGCTGATAAAGGGAGCCCAGACAACTAGAAATGATAAGAAACATGAAAATCTTAAAGACATGACTTTTCCATAACTTTCAGATTTGCATTTTGATAGCCTTTTCAAGCTCTGAATCCTACAATATATTAGGGTCTCTGGAAAAAACAACAACAACTGGTTTTTCATGTTCTCTTTGGCATTACTGTCATTAGAGGTTCCAGAAGCAATGGATTTGCTTTCCTCATCATTCATTTGGGTCTCATACTTTGTAAATTGGATATGTATATGGAACTGGTCAGAGTATATCCCTCTCTGTTGTTGACAAGGGTGTTATTACAGAAAATGTTTTATCAATTAAAATACCTTGTCTTCTATAAAGGGAAATATTGAATGCTTTGGAACTTCTGATATAAAAGGACCGGCTAAATGTTGAGGCTCACAGGACCTAAAGTTTTTGTTGCTAATTGTTGCAATGTGTTTTCAGAAGGAATTTTCTGGACTGAAACATCAAGTGCTAACTGCTCTTTCTCCACGCAAATCCCTGTGGTAGGTTGTTACATGAGTGAGCCCTGGTGAATCATGACTCTTGGCATCCATGACCTTGTGAGGTCCCTTCCCACATTGACTCCGGCTTGGCCTATCACATACTTTGACTGATGGGAAATATACAAACATAATCAAAAAGCTATGTCTCACTTATTGGGAATGTTGCCAACCTCTATCATGTAAAGAAAGACAGGTCAGCATCTTTAAGGATGAGAGAACACATGAAGAGAGAGACCTAGCCATTCTATCTAAGCCAGATCTTAGTCAGCCTAGCTGAATACAGTCACATGAGGGAGCATAGGCAAGACCAGTAGAAGAACCCTTCACCCAACCTACTGAATCATGAGAAATAATTATTGTTTGAAATTCTAGCGTTTTAAGGTGGGTTGTTTTAAAGTAACAGATAACACATTCAGAAATTAGTATATATTAGTATGAAGAGGGTTTTTACTTTAAGAAAAACCTATAATATATGACTTAGGCTTTGAGACTAGGCAGTGGATATATAGGCTGGTAAAAAGTGGCAAGTAAGCTGCTCGCCAAAGCTGGAGGAATGGCACACAAATTTTAATGGATGCTGAAAAAATGTTGGGGAAACTGCTATTGGAAGTTTGAAAAATAGTGATCTGTGTCTTTTCATCATAAAACAATTTCATGACTGTCCCTGTAGTAAAATGGAAGTTAGAAAATTTGTACTGAATGAACTTGTGGATCTAGCTTAAGGAGATTTCCAACAGAATGATGGAGTTGACTTCTTTGTGTGTGATAAGATATGAAAAGAGAAGAATTAAGAAAGGATAGTTAGGTTGGCAAACAAAATTTAGAAGAAATATGTATCCAAGTCTTGCTGAGTTGAGGAACATAGAAAGGTTTTACCTTTCTGATCTCTCCAGCCAGGGCTTTTTTCTTTAGCCAACAAATTCTCAAAGTAAGAAACAGCCTTAGCGAGAAAATCAAATCAGAGGTGTTGTCTATAAAAGCCTTCATTAAGAGCTCAGAAAGATTGAAGGTGGTGCCTAGTAGGCCCCCAGTTCAACTAGACAAAATATATTTCTAGGAATGTTAAGGGTGTTGTTCCATGGCACTTTGTCATTCCATGCAAAGTAGAGAAACATATTTCTGAAAAAGAATTATTGATGTGTCATTGGGGACGCAGATTAAGTTTCAGTTAGATTCATAGAATACCCAAAGAGCATCAGCTTGGATTAAAAGGGACTGAGTCAGTTCAAAATGAAAAAGCATCTGGACACCAACATTCTATGGGAAGGAAGCAGACTGGAAAAACTATTCAGTTATTCAAAAAATTTCAAACACAGGCCATTTCCTATGGAAAAGGAAAGACCTCCCTAAGGATAGAACCAAGGAGGAGAACGATTGATGAGAACCACTCCTATAGAAGAGACCCAGGCTCTAATCAAGAAAAGTCCATGGGCCCTGAATGGAAGCTCTGACAGCATATGTCCAGTGGGATTTCAGAATTTTCAAGGACTTGCTGTGTGCCTCTCATTCCAAATTTGTCATCTGTAAATAGAGACAGTTTTATTTTCTTATAAGACTATTCAAGTTATCTATTTCATCTTGGGTGAGTTTTAGTTGTTTGTGGGTTTTGAATAATTGGTCAATTGGACAATTTTGTCTAAGTTGTCAAATTTATGTGCATAGATTGTTGAGAGCATTCTTTTATAATTGTTTTTCTATCTTGAGGTGGTAATGATATCTTCTCCTTCATTCCTAATATTGATAATTAGTTTATTTTTTCTTCTTTTTCTTGGTCAGTCTTGCTTAAGGGGTTATCAATCATATTGATTTTTTTTTCAAAAAACCGCTTTTTGGTTTGTTTGTTTTTTTTATTTTGATGTCTGTATTCTATTTCATTGACTTCTGCTCTTACCCTTATTGTTTTCTTCCTTTGGCTTGCTCTGGAAGAACTGCTCTTCTTTCTCTAGTTGCTTCTGGTAGAAGCTTAAATTACTGATTAGAGATTTTTTTTTTCCCTAAAAAAGCATTTAATGCTGTAAATTTCACTCTACATTCCACAAATTTTGATATGTTACATTTTTATTCAGTTCAAAATATTTGCTAATTTTCCTTGAGACTTTTGGCCCATGGGTTATTTAGAAGTATATCGATTAATTTCCAAGTACTTGAAGACTTCCTATTACCTTTCTGTTGTTGATTTCTTGTTTAATTCCATTATGGCCAGAAAAATACTTTGTATGATTTTAACTTTTAAAAATTTGTAATGTTTGTTTTATGATGTAAGTTATGCTATGTCTTAAAGTATGTCCCATGTACACTTTAAAAGATGTATTCTATTGTTGGTGGAGTGAGTTCTGTAGAGTCTATAGTTAGATTATTTGGTTAAAGGTGTTAAATCTTTTGTAGCCTTGCTGATTTTTTTTTCTGTGCTAGTTCTATTTATTACTCTCTATTATGAGAGAGGAGTATTGATGTCTCCAATTATTATTGTGGATTTGTCTATTCTTTCAGTTCTGTCAGTTCTTGCTTTATGTATTTTGCCATTCTATTTGTTGGGTGCATACTCATTTAGGAATGTTATGGGTTTTTTTTGTGTGTGTGAACTGACCTTTTTATTCTTATGTAATATTCCTCATTATCCCTTAGAACTACACCATCAGATTTTTTTGGTCTCCAGTTTACAGGCAACAGATTGTCAGACTTCTCAGCCTCTATAACTGATGAGCCAATATCTTATAATACATCTCTTACTAAATAGTGAGAGAGTGGAAGAGAGAGAGAATAGGAGAATGAAGTTTCCTCTTGATTCTGTTTCTCTGGAGAACCCCAATTAGTACAATATTCTCTTTCTTTGCTGAGCATTTCTATTTTCCCTTTGTTTTCAGGAGTGCTCACAACTGCTTGCTGTAAGATTATTCCAATATCTGTGTCATGTTGGCATTGCATCAGTTCATTTTCTTTTCCCATAAGAGTTGAGATTTTCCTGGTTATTTGTTTTGTAATTTTGCATTATATCCTGGACATTTTGAATATTATGAGACTTTGGGTCTTGTTTAAATCCTATGGAGAATGTTGATACTTTTGTTTAAGCAGGCAGTTGAACTGGTTGAGTTCAGGTCACAAGTCCCAATCTTCCTTCCGTAGGCTATAGTTCCAATGTCAGTTCCAAATCAGTTTTCAAATTCTTTGCAGTGCTTTTTGCAGTGCTATTTGGATCTACCTCATATGTGTGCCACCCTGTAGTCAGTCTTGGACCTGTGTGGTAGCATATCATTATTTCAGCTCCTAAAATTTTTGGCATGTGAAATAGGATCAGATCAGATTCACAGCTTAGAAGTGGACCCAAGAGTTCATAATCAACTTTATGAGGTTGCTTTTCTGAGTTCTTCCCTTTCCACAATCTTTCTGGTCTTTCCAGTTCCCTAGAGCTCCTCATTTTGGTCCTCCAACTCCGTATTACCCTGCTCTTCTGTATACTTCAGCAACTTCATCTGCATCCACAGTCAATTCCCAGGACAAAAGAAAAAACAGTGAGAGGAGAATTGGACACTACTCTTGTTATGGAAGCATCCACTGAACAGGGAGCACATTTTTATTCCCTCAGGGTTTTGGCTCCTGTAGTTCCCTTTTTCAGGCTGTGTCTCATCACCATGGGATGACTTAGGGGATGGAGTGTGAGAGAACAGAAGAAAAACAAAAGGAAATAAGGGGATTTCCACACTCTCTCTGAGTCTTATATGTTTCTTTTCCTGCTTTGTGCACCAGAACTAGAGGGCTTCTATTTGCCGTCTAATGCCCACTTCATTTTTTCAGGGATACCATGAGGGAAAAGGTACTATACCCACCATATATTTATTCAGACTGGAATTCTGATCTTCTTTCCTAATCCACTTGCTATCATTTACATTTCAGATTTCTCAAATAACTGTTCTATACAGTCTGTCCAGGTTTGATAGTTATAGTCAGTGAAAGAGGAACTCCCATTCAATTTTATCCCAGAAAAAGAACCCCATTCCTCTCTTTGAAGGGACTGTCTCTTGTAGTCATCCATCCCTACCTCACTACTACATATTGGGTTAATAGATAACTTGTCTTTTTGTTCAGATCTCTGGATAAATAAGAGTTGCATGTGGGGATCCTCAATCACACCTGCACCAGATCATGAAATTATAGACTCAAAGACCAATGCCATGATTGGATGAGACTTTGGAGTCTTGATAGAAATTAAATGTATTTTGAATATGGAAGGTACATGGATCTCTGGGGGCTGTGGTAGCCATGAATATGTACTACTCAGAGCTTCTGCTGTGGGGAGCATAGCTAAATGATGACTCTAGGGATTGCCCCTTTGGATCCTCCACTGCTTTCATGCTGAGGCCATGCTTCTGATGCTGACTTCAGGAGTAATAATGGAGGCCAATTCCAGTGAGCCTCAGGACACCTCTGATGTACAATTGTGGCTCAAATTCTCCCCGTTGGCCTGGATGAATCTTTCTTAGACTCACCTAAGAGTCTGAGGCTCCTAATACCCCATCCTTTTTCTTACTTCTTTCACAGAGGAAGGAGTGACCTGGATCACAATCTGAAGGTGCTCCATGCCTTCTCTGGCTCTCTCCTCCTCTATCTTTTGCATTTTCTCTAATAAAGCTAATGCCTGTCTAATCCCATCTTGGAAACTGCTTATTGGAAGACAGGAAATAACACAGAATCCAAGGACAAATTGCAGTAGATTGTTACTTGATATAGCATGATTGTTACCTGATGTATCATGCCTCTCAGTATCTCCTCCTGTGTGTCATCCCCCACAGTAGTCAGGGTTCTTCAGAAAAACAGACCAAAAGAGTATATATTTTAAGGATGTAAAATTTGCAAAGGTACCACTGGACTACATTCTGGAGGTATGTCTTCTAATTGTGCATTGAGTGTGTGTGTATGTGTGTGTGCACATGCATACACATGGTAAGCTTTATACAGAAATGTCCTAAGAGAGTTTTAGGCAGTTCTAATCATTTTCTTGGATTTTAATCCCTGGAAAAATAATGATCTCAAAATGAATTTTATTTACTATATTTCAGAGAACCAAGGGTTTAAGAGTATCTTTTAAAAGAGCTGACAAGATCCAGCCTATAGACGTCGGCTCAAATTATTATTGTTTTTTAAAGATTTTATTTATTTGAGAGAGAGAGAGAGCATGAGCAGGGAGAGGGGCAGAGGGAGAGAGAGAAGCAGGCTCCCCACAAAGCAGAGAGACCCTGAAATCATGACCTGAGCCAAAGGCAGACACTTAACTGACTGAATGACCCAGGCACCCTGAAAACTGCAATTTATAAAGTCATTTTTTTTACTTAATGTAGCATTTAATTAGTTAAAAGAAAGCTGATCAAGGAGTCATTGGCTTCTAATACTGAGGTTCTATAGAAAACAAAACATACTAAGTTCTAGAGCAACTAGCATTACTAGAAGTAATCTTTTTTTTAATTTTACATTTTTTTATTTTATTATGTTATGTTAATCACCATACATTACATCATTAGTTTTTGATGTAGTGTTCCATGATTCATTGTTTGCGTATAACACCCAGTGCTCCATGCAGAACGTGCCCTCTTTAATACCCATCACCAGGCTAACCCATCCCCCCCCTTACTAGAAGTAATCTTGCCAGTGTGTTGAACAATTGCAGCTGTTGGTAGCCCCATTTCCAGAAGGCAACCTTCAGCACATACTTGTCCAAGATTTCCTACTGAACCATCAACTTGAATATATACTTACTGCGAACTTCTGTGATATTTCATTTGATAATTTTTATAGTTTTTAAACAATAGCTATCTAATTAGTGTCAACTAATCTAAAAGATATTTGCAAATATGACTGGCAATTTGGGGATAACCTGCAGGATAACCTGCACTTTGAAGAAGTCAAGGAATCCAAAATAGTCTGTTAGCCCTGGAGTTTTTGTCTATTGTGGTGGAGCTATGATGTGTGCTGCTCCAATTGCTTCCCATCTGCAGGTGGCATTTAACTGTGAAATGGATTATACTCATTAGTTCTTATCATACTTCTCTTGTTCTGCTGACCACTATATGCCAAAATCATGGCTGTAACCAAAATGGAAGTTAAACTAGTCCATTTTTTTCCAGTCTAGCATATTAACTCCTCAAGTATGACTTGAATATCTTTCAGATATAAGTGCAAATGAGCATAAGTATAATATTATTGATCATATAGCTACCCAGTGAGAGCAGTGGCAGAGGTTTCCAGAATACAATAATTCAAAAGACCTTTACATTTGTAATGTGATTTTTATCTTTGGATACAATTGGTTATAGCAAAATTGACCTCAGTGGGAATGGAAAAGGTTAGAACAACCCACTAAAGTAGGGAGGTCAGTAATGAGAGTGGCAGAGAGGGCGATGATACAGAGAAGTTTCCAACAGGTATACTATACCATTCTGAGTGTCTGGCAATAAATGCTCAGGCCACTCATGTTGTGGTACAGGTTGGAAGCAGCATAGTGACATTAATACTATGCAGATGGGCAGACCCAGTGACAAGAGTCTGGGAACAGATTGGAAGACAACTGGCTTCATGGAATTGTGCTGATCTGCAAGGAGCAGACTCCCAGATGCTGAGTTAAGGTTCAGTGATGGGATGTCAGCAGCTAAGGCATCGAAGATTGGCCAGAGCTTATGTAGACAGTGTCCTGCTAAAATGAGACAGAAACCATTTAGTACTTCAGATTCAACAGATGCCTTATAAGGCTTGAGTTTCTGTGGCCGTCTCTCGCCTACGTCATGCCAGATGTCAAAGTCTCTGGGACCTGTGTCATCCTAAGAACCTGAACGTAGGAGACCACAGTGTCTGAACTGTTGTTCGGAACATGCAGGAGTCAGATATTGCAAATATTTGCAGTTGCTGCGACTGATATCATATAAAGGATGATTCTGTTAGTTCCTGGATTCTCAGAGCATCCATCTAAGTCATGCACTTTCAGTCAATGTTCAAGGTATAAGTTTTCCAACAGTCTAAATGCTCTATCATATTTTCATCCTCATAATGTTCTGAATCATCTTGTTCCTAATGCAAACCACACCTTTCACCATCAACCACCCTGGGGACCTGCAGTGTATCCTCACCCTTCTATATCTTCTGAAACTGTCTGTCTGTTGTCAGCAAGCTCTCCTCTTTCAGTTTTTTCTGATTTTGTGCTTCATCTTCCAACTTGGCTGATACGTATCCACTTGAGTTGGTGGATGCTTTTTCTCTCATGTCTCACAAACCTTAGAGTCAGTAGATGGGATTGGTGCCAAGGACAGCAAGGTTGGTTTAACATTTGAAAATCAATGTAATTCACCATGTTAGCAAAGTAAAAAATAAAAAATGAAACTATCATCTCAATAGACCCAGAAAAAGCATTTGACAAAATTCAACATCAATATCTGACAAAATTCTTGGCAAACTAGGAATAGAATGGGCTTTTCTCAACCTGATATAGACCACAAGCCAAAATCAATAGCTAGCATCATACTTCATGGTGAGAGACTGAATGCTTTTCTCCTGAGATCAGCAGTAAGATAGGATGTCTGAACTTAACCACTTCTTTTTTTTTTAACCACTTCTTTTTCACTACTGTGTTGAAAGTCCTACTCAGTGTCACTCATAGACAGTAGGATCATCTATATGGGAAACCTAATGGAATCTACAAAAAGCAATACGCTAATAAGTGTGTTTAGCAAGTTTGTAGAATACAAGATCATTATACAAAAATAAATTCTATCTCCATATACTAGGAATAATCAGAAATTGAAATTAAAAAATGAAATTGAAAACAGCATTAAAATACAAAATACTTTGGGGGCGCCTGGGTGGCTCAGTTGGTTAAGCGACTGCCTTCGGCTCAGGTCATGATCCTGGAGTCCCAGGATCGAGTCCCGCATCGGGCTCCCTGCTCAGCGAGGAGCCTGCTTCTCCCTCTAACCCTCCCCCCTCTCATGTACTCTCTCTCTCAAATAAATAAATAAATCTTTAAAAAAAAATAATAATAAAATAAAATAAAATACAAAATACTTTGGGATAAATCAAATAAAAGATGTGCAAGATCAGAAAACTACAAAATATTACTGAAAGAAATTTTAAAAGACCTAAGTAAGTGAAGAGATATGCTTTGTTCATGGATTGGAAGACAGTATTGCCAAAATAACAATTCCTCCCAAATTGATCTATAGATTCAAGATAATCCAGACAAAAACTTCAGTAGGCCATTTTTTAAAATTAATAAAGTGATTCTAAAATTCATATAGAAGTGCAGGTGATCAGGGGCACTTGGGCAGCTCAGTTGGTTAAGTGCCCAACTCTTGATTTTGGCTTAGGTCATGATCTCAGGGTCCTGAAATTGAGCCCCGTGTCAGACTCTGCACTGAGCATGGAGCCTGCTTGAGATGCTCTCTCTTTCTCCCTCTTCCTCTGCCCCTCCCCCTTCCCTGCTCAAACTCTCTCTCTCTCTCTAAAAAACAAAACTTTAAAAATAAATAAATAAATAGAAATGCAGATGATCAAGAATAGCCAAAACAGTTTTGAAAAAGAAGATTAAAATGGAGGACTTTACTTAATTTCAAGTCAAAGTAGTCAAGAAAATACAATATTGACATAAGTATTAGACAAATAAATCAACAGAACAAAAGAGAAAGTCCAGAAATAGACCCACACGTATATTAACGATTGATTTTCAATAAAGGTGCAAAGGAATTCAGTGGAGATAGTGTTGTCTTTTCACCATGTGGTGCTGGAACAATTGCATATCCATATACAATCATGTGAGTGAAACAGCTCAAATGCAGACTGATCCATGTGGCTCGACTGGGGACGGAAAGGCCATGGGCAGCATTGCCATTTTCAGTATGATTTTGAGAAATGGTGAGCGACTCTTGGAAAACTTCCAAACATGTGGAGAGCAAAAGAAAACAAGGCAGTTGTCTCTCAAATGGTAGTTATGTTCCTAGAAAAGTTAGTATATGTTAAAACTATGCAAAATGATTTATGTTTATATATAAGATGAAATCAGGCTCAGATAATTAGAATAGTGGCTGGTGCATAATGTACATTCCATAAAGGTTATTGAACAAATTAAAGAAAGGCTGCTTTCTGACTTCAACTTCTTGCGAGACCCCTTCCACTTTAATTTTAAATTTTCTCAAAAGCTGTGAAAAATAATGGCGAGATGTTTCAGATCTTAATCATTTATTTAGGAATATATTTTACTCTGGGAAATCCAACTCTCCAGACTTACCTTTCCTACAATATATAAGCTGTAGGCGCAGGGACTGCCGATCCTGAGCCATAGCTCTGAGTTAATCTCCCTGCAAAAAAATCTGCCCTGTTAACCTGCAGGGAGACACCATCCTCCCTTCCGCTTAAAGAAAGTATATTTCAAAATAATACGAAACCTACTTAAGAGTAAGATGTAGAACTTTATTAAATTTGATATATTCGTTTTCATTGTAATCAACTTACATGTTGTCCAGAGTGTCCTCAGCCTTTTCCTGCTACAAGCCCATGGTCAGTTGCAATTTGTTCAGCTGAACTCCTGCAGGAAGTTAATCAGATTCATTAACAAAACCTCAGAGTGTTTCATATAAAATTTCCCCTTGAATATCAACATATCAACTTTCATATTAACTATAGTTATTTTGATGATCTTAGTCCCCATCCTGAAAAATGTTTGAGGACTAATTTCACTATTTCTTTGCCATTTCTGCACAACTACCAAATTTGGTAAAAAACAAAATGCACAAAAATCCAGAAAAATAAGTTTTATCGTTGAGCAGTGCATTTGTTGCATCTTAGGAGGGCATCAGCAATTCTGAAAATATCACAAGCCCCTAGTGAAACCTGGAAGCTCCCAACAACATGAAGTAATCCACACCCCAGGTGTGGAGAAGTGCCGGGGAGCTCTGGATGTATACTTTGGCAACAGTAAACATTGAGACAAGGTTGTAAAACATAGTATCTTTTTTTCTTTTTTTCCCCAGTTTTATTTAGAAATAATTGACATATATCACCATGGAAGTTTAAGGCATACAGCAAAGATGGTTTGATTTACATATATTGTGAAATGATTACTAAAATAGGGCCAGCTAACATGCATTTTCTCGTTAGATAAGAAAATAAAGAAAAAAAGGAAAATATTTTTCTCCTTGTAATGACAACTCATAGAATTTATTCTCTTCACTTTCCTGTATATGATACAGCAGTGTTAATTATAGTCATCATGTTGTACATTAGATCCCTAGTACTTATTAATCTTATAATTGGAAGTTTGTACGTTTGGTCACCTTCCTCCAATTTCCCCTCCCCACATGCTCCACCCCAGGTAACCGTAAGTCTGATATCTTTTTCTATTAAATTAAATTTGTTTTCTTTCAGATTCCACATATATGTGAAAACATACAGTATTTGTCTTTTTCTGTGTGATTTATTTCATTTAGCATAATGCCTTCAAGATCCATCCATGTCACAAATGATAAGATTTCCTCATTTTTCTATGGCTGAATAATATTTTCTTTTATGTATACATACCACATCTTCTTTGTTCATTCATCCACTGATGGGCACTTAGGTTGTTTCCATGTTTTAACTATTATGATTAATGCTGTTATGAACATGGGGGTGCAGATATCTTTTTGAGTTAGTGTCTTCATTTCCTTTGGATATATTCTTAGCAGTGGAATTGCTGGATCATATAGTAGTTCTGTTTTTAACTTTTTGAAGATTATCCTTACTGTTTTCCATAATGGCTGTACCAATGTATAATCCCACAGCAGTGTCCAAGGGTTTCTTTTTCTCCATATCCATGCCAGCATTTGTTATCTCTTGTCTTTTTCATGATGGTCATACTAACAGGTGTAAGGTGATATCTCATTGTGGCTTTAATTTGCATTTCCCAAATGACTAGTGATGCTGAGCATCTTTTTTATGAACCTGTTGGCCTTTCCTGTAAATATCTACTTTTTAATTGGGTTAATTTGGTGTTTTTCTTTCCTTTTTTTTTTTTTTTTTTTTTTTGCTATTGAGTTGTATGAATTCTTTATATATTTTGGATATCTTATTAGATATATTGTTTGCAAATATTTTTTCCCATTCCACAGGTTGTCTTTTCACTTTGCTGATGTTTTTTGTTTGTTTTTGTTTTTATTTTTGTTTTGCTATGCAGAAGTTTTTAGTTTGCTGTAGTCCCACTTGTTTATTTTTATTTTGTTTCTTGTGTTTTAGGTATCCAAAAAATCATTACCGAGACCTATGTCAAGGAGTTTTATTCCTATGTTTTCTTCTAGGAGGTTCATGATATCAGGTTTTAATTTAAGTCTTTAATCCATGTTGAGTTAATTTTTGTGAGTGGTGCAAGATAGGTGTCCAGTTTCATTCTTTTACATGTAAATTCCAATTAGCTCAACACCATTTATTGAAGACTGTCTTTTCTCCATTGAGTACTCTTAACTCCCTTGTCAAATATTAGTTGAACGTATATATTTGGCTTATTTCTGGGTTCTCCATTATGTTCTTTTGGTCTATGTGTCTGTCTTTATGCCAGTACCATACTGTTTTGATGACTACAGCTTTATAGTATAGTTTGAAATTAGGAAGTATGATGCCTCTTGCTTTGTTCTTTTTTCTCAGGATTCCTTTGGTTATTTGTGGTTCCATATGAATGTTAGGAGTGTTTTTCCCACTTCTGTAAAATATGCCATTGAAATCTTTATAGGGATTATATAGATGGTTTTTGGTAACATTGACATTTAACATTAATTCTTCCAGTCAATTACCATGGGATACCTTTCTATTTATTTGTGTCTTTGTCAATTTCTTTCATCAGTATCTTGCAGTTTTCAGAGTAGGGATCTTTCATCTCCTTAACTAAATTTATTCCTAAGTATTTTTTTGTTCTTGATGCTATTGTAAATGGGATCAACTTCTTTATTTCTTTTTCAGAAAATTTGTCCTTAATGTATGGAAACACTACTGATATTTGCATGTTAATTTTGTATCCTGCAACTTCACTGAATTTATTAATTAGGTCTAAAAGCTTTCAACCTTTTATCATTGAGTATTATGTTATCTGTGAGTTTGTCATATATGGCTTTTATTATGTTGAAATATGTTCCTTCTGTGCCAAATTTGTTAAGAGATTTTTAATCACAAATAGATGTTGAATTTTATCAAATGTTTTTTTTTCTGTATCTATTGAGATGATCATATGATTGTTTTCTTTCATTCTATTAATATGATGTATTACATTCATTTGCTCCTGTATATTGAACCATGCTTTCTCCCCAAATCCCACTTGATCATGATGTATGATCCTTTTAATTACTGTTGAATTCAGTTTGCTAGGATTTATTGAGGTTTTTGTTTTGTTTTGTTTTGTTTTGTTTAATCTATATTCATTAGGAATTTTGGCCAGTAGTTTTCTTTTCTAGTAGTATTTTTTTTCTGGTTTTGGTATCAGGATAATGTTGGCCTTGTAAAAGGAGCTTGGTTATGCTCCCTCCTCTTAGATTTTTTGGAAGAGTATGAAAAGGATTGGCGTTAATTTTTTAAATGTTGGTAAAATTCATCCATGAAGCTATCTGGTCCTGGGCTTTTCTTTGTTGAAAGATTTTTTTTTTATTACTGATTTAATCTCCTTACTAGTAATTCATCTATTCATAATTTGTATTGCTGCCTGATTAAGTCCTGATAAGTTGCACGTTTCTAAGAATTTTTCCATTTCTTTTGTGTTGTTCCATCTTGGGGCATATAGTTGTTCATAGTAGCCTCTTATGATACTTTATATTTCTGTGGTATCAGTTATAATGTCTCCTTTTTCATTTATAATTCTGTGAATTTTCATCCTTGCTATTTTTAACTTGGTTAATCTAACTAGGGGTTTGTCACTTAGTTTATATTTTCAAAGAACCAACTGTTAGTTTGGTTAAACTTTTCTATTGTTTTTCTGTTCTTTATTTCATTTATTTCTGCTCTAATATTTATTATTTTCTTTCTTTTAACTTTGGGATAAGTTTGTTCTTTTTTTCTAGTTCATTAAGGTGTAGAATTGGGTTGGTTATTTGACATTTTTCTTGCTTCTAAAATATAGGTGTTTATTGCTATGACCTTCCCTCTTAGAACTGTTTTTATGGCATCCCCCAAGTTCTGATATGTTTGTTTCCATTTTTGCTTATCTCAATAAACTTTTTTTTAATTTCCCCTTTAATTTCTTCTTTGACCTATTGGTTGTTCGGGAGACTGTTGTCTAATTTCCATGTGTTTAGGATTTTCCATTTTTCTTATTGTTATTAATTTCTAGTTTTATGCCATTGTGGTCAGAAAAAATACTTGGTATGATTTCAATCTTTTTGAATTGCTAAGACTTGTTCTGTGTCCTAACATATGGTCTATCCTAGAAAATGTTCCAAGTGTACTTGAGAAGAATGTGCATTCTTACTGTTGTTGGACAGAATGTTCTATATATGTTTTTAGGTCCATTTGGTTTATAGTGTTATTCAAATCTCTTGTTTTCTTATGGATTCCCTGTCTGGATGATCTATCCATTGTTTAGAGCAGACTATTAATGTCCCCAACTACTGCATTACTGGGGTTTTTTTGTTTGTTTTCGTTTTGTTCTGTTTAGTTCGGTTAGTGTTTGCTTTATATTAGGTGCTCCAAAGTTGGGCACATAAATATTTACAGTTGTATATCTTCTTGATGTATTGACAATTTTATCATTATATAATGACCTTCTTTGTCTCTTTTTACCATTTTTAAAGTCTATTTCATCTAAGTATAGCTACCCCTTCTGTTTTTTGTTGTTATGGTTGTTGCTATTTGCTTGAAATGTGTTTTTACATTCTATTACTCTCAGTCTATGTGTGTCTTTAAGGCTAAAATGAGTCTCTTGTAGGCAGGATATTGTTGGATTTTTTTTTTTTTTTAATCAATTCAGTGATTCTTTGTCTTTCAACTGGAGCATTTAATCTGTTTATATTTAAAGCAGTTATTGATAGGTTAGGACTTACTATTGCGGTTCTGTTGTTTTCTGGTTGTTTTGTAGATCTGTTTTTCTTTATTTCTTATCCTGCTGTCTTCTGTTGTGTGTTTTGATGTCTTTTGGTATCAGTCTGCTTTGACTTCTCTATTGTGTTCTTTTGTGTAATTTTTATAGGATTTTCCCTTGTGGTTATCATCAGGCTTACATAAAATATCTTAAACTTATAATTCCCTATTTTAAACTGATAACAACTTAATTTCAATAGAATTCCTAACTTTACACTTTTACTTCTCTTCCCTCTCACATTTTAGGTTCTTGCTGTTACACACACACACACACACACACACACACACACACACACACACATTTTATATATATGTGTAACTAATAACAGGTTATTGTAGTTCTGGTTATTTTTACTAATTTCATGGGTTTTTTAAAAACTAGAATTTTAAGTGAATTATGCACTACTGTTGCCACATTGCAATGTTGTGTTTTCTTGTAATTGACTAAATTTCCTTAAGATCGTTATTCTGAATTCTTTGTCTGACAGTTCATAGATCATCATTTCTTTAGGTCAATTGCTGGAGTTTTATTAATTTCTTTTGGTGGTATCATATTTACCTGATTTTTTTTTTGTGATCCTTGATTCCTTATGTTGGTATCTGTACATTTGAGTAATGGGGCTCCTCTTCCAGACTTTATAGGTTTGATCCGGCAGAGACAGTTCTTCACCAGTCAGCTCATTTTGCCAGTGTGTCTGCTGGTAATTCAGGGGGGGCCTGCTCCTATGCTCTGTTTGGGGGCAAGGCCAATGTTCAAACTCTAAGGTAGGGATGGGGGCAGGGTGTGTGTGAGGCGTGTGAGGCGTGTGAGGCGTGTGCCATCGGCTGGGAGCAGTTGCACAGGGTTTGCTCACTTGGTCTTCTTCCCAAGTGAGGCTGTAGGGTGGGCTCCATGGTTGCCTGCATTTTCTGATCAGGCTTACTAGATGGTCAGGACTGGGTTACTGTATTCAGTAGTACATGGGGCTATTCCTTAGCATCCCTTCCTAGGCAAGGCAACAGGATAGGACCCAGGGCCTGTACAACTCATTGCTTGGGGACTCAAATCAGGCCAAAATGTACACTGAGTTCCCTGGTCAAGTGAGCCCACCAATTGTGTTCTGCAGATGGGGGAAAGCTTGGGCTATGCTCTATAGACTCTGAAGCTTCCTTTGTGCTCAGGTTTGGCTCCCTAGTTGGACAGGCCGAAGGCTGTATTCAGTGACGAGCAGGGCTACAAATTAGATTCCCTGCCTCATCATAGAGGGAGAAGCAGCTCTAAAGCCAGTAAAGCTCTTTGTTGTCTTAACTCAAGCTGACCTGCACCCCAAGTTTCCTGACTGAACAGGGCCTTTGGTTTTGTTCTGCAAACTATCAGCTGAAGCATATTATATTATTTATTTTTTTTTATAAACCTTCCATTTTCCAACAAGGATTTAGGTAGCTTAGAAAGGATTTTATTTGTGGAAATGTTTGATGGAAGTCAGTTAAGAGTATTAAGTGACTGGAAATCTCAAAAATCCTGGGATAGACAATAATTCTCCATGCATTATCTGCTGGGTAATATGGGATTTTCTTGTTTCAAAAAGATAGAAATAAAAAAGGTTCCATTCTAAGAGGCTTCACGTTAGAGAAAAATTTCCATTATTCTCCATGTATCAGTTTTTAATTCCCACTAATGTTTATATATTATTTGGTCAATCAGTTGCCAGTTCTTTTTTTAGAGGTAAAGCAATCTACATGTTTCTGATTCTGGTGGGTACGGGACTCAATGTTACATGTAAATCAGTTTGGGCTAGTAGATCTTTGCATTTTACACATTACTGAAGAGAATAGAATGTAATTAGGTCTCCCTTTTATATGTGTTGCAGCTTGTCTCTTTACTAAATCATTGTTTTTGCTACTCACTTATGTCATTATTTCTACCATCTTCATTGTTTCTTTCCAACCCAGAGTGAGACATTTACTCTAGCTTTGATGAAATACAAGAAGTGGAACTTGTTGGTCAACACATTAGGCAAAACAGATGGAGAAGCAAAGAAGTGTGTGACATAAGACATGCAGAAATTTGGATCTCTCCAATTAATCATGGTTCACAGCTGACAAAAAGGTGACAATAATTGATGTAACCCTTTGAGAAACAATCTGGAACTTCAGCACCCTGGGAAATCTTGTTCAGCTTTGCTCAGCTACTACTGAATTAATGTGTATTATAAATTGCTACTCAGAGGGGCACTTCATAAAGTCAGAATTTCTGGAACAAATCCCACACCATGAGACGTCCCAGAAATCATCCTTTTTTTTTTTCTGGCTTCTCACCACTCAGTGTTGTGTCACCTGCTGTAACAAGCACAGTCCACAGATAAAAGACGGAAGGGCCAGCTGTCGTTGTCTGCAGTGCGTTTTGCCAATGGAGGTAGTCTCCATAACTCAATTTAATCCCTAGGAGGGTTACATGTTAGGTCGAAGTGTCTAAACTAGTTGTGTATTTGGTAACATGCAATGCTACATGCATGGATTGACTGGCTCTGCAGCTATAGGACATACAGCCCCACTCTTTTAGATGTAACCTCAGTCTAAGAGACTTCCCCTCAAAAGATGATGTAACTATTGGCCAGGCATTTTTGTCCTTGTAAAAGGTGGGCGCTTACACATAAGCAATACTTCCAAGTTCCACACCCGAATAAGGTAGTGTAACACAGATCTCCAGAGCAAGCACAAGTGTATGAAACATGAACCACTGGAGTTGCAAGAATATATTATGATTTTTATTCATAGTTGATTTTTAACTAGAAAAAAGAAGAAGCCTCATTATTTTTCAACACAGAAATAGACCCTAGTCTCCTTACTGAGGAGGCTAGGCATTGTAGTTAAACAGACTGATGGATTGTTACCTAGTTTGGATCACCGTGCTTCACAAAATAAACATGTGCTTTAAAAAAAATCTCTTTAAGTAAATCATGGATTACCAATAATACCAACAATGCAAGTAAAAGCAACTAAGAAGGAAATGGTAATACTGACAACTATTCCTGGTATCATCTCTTTGTAGACTACATCACAAGATAAGAACAATGATTATCTAATCAGATCTTCAGAGATAATGGCCACAGTAATTTGAAATTATCTAGGAGACTATTTGAAATCAGGATTTACATCTGCTATTATGAACTATAGTTAATCGATTAAAGCTCAAATACTGTATTTCAGATTTAACTCTAAGATTCATAGTTTTATATAATTTATAAAGTATGAAATAGTATAGTAAGATATGTATTTTTTTGTGAATTAATGTATATTTATTGAGGATACATACTCAAAAATTTAAGAGATCAACTGCATATTCAAATATAAACAATTTTTTTAATATTCAAAATAAGTAAAGTGTAGTCAAGCATGAAGGATTGTTGAGATTTTAAGTATTCAAGGTGTTTAGTTCTAAAGTTATATTTATTTCGGGGCACCTGGGTGGCTCAGTCAGTTTAGCATCTGCCTTCGGCTCAGGTCATGATCCCAGGGTCCTGGGATCCAGCCCCACTTTGGGCTCTCTGCTCATTGGGGAGCCTGCTTCTCCCTCTCCCTCTGCCTGTCGCTCTGCTTGCTTGTGCTCTCTCTCTTTCTCTCTCTCTCTCTCTTGCTGTCAAATAAATAAATAAAATCTCTAAAAAACAAATAATAGAGTTATATTTATTTCCATAAAAATTCAAACTTAACTTCAATAATCACATGGGTTTTCTTTCTTTCAATCTTGAAAACCTAAAAGGCCATATAAGTAGCCAATAAGAGTCATAATCAAATGAAACAAATTATATTCACAGGTGAAGGGTCTTAACATTAACTTAATAACTTGTCTAAGATTAGAGAGAACACTCCCAAATCCCGTGCGGAAACCTCATACTATCTTCAAGCCAAAATCAACCTAAAAATTATACCAACAGAATATTAAAACCAAGACTATTTTATTATGAACTTGGGTGAATATAATCTAAGAACAGACTGGTATACATTGCAGAGTGGTGCACATTGGATCAAACCATCACCACAACCATCATCACTAGGAAATGACAATGCCATCACCTGCAAGCAGGCCATGAAATGAAGGTAAGTAATAGCTGTAACCTCTACCTCCTCGGTAATTTATATGTGCTAAAGCTCATTTTACCCTCACATCAGACAATGAAGTGACCATTATTATGTACCTTATACAGATAAGGAAACTGAGGTTTAAAGTATTAGAGTGATTTCACAAATCACTAAGCTGACAAATGCCAGCTATGATATTGGAGTCCATACTAGAAGTCTGGTTCTATCAGAAACGAGATCAGATGTGAAATTGAGAGAAACAAATATTTCTTCAATATGATAAAGAGTTCCAAAGAATTTGGTCTATGGGGTGCTTCTAGGAAATGGCTTCTCTCTTTCTGGAGATAATGATGGAGTTATTGGGTGATTTCTGTTCAGTGATTTACAGAGAGACATTCAGATGTTGGCTGGGGCTTGAGAATATATGTTCTCTTTCACTAGCCTCCTCTATGATACTGTGATTTTATCCCACTGAACCTATCTTGAGGTTTCAAAGTTTTCTGAAGCTAAGGGGGATTATGTTTACTATTATAATGCTTATTATTATCTTCATTTACACCAATATACCACATCATTTTTAAGCCAAGCAAAAAATCCTAGGAGTTAAAATTTTTATGGTTTTGCTAATGTACAATTTAAAGGGACACTTACTTGCTAAGTAATTCTGAGGAAAAGGTCAATTGTTTCTTTCTTTTTGAAGCTCAGGAACTAGTTATTGCCATGAAATTGGTAATAAGTGTATCTACAGAAGGTAAATAAATTTTTAAAAGGATTAAATGTGATTCTGAGTTGTATCTTTATAAAAAGCTCATGCAAAAGTGTGCACTTTTTTTTCAAGTGATGAACATGCAGTTGTCATATTACAAATAATTAAACATGTTTTTTGTAAGCACACTTATACATAACAATATGGATTTATTATTATAATAGCACACAGAGGTAGATAATATGTATGCACACACACATTCAAACATGTAACACATATGCCTTTAGAAAATGATAAGGACTGAAAACTATGTTAAGAACTTTGAAGGGTCTGAAATTTTACCCTACTTACAAGGTAACAAATTAACCTACTGGTTTCAGGGATGCTAGCAGAAGACCTGAGACTCCTGGGTCAGAGACAAAAGACAGTTTACTAGTCATAGCAATAGTCAAAGTATCATCGTTTTTGTACCAATTCCCCCAAACCATATGGGATATTGTGAAGAAGACCAAGTAACACCTGCATGTGCGCCAAATTGAGTAAGAAAAAAGGAACCTTGAGCTTAGGGAACCAAAGCTTTTATAATGAGCAGTAAGTCTACCTGCCTTAACTCCAAAGGGAGACATTGTTTTTATTATACTGTACAATAATCAAACCTGCTCTTTCCTCTGGAGAGAACATGATTTCTCTCTTCTAAGGCTGTTTGCTAAACTAATACCCTTGAAAAGATATTCCTGAACAAAGGGAGTCAGTGCCGGTGTCTAAGCCATGCAGAAATGCAGGAAACTCATGGAGAATTGTCTTCCAACACCACCAGAAATATTTCTTGTCAGCATTTGGCTTGGAAAGGGGCACATGGCACAGCACTTGTGAAAGTCATCTGGACTTTGATCCCGTAATAGCCAAACACAACATTAAGACATGTTGAACGTATGGACTTTTCCCATCATATTTCCTGGAAAGCACATGTTTTCTATTCAGGGGTCAGTCTGACACATTTGGTCCTGGAGACCAGCACAACTAGGCTTGTGTCTGCATCACTTGTTGCCTGGGATCTGTTCTGCCAACCTGCCTTCTGGGACCCTGCAGAAGGGTGAGTAATGGAGCATTAAATACCAACAATCTGGCTATCACAAGGACTTAATCTCTTTAAGCCCCACAGGGATCTGGGTGCACATCAAAATAAGCACACCAAATGTGACTTCCATTGACTCCTTAGGCAGAAGAGCCTAAAACACCAGTGAGAGCATATGAAACTCAGATTGTTTGTCTTATAAATGGCATATTAAGACATCTTCCTCTAAGGCAGCAACATCTAAGGCAGAGTCAATGCCACATTCCCCATCAGGGCACCAGCAAACAGGGGCACTGAATGGAAATAAAGTTTGAAAATCCCATGTTCAATGAATTTATCCAGGACTTAGAAACACAGATCCAGAATGGAAGTATTTTAAATTTCAGCTTACAATGTAATCTTGTGATTTTTTTTTTTTTTAAATACTGTTGTACTCTGAATTACATGTTATGATGATGGTTGGGTGCTGTCGGGCATAATTATTCTTTTAATTCCAATGGTCTCTGATTATGACCCAGAGTCCAATAGAGAGAGCGTAAGATCTGATTTGTCCAGGGTTTGAATCCTGATTCTAGGCAAATTATCCTTTATGAACCTCAGTTTTCTCATTTATAAGCACAGATAATTATTTATTCATATAGGACTGTTGTGGAGATTTTTTTTTAAAGGTGCATTTAAAACAATATAGAATGTAACACATAGCAGATACTTAAGATAGCCTTGTGTGGCAGCCCAATACCCAAGGCCTGCCTTTTGTTTGAGTTCGGGCCACTCATTCTGTGGAGCTATAGGATTTTATGTCATGGGGCCATCCAGCTAAATACACAAGATTGCCTGCTTCAGACTAAGCTCAGGGAAAACAATAGTTGATAAAAACTGCCGGACTCGCTTCCTCTCCTGGAATTATAAACTTCTGTTCGAGTGCTGTGTTTATGTTGTAATCTTCTGTGTAGTGAGTGGGGGGAGGAGGAGACATTTGAGAAGAGCTGCAGCAGCCCCTTAGGTAGGAGATACACACAGAGAAGAATGTGATGATGAACCGAAATCCGTGAGGTTTCCCTTGGCGTCAGCTGTACCCCATCAGCAGCAAAGATGTGTGCGTGTGTGTGATTAGCACAAGTGCTTTAATGTGGATATAATTACCATATGCCCCACGGATGAAATAATGTTTCTAGCCTACATTATCTACCCACGTTTACAGTATGAACTAAACAGTGTTAAGTAATGTGGTTTATTTCATCAGCGCAGGCCCTTCTTGTCCCTTCGAACACAGAGCCAGTCCTGGCTCTTCACTGGGTGAATGGAGTTTGTAAACTCCTCTTGTATGGCCCCATGCTGTCTTCAACGTTAAGAATCTGGCTTTGTTTGCACAATTACTATTCTTTGTATTTTATTCTAAATCCCCATGTGGAAGAAATCTGTTTAAATACAGCTTATTGGACATGTTTTCTAAAGATGCATTAATAAGAAAAATGTGATTCAAATGTGTCAGGGAAGGCTTATTTGGAAGATGGTTCCCATTAACATAAGTACAGTATCCTACATATGTCATGTGGCATGATAATGTAAAATATAAAGTAAAATATTTAAAGAAATGGATGATGAACATTACTTATTTTACCATATTGATATTTCTTCAATAATCACCTCTGATGGTATATTTAAAAGGTCTATTTTCAAATTTATTGACACATTCTTCACCTAAAACTATTACAGCTGAATCAAAATAGGAAATATTTTCTCTATGTATTTTCTCTATTATATAACCATACATGTTTCAATGACTTGCACTAAGTCTGTGCTCAAAAAAACGAGTCAATAAATGCGCATCCAGAATAATGGTTAATATTCTATTACTGTCTACCATCTGACTTATGCTATGTATAAACCAACATAATATGGGACATTTCTCTAGAACTCCCTGCAATTTTTGTTGTCAGAAATGTAACTAAATTTTCATGATATCCCTACATCATTTTGCTTCATCTTTTTCCTTTCCTCCTCCTTATTTTCTTATTTCCTTTTTCATTCACTCTTCCATCTTTCCCCAGTTCAATCCCTCTTTCACTCTCTTCTTCCTCTCTACCCCATTCTCTGTCATCATTCTTCATTTCTTCCCTTTCACCTCTCTTTTTATTTATGAATTACTTTAGGGCAAAGAATTAGTTAAGAATCCAAGAACTCATATTTATATCTTACTGATTAAAAGTACAAGTGTTGACTATGGTTTTATATTATCCATTTGTCTATTAATTCCAATTATCCTCAGTAATAACATATTGACAGAATGAGCTATGGTTTTAAATCTTGCCTAGGACAAGTTAAGAAAATGGGTTGAAAAGTTGGGTATTTTAATTTTTATATTCTATTAGTGGATTTGAAAAATAAGAAAATCTCTTTGCAGGAACAAATGAATCAACAATACCTCCTTGGGCTAAAATGCAAATCTCTCCAAAGCCCAAAGCCATGAAAGAATATCCTTGTGCGTAAGTTTTACTACTTAGCATGAATGTTGAACACTGTCTGCATTTATGCTATTGAAGGGAGAACTAGCCCCGGTTGCACATTATCTTTCCTTGAACATGGAGCAGACTCAATCAGGTAATACTATTGATGTAATTGCATTTTATTGAGTAGAAACATGAACATTATCTCTACTTTCTTACCCTTATTCCTGAGATCCATCACATAGATTGGTCAGCAATAATAACACCAACTTGAAATCATCTATAAAGAATGGCAGGTTATGCCCTACCACCACTACCAGAACTCATATTTTCTTTTATAATAAATTTGATAGAGTTCATTTAGCTTCAATATTTTGATTTGACTGTGAATTTTCCTTATACGGCTTTTTTTAAGTGTTTTTAAGGAATAGACTGCCAGGTAAATTCACTTCAATTTAGTAAATACTTACTGAGAAAATTTTCGTGGGTGGAGAGGTTCTAGAAGTGACACTGGAAGCAAAATGATGGACTAGGAAGCTTCAGGCCCTTATTCCCCTACAGAGACACTGACATGACAACAATATACAGACCAGAATATGTTTGTGAGAACTGTAGAGACCAGTTGAGACTAGAACATTCAGTTCAATATAATCCCAAGAAAGGATGCCAGTGATGGGGCATTGTAACTTCCATTTGGTCTCTTGGATCCTTAGCTCTGGGGAAATTTAGCCACCATATTTCAGGACACTCAAGCAACCCTGTGGACAGTTCTAGGAAGAAAGGAACTGAGGTCTGCTGCCAAGAACCATGTGGGTGAGTCACCATGAAAGTGGATCCTTCAGCCCCAGTCAAGCCTTCAGATGACTGCAGCAATGCTTGATACCTGATTGCCAAATAATGAGAGCTCTTAAGCCAAACTATCGAACCTGGGTGATCCCAATCTTCTGACTCACAGAAACCATAGGAGTTAACACATAATGTATTCAAGACACTAAGTTTTAGAGTAATTTGTTATATAACAGTAAATAATTGTTATGGCTGAATTGTATCCTTCCCAAATTCATATGTTGAAGTCCTAACCCTGCACCTCAATTTGTGACTTTATTTGGAGCTAGGTCTTTACAGAGGTAATAAAGTTAAAATTAGGTCATTAGAGTAGGTCTTAGTCCAATGAGATTGATCTCCTTATAGAAGGGAAATCTGGAGACAAACATATTTACACGGAGAATGCGTGTGTAGATGAAGATAGAGGTTTTTTTTTTTTTTTTTTTAAAGATTTTATTTATTTATTTGAGAGAGAGAATGAGATAGAGAGAGCATGAGAGGGGGGAGGGTCAGAGGGAGAAGCAGGCTCCCTGTTCAGCAGGGAGCCCGATGCGGGACTCGATCCCGGGACTCCAGGATCATGACCTGAGCCGAAGGCAGTCGCTTAACCAACTGAGCCACCCAGGCGCCCTGAAGATAGAGGTTAAGGTGATACTTTTACAAGCCAAGGAACACCAAAGATATTCAGCAAACCATGAGAAGTGAGGTGAGAAGCATGAACAGATTCTCTCTCACAGGCCTCAGAAGCAAGCAACTCTGCCAACACCTTGATTTCAGATTTTTGACCTCCAGAACTGTGAGGCAATACATTTCTGTTGTTTAATAAAAAAAAGAAGTGACACTAGGTTAAATATTTTGTGTTGATACATCCTCATCTTTTACAACCCTCCTCATACTGAAAATGATATATAACCCTAAACTCCATTTCCCAGAGTCCCTTGCAAGCAGGTTCCATAAGTTTTTGACAATGAGAAGCACTCACAGAGGTTGTAGAGCAGATGAAAAGGATGAGGCATGCCTTTCCAAATAGCTGCTGTAGTCAGGTGCAGGAACTTCAGCATATGGGCTAGGTAGGTGCATGGCATTTTGGTGTCTTCCTGAGCATTGCCCACTCTGATGTTATAGGCCGTTGAGGTCATTGTTGATAGCTTCCCTGTGATCTCTGCAGTTTTGAATTTGCTAAAAGTGGCCTCCCTGACCTTCACTCCCTAAGTCTCTCAACCCCTAGGCTGTACAAGCCTCTGTATCTCTTTATCACTTCCTGTTGAATCCATTTAGTGTGGACCAGTTTCTCTGACCAGCCCATGACTGACTGATATAGGCACTGCTATTGCCCTTTAAGATAAGTGTTCTATATGTTTATGTATATGTGTGTATAGTGAGTTGTTGAGAGAGGTAGTTTTTAATCCATTAAAATATTTCAACTTACCATTTTATTTTTTATTCTACCAAGCACACGAAATATCTTACTATTTGTCATAAAAGCAATGTTATGGCACATGCACTCAGATTTGATACACTGTTTTTTGAGAAGGTTGAAATCTAGTACTCTAAATCTTAAATATTTCAGAAACTTTAAACAGCAGCTTAGTCAGGAAGGCTGAGGCATTTTTAAATATATTATGCACTCTATATTACTCCTTAAGAAACAGACTTTCTGGGTAATGGCTGTACCCAGACTCTGTTATATGTCACAGTAAGACTAATAATTGAAGGTGAAGGAAACTGACCCTGGATATAACAGAGACAAATTAGACAGAGTATATTGATTTCTGATGTAACAGATGGCCACCTGATGGAACTTTTTATTTATTGAAAGTGAAGCCAAAGTATTTTTCAGAGGTACTTTTTAATGATCCAACTATTAGGTGAACAAAGTTTTTAAAAATTCAAAGCAAGTGTTAACTAATCATTTGGAGTCTGGATATCACAGTTCACAGGGTCACTTCTAAAACTTATATTCAGTACTGGGTCTTATATGCAACTAATGAATCATTGAACACCACATCAAAAACTAATGATGTTCTATATGTTGGCTAATTGAACATAATAAAAAAATAAAGTAAAAAAAATAAAACCTATATTCAGCCTTCTGATCAATGCATGTTGGCTCTGTATGTTTGGATGAAAAGAATGCAGAGTGGCAGAGTCATAGGCATTCTCCAACCTCAAAAGAATTTATTAAAACAGATTATTAAATATTATACATATTTTTTCTTCTCACTTTTAAATGTAGTTGGAAAACACCAATATGTTCCAAGTGATAATTTCCCAGATTTAAGGTTATATCTAATTTTTCAGGGAAAGTTAGAAATCCAGATTTCATATATGTAGGTATTCTTATTTTGAAAAACCATCTACCTATTTATAGATTTTATAGCACTTCTTGTGCCAAGAAAGACATATCAATGGGTTGGATATAGCCTGTGTGACCTGCCAGTTCATAACTATTTTTTAAAGGATCTCAAACCAGAATGAATAACAAAGACATAAGCACTCATCTAGTCACCTAAGGTCTTGTTTAATAATAAAAGTCTATTTTAAATGTTTTTGAAATCACATATAAATATAATGGGTGACACATCTTAGATTATGAAATCTGAGGGATGTCATTCAGGCTTTACCACTCAACTAGGTGACCATGGAAAGGTTACTTAGGAAATGCAAACCTCCTAAGGAATTTCTTTACGGAATAAATAAGATTATGTGTAAGTGCCAGCACCTGGCACATAGTAAGCACTTTATATGTGTTAGTGATTTTAGTTTTCAGAGTAACTAAAACAAAAAATGGTTAACATGTAGAAGTCTTGCAAAAGAAAACATTTTATTTAACAAGGTTGTTGTTTTTTTAATTGTTTTAAAATAGAGAACAAATTATTTTCTGTTCTCTTTCTTCTCACTGTAGTCTATTTTCTGATACATATCCTGGGGCTGCTTTAGAAACTGATGTAAACTCTTCGACATAAATTTCCAGCTGGCAGTCTCCTTGATGTGATGTAGGTTGATGGAGTAGTGTGATTCATGATGCCTGAATGGTATAACAAGTTATGTGAGGAAATGAGTAACGTGTTGCTATGACAGCGATCTCAGGCACCAAGAGTAATGTGTTAATATGTTTATCTGTGAATGGACAATCAATGAATGAGAAGCATACATATTCTTCTGTTTTACTCTTGAAGATCACAAAAGATCATTTCTCATCTCAAACTAAATTCCAGGTAAATTGAATGGTATTTGGAAAATGATGGTTTGGCTTTCTGTAGAGAGAAGTTTACTCCAACTTGATCTGCTGGAAATCCAACCACCAATCCAAGGTAAGTAAAGCCTGAACGGCCATGTTTAGGTATCTCATGTAGTTTTAGAAGTGAAACAACAACAACAACAACAAAAACTGACTGGTAGGTACAAGAAAGATGAGATAACACTATGTAATCCAGAATAATATTGGGCATTCACAATAAAGGAATGAAAAACTACCTTGATAATATTTGCTGTTTTCTTTCAACCCACCTCGCCAAGGAATTTGGGTTAAATATTCTCTATCACATGTGCCAGAAGCACACAGGGATTTTCCTCTGATATTCACTATGAAGACTTAGTAGAGTCACAGAGGGTAAAATTTATAAAAATGTGGGACCCTTCTATGACTGGGTCCCCCTGGAGTTCTTAGACTTGCTCACACTGAGCCTCTAGAAACTTATTAGTTACAGTTCAGGTTTCCCTACCTGAACACTGGTTCCTGTAGAGTTTTCGACTCATGGGTTTCTGCTCTGATAAATTGTGATTCTCTATGTCTGCCTGTCTGTCTCTCCAATTTGGGGGACAGTGATTGGTCCTGTGAACTCACTTCTGTGACAGATTTAAGAAGAGTTGTTGATTTTTCATTTTGTTCACCTTTTTATTTATTGTTAGGATGGAGTGGCAACTTCTAAACTCCTTCCCTACTGGACCAGAAACTAAGTCTGTGTAATATTTTTGATCTTTGTTGAGTAATCAATAGCTGAATTATCAGTGTCTGAAATAATTTCAGAATTTCTGGTTAGAATTTTTTAGCATAACAAAAGATTATTCCTCACTATGCCTATGTAGGAGTAAGTTATAATTGTATTATTAGTATTCATTGAATTCAAGAAATTGAGGACATTTTTCATAGTCAGGGGAGCTGGGCAGCAAACCGTTTTAAAATGGAAGCAAAAAACCCAAAATTGTGCTGGTTCAGGTGCAAAATGTACACATAAGCTGCACAGAGTGGTGCAGACCCCCATTTCACCCATCACTGCTGCACCGAAAGTCTGGATATCACAGTTCACAGGGTCACTTCTAAAACTTATATTCAGTACTGGGTCTTATATGCAACTAATGAATCATTGAACACCACATCAAAAACTAATGATGTTCTATATGTTGGCTAATTGAAC
Source organism: Phoca vitulina (assembly GCF_004348235.1). NCBI lineage: Eukaryota > Metazoa > Chordata > Mammalia > Carnivora > Phocidae > Phoca > Phoca vitulina. Next base: position 523,330 of record NW_022589717.1, on the reverse strand, counting down.
ATAATAAAAAAATAAAGTAAAAAAAATAAAACCTATATTCAGCCTTCTGATCAATGCATGTTGGCTCTGTATGTTTGGATGAAAAGAATGCAGAGTGGCAGAGTCATAGGCATTCTCCAACCTCAAAAGAATTTATTAAAACAGATTATTAAATATTATACATATTTTTTCTTCTCACTTTTAAATGTAGTTGGAAAACACCAATATGTTCCAAGTGATAATTTCCCAGATTTAAGGTTATATCTAATTTTTCAGAGAAAGTTAGAAATCCTGCCTCAGCTCATTTGTATGGCTCAGCAGATGTGCCTATGACTAACTGAACGAGGAGGGAAAAGCCCAAGGCTGGTTGACCAATGATTAATATATATATAATACATAACATTTGGAGGCAAGTGAAAAATGGAATGCTGTACAGACTGGTCAAGGAGAGACTGGGGTAAAGGGACGTCCCCCAAATGGCAGTGCTTTGAACAATGCAGCTGCTCAGCCACTTCGTTTTGTGAGAGAAGTGGTTGGATAATAGACATATATACCAACTCATAGGCAGTTTCAGTTGGATTAGCTGGTTGGTCAATGGTCTGGATGCACCAAGATTGGAATACTACAGATAAGAAAGTCTGGGGAGATACATGTAGACCTATGTGTCTGTGGAAGTGGCCACAGGGTATGATGGTATTTCTCTTTCATATTAGTGTTCACTGCAGAAGAGCCATTAGTGACAAAAAGATAAGATTATTCTGTCAGTAGGTGTCAACAAGTCTCTGCTCACAATGGACTGATGACCAGAACAGAGTAATCACAAGAGCAGAGGAAGAGCTTATGCATGGACACAGCAGCATGGACACCACTTTACCAAGGCTGATCTAGCTAGTGCTGTCGCCAGTTGCAAAGTCTGCCGGCGGTGGAAACCAACTTTAAACCCCTGATATAATATCACTGCTCAGGGAAATTAGTTACTTGATGACAAGTTGATTATAAAGGACCCTTTCCACCCTGGGAAGGTCAATTATTCAATCTAACTTGGATATGTGTGTGTGTGTGTGTGTGTGTGTATTTCAGATATGAGTTTGCTTTTTTTAACCACAATACCTCTGCCAGAACTACCACTCAGAGGGTCACAGATTATCTCATCTACCAACATGGAATCACATATAACATTGTCTCTGGTCAAAGGAGGTCAGGTGGTGGGTACAAAACCATGGGCTCCACTGGTCCCACCACACTGCACTAAACAGAAGCTTTCAGCCTGAGAAAGCAATGGGACAGTTTCTAAAGGGGCAGCTGATAGAAACTTAGAGATGACACCATACAGAAATGAGGTACTGTTCTTTAATTGCAGTGTACTCCTTAAGCCAATGATCATTATATGATCTTGTGTCTCCAACAGGTAGAACACGGGAGTACAAGAACCAAGAAGTGAATGTAGCTGTGAACTCATTTGCCAGTAATCTCAGTGAGCAACCTGGGCAATCCGTGCCATCTGTGCCTATAACTTTAGGCTGTCTGAGTCTGAAAGCCCTGGTTCCCAGGTTGTGGGGGTGGGGATACTTACACCAGAGAACATAATAGTGAATAGTCCAGTAAATGTAAAGCTACAGTTGCCAGCTGGTCACACTGGCCTCTTTATGCTGGTAAGCCAACAGGCAGAGAAAGGAGTTACCGTGTTGGCAAGGGAATAGGAACTAATTATCATAACGAGGTAGGACTGCTGCTGTATAAATGGGGCATAGAGGAATGTGTTTAGCACTCAGGTATTCCACAGAGGCACCTTTGCCTTTACTCTGCCATTTTAACTGTAAAAAGGCAAGTAGAGTGACCACAGCCTAATGAGGACATGATGACCTGGGCCTTAGACTCCATGCCAATGAAGGTCTGGATTACCCCGCTAGATAAACCACCTAGACCAGCAGAAGTGCTAGTCAGGAGGGAGGGGAAATTAGAATGAGTAGTAGTGATGAGGATGGAGATGAAAAGTAGCAGTTAAATTTCCATACCAAGTGCAAGGACTGTAGTTGGAACTTATGATGAACCTGAATCCTAAAGAAGTTATGCTAATGGATAGAAATGAGTAGATCTGTGTTGTGCATGGGTAGATTGTGGAGGACACTGCTGTGATGTGGCCCAGTCTCCCTTTCTTGGGCCAAAGAAAGCACCCGACTTGCATTTAGTGCTGGCAGCTAAAACTCACGGTTGCCTTTTTGCCAAAGAATTGTCTTTTGCCGTTAAGCTGCTGCTTTGCTTGGGAGGTTCCATGCCCCTTATGCCCTTATGTCCCTCCGTGGGGAAACCTAAAACCAATGACTAGTTCATGTAGAAATAAATCAGCCCCTTGACTAAGGAAGGGAGCAAATATGAAGTGCAAGGAATGTTCCAGAGCTCCCTGTGGAATCCGAGTGCTGAGAACATACCCTTGTATAATTTGTTGCCTATCTCATTGTGTTTCTCTCACTCCCTTTCTACGGAGAGTACTCTTTCAATAAATCACATATACACAGATACTTATATAGGGCTCTGATTGTTATCTGAGGGAACAAGATGAAGAGAGAGAGAGAGGAAGAGCCAGAGAGAAAGAGAGAGAGAACGAATCAAACATGATACCAAGAAATCTGGTTTGGGCATCTGTGAGATTGCTTAATAAAATGAGAAGGACTGAGAGAACAGATATAGAACCAGTAGAAGTCAAACCTTAGGTTTGACACATGTTATATTTTATATGTATTTGGATTGTCAAGTAGTTTGATACATAGATCTAGAGTTTAGAAGACATGTTTGGGCTAGAGATACAAAATTGAAGTCTTCGGTATATAAATGGTATTTAGAGATAATTTCCTTGCAAAAAACATATGTAACAAAGAGGGATTTCATCATGTAGTTAGAAGTTAGGTAGAGGAGGTTTTTAAAAGTCTGAGATGGAACAGTTACAGAGGTAGAAAGAAAGTGAAAAGGGTGTTTTATCTTACAAGCCAAAGGAGGAACACTGAAAAAAAAGGAGACATTTGCAAATTGTCTGCTGCCAGCATGTTAAATTAAGTATGATGAGTACAGAATAAAGTGATTTGACTTGTGAAATATATAAGTTTTTGATGACTGTGAAAGAGAAATTTCAGTGAAGTATTAGGGGATAGAAATGAGATTGCAGCAGCTTGAAGTATGTATGAGGGAAGAGCATGAGTGAGTCATGTTTGTTGACAGCCCTTTTGGGAAGTTTGGTTGTGAAGTGTGGCAGAGAAAAAGGACTATAGCTGGGATGATTTGTGGGGTCATGTGAGGTGATTTTTTAGGAGTGGAAATACTACATTAATAATAATTAATAGCCATAGATTTCCTACTATGACATTTAATCCTCACAACAACACCATAATGTACATTGCATTATTATCCCATTTGTAAGTGAGGGAGTTTAAATAACTAAGGAATGGTGAATCCAAGATTTGAAGCTGGGCAAAACCCATGCTCTAACCATCATGTTGTACTCAAATATTAGAGAATGTTTGTATATTGATGGGGATGACCTAGTAGAGAGGGAGAGATTGATGATGGAAGAAATGTATGGATGATCAAAAATATTGTATGTAGGAATGTAAGAGATGGGCCCCAGAATATGTCTATAGAGGGTGTTAGAGTAGAATAAAGGACCTGTACAAAGTTTTAATAAGAGGAACAAAGAAGATGGGTGTAGATAATAAGTAGGTTGTAGTTTTGGTGATGGAAAACAGTCTAATGAATTCTATTTTCTCAGATCATAAACTGAGATTAAAGGTCAGAGGAGGATGAATGGAGCTTTCTTGAAAATGAGAGGATGCAAGAAAAGGTTTTAATTAGCTATCTCAAAGGATGGGAAAGTGGTGAATGTATTACCTTAACATGGTAGAAAGAGATTTGCAGATGTGGTTAATTAAGGGTCTTGAGATGGGAAGAGTTCCCTAAATTATCTAGGTGGGTACAAAATGTAACCACAAAGGGCCTTATGCAGGAGGCAAAAGGTCAAAGGTGGAAAGAGCAGATGGGATAATGGAGGCAAACGTTGGAGTGACGTGGTCTGAGGATGGCAGAAGGGAACATGAGCCAACAAATATAGGTGACTCTAGAAGTTAGAAAAGGTAAGGAAACAGATTCTGCCCTAAAACTTCCAGAAAGAATGCTGACCTCAACCCAGTGGAATTGATTTTGGATTTCTATCATCCTGAACTCTAAAATAATGAATCTGGGGATGCCTGGGTGGCTCAGTCGGTTAGGCATCTGCCTTCGGCTCGAGTCATGATCCCAGCGTCCTGGGATCCAGTCCTACTTCAGGCTCCTTGTCCAGTGGGGAGCCTGCTTCTCCCTCTGCCTGCCGCTCCCCCTGTGTGCTCTCTCTCTCTGACAAATAAATAAATAAAATCTTTAAAAAATAAATAAAATAAAATACAATATTAAACCTCCAATTTTGTGGTAATTTCTTCCAGCAGCAATAGAAAATGAATACATCAATATAGCTTCAAGTTACTGAGTGCCATTTTTGTACATTATTTTTTGGTTATAAATGAATCAGAAGCCTCCAGATTCAAAGGTAATAAATAAAGACCCCCACCTCTTGATGGAAGGAATTCCCAAGAACTTGCAACTATGTTTTACACTGATATTATTAAAAATAATATCAACCATGAAAAACACAGACCTTAGACTATCAACCTGATTATCATCATACAAGTATTATTAGATATTAGGAATTAGAAATATTAATAATAAAAATGTGGAGACTGCTTAAGATTCTCTCTCTTCTTCTGTCCCTCCTCTCGTTTGGACTCTCTCCCTCTCTCTCTTAAAAAAAAAACTAACGGGCAGATGAACCTGTCATCTCTCCATCTGTTTTTAATGTGCATATCCAGCATCTGTTTGGGGCAAGGCATCAATCCAGAACTCTAGGGCTTGTGTTCTAGAAAATAGAGAATGCAGAGCAGATGACTTTTACAGTATGAAAGCCATGATTAGGGAGAGGGGGTGGGAGTGTGTTATGTCATCTTTTGCTTGGTGGTTTCATGCTATTTTTAAACACCAAAGGTTGTGTGATCTTTTCTATAGTGGAACTTAGCACTGTACTTCTACTGTTTTCAAAGACCGCAGAGGGGAGCATAATTACCTAATGATTCGCATGTTGCCTGTAGGTAACACTAGAGTTGGCTGAAGGTAGAAACATATTCGCTTGGGATTTGACCTCTCAGATGTCTGGCCCTGTGTCTATGATGTCTACCCACTCACACACAACCTCGTTTGTTAGATTCAGGTCAGCCTATGACTCACCATTCTTTAGAGTAATATTGTTGCTGAAGGAAATGGCAGAGAGGTTGGAAAAATCCATCAGAGTTTCCATTACTTAATTTAAAGGTTCTAGTGAATCTGCTCCACTAAGGAGATTGAATACTTACTGGTACCTAAGCTGATGGAGATTTTTAGATGCTGGTGTTATTCCTTTAATACGAGGTCTTACTTGGTGAAGCCTCTAATCCAGTGTCAAAATTTCACTCTCTTTTACCCCCTAGTCATTCTAACAGGACGCCACCTGGAAATTTATCATCATCTACTACCAAGTATCAGAGCTAAGCTGGAAACTGGACTCATTTCTCTGACCTGCAACTGCAATGTGATTGCTGCTTAGTGGCTTTAAAAATCAGTTCACAAAAGGGACAGCTAACATGTTGTTCGGCAAAGACCCATCTTTTCTGCATGGACACACTTACTCCTCTCTTCTAGGTGATTTTTTTTAATTATAAAGGGCAATTTGAAAATTTTTTGAGGCAGAAGGGAAAACACTTCAGAATTTATATGCAATGCACTAAAACTTTGATCTATTCAATTAATGATTGTAATATAATAATGATAATGACAACGACAGGTAACATTTACAGAGCACTTCATATAGATAACCATATTATGCATATAACTTTATATTCATTATTTCTAGAATGAAGGTTGTGGCATCCTCAGATTCTTGTTTGTGAATAGAGCGTGTGTGTGCTTTCCTGTGTGATAGCGCATGTATCTTTAAGAGCACATGAAAAATAGGTTTACATTTTAGAAATAGTTATGAAATGAACTCCCACATAATTACTATCCAGGACAAGAAGGAGAATATTGCCACTGCCGTTGCTCTATCTTATTATTGATAACCCCTCACAGAGTTAAAAGATGATAATCCCCTTGCTTTTCAAAAAAATCCATCTATACATACCTTCCCCCATCATGCTTAGTTTGCCCATTTTTGAACCTCATATTAATAGAATCATACTGCAGGGTTTTTTTTTTTTTTTTTTGGTACCTTTTCTCAAATTTGCATTTGTGAGATATATCCACATTTTGTATGAAGCTAAACCTCCTTTATTCTTTGTAAATAATATTTCATTATATAATTATGCCACGGTTCATAACGTGTCTTGACTATTGATTAAATTTGGGTTGTTTCTAGTCTGAGCTCTTGAATACTAATACAATGAACATTTTTGAGCATGCTTCTGGGGATGTGTTTGTCTAGAGCAGTGTTTTTCAAATTTTAGCCTCAGAATCATTCACGTTTTTAACAAGTTCCCTAGTGATATTAATGCTAGTGGTCCTGGAGGCCACCCTGGAGCCTCTGATCTAGGGTGTATAACAAACACTAGAATTGCTAGGTCAGCGAAGAGAAGTATCATCAATTTTATAAAATTATCCCAGTTTTCCAAAGTGGCTAGACCAATTTCTGTTCCATCGGGAGAGAACGTGCAATGTCATTGCAGCTACTTAAGAGCGATGTGTCTGCTGCCTTGTTTTTGCTTATATGGTAGGTTTGTAATAGTATCTTACTGTGATTTTTATTTTATTTTTATTGTTGAGGAAGTTGAGTACATTTTAATATATTCGTTGGCCATTTGAATTTTTTTATTTTATTATGTTATGTTAATTACCATACATTACATCATTAGTTTTTTGATGTAGTGTTCCATGATTCACTGTTTGCGTATAACACCCAGTGCTCCATTCAATAGGTGCCCTCTTTAATACCCATCACCAGGCTAACCCACCCCCCACCCCCTCCCCTCTAGAACCCTCACTTTGTTTCTCAGAGTTCATAGTCTCTCATGGTTTGTCTCCCCCACCGATTCCCCCCTTCATTTCTCCCTTCCTACTATTTTTTTTTTTTAACATATTACTTGTTTCAGAGGTACAGGTCTGTGATTCAACAGTCTTACACAATTCACAGTGCTCACCATAACACATACCCTCCCCAATGTCTATCACCCAGCCACCTCATCCTTCCCATCCCCCACCACTCCAGCAACCCTCAGTTTGTTTCCTGAGATTAAGAATTCCTCATATCAGTGAGATCATATGATACATGTCTTTCTCTGATTGACTTATTTTGCTCAGCATAATACCCTCCAGCTCCATCCATGTCGTTGCAAATGGCAAGATTTCATTCCGTTTGATGGCTGTATAATATTCCATTGTATATATATACCACATCTTCTTTATCCATTCATCTGTCAATGGACATCTTGGGGTTGAAAGACCTAAATGTGAGACAGGAGTCCATCAAAATCCTAAAGGAGAACACAGGCAGCAACCTCTCCAACCTCAGCTGCAGCAACTTCTTCCTAGAAATATTGCCAAAGGCAAGGGAAGCAAGGGCAAAAATGAACTATTGGGACTTCATCAAGATAAAATCTTTTGCACAGCAAAAGAAACAGTCAACAAAACCAAAAGACAACCGACAGAATGGGAGAAAATATTTGCAAATGACCTATCAGATAAAGGGCTAGTATCCAAAATCTATAAAGAACATCTCAAACTCAACACCCAAAGAACAAATGATCCAATCAAGAAATGGGCAGAAGACATGAACAGACATTTTTCCAAAGAAGACATCCAAATGGCCAACAGACACATGAAAAAGTGCTCAACATCACTCGGCATCAGGGAAATCCAAATCAAAACTTCAATGAGATACCACCTCACACCAGTCAGAATGGCTAAAATTAACAAGTCAGGAAATGACAGATGTTGGTGGGGATGCGGAGAAAGGGGAACCCTCCTACACTGTTGGTGGGAATGCAGGCTGGTGCAGCCACTCTGGAAAACAGTATGGAGGTTCCTCAAAAAGTTGAGAATAGAGCTACCATATGACCCAGCAATGGCCATTTGAATTTATCTTTTGTCAAGTGCCTGCTCAATTCTCTTCCCTAGTTTTCCTTTTTTTATTTTTTTTTTTTTTTTACCTATTGCTTTGTAGGAATTCTTTATTTATTCTAAGAGTAGTCTTTATTAGTTACCTGTGTTACAAATATCTTCTCCTTCTCTGTGGTTAGTCTTTTAATTTACTTTACAATGTACCTTCATAAATTGAAATCTTGCATTTTAATGTCATAATTTTATCAGTCTTTATGTTGGTGCTTTTGTGTCTTAAGAAATCTTTCTTCATTCAAGGTTCTAAGGATATTTTCTTATATTACCTCCTGAATCATTAGAGTTCAAGTTACTTGTAAGTGATCCCATTTTTTTTTCTTTTTCCTTTTTTCTTTTGATATAGATAACCAATTATCTAGGGACTATATATTGAAAAATCTGTCTTTTCTTCACAGATCTGTAATATCAACTCTGTCATACAACAGGAGTCCATATATGTGTGGATAAATCCTGGGATCTCCATTCTGTCAATTAGCCTATTTTTCTATCCCTTTACCAATAACACAGATTACTCATTACTGTGGTTCAGGGATTGGTGAACTTCATTCTGTAAAGTCCAAACAAAATATATTTTAGGCCTTATGGGCCTTATAAGACATATATAGTCTGTCTTTTTTTTTCTTTAACAATCCTTTAAGATGTAAAAAGCATTATTAGTTCAAGGGCTGTACTATATACTAAAACAGACCGTTGGCCACACTTGGCCTGCAGCTATAGTTTGATGAACCCTGTTACAGGCTTATTTTAAATTTTTGTATCTGTATCAGTTTGTCATTGCCACAAAAACACAATGGATTAAAACAATAAGAATTATTTTTTTTCTCATGAACCTCTAAGTCAGGTCTGCTGTAGGTTGGATAGGCAGTTCTGGTGATTTGGGTTGGTTTCTGTCAGTGGATATTAGGTTGTTTTGGAAGTATTCAGGTGACACAGTTAGTCTCAGTCTCCTTCAGGGTACCCTGGGCTTCTTCACAGGGCAGCTGCATGTCTCTGAGCAGAGATGAAAGCATGCTAAGTGTCTTGAGGCCTAGGCTCAGAACCGGCTGATAGTCACTTTCATTGCATTCTACTATGCAAAATAAGTCAAAAATCCAGCCCAGCTTCAAGGAGTGAAAACCTAGACTCTACTTCTTGTTGAGAGAATCTGCAAAGGACTGAAATTCTGCTTTTTTAATGAATTCTCAGATGGTGCTGATAATGCTGGTCTACGGACTACACTTTGAGTAGCTGCATTCTGAGTAGCAAGTTTATATACAGCATTTTTAGTTCATGGTGTTTTTCATTAAGTGGCATTTACTATTGTTCGTAACAGACAGTAGCTAAGTTCAACCACACAAATAAAAAGCCTCTTTAAAAGTCTCCCATACCTTAATAACATCCAGGTTATGTATCCTGCTATAAGGATGAGCAAAGAAATAAATCCTGAGTAGTCTTGACCCTTGCTCTAAAAGTACAGAGCACGAATTCTCTCAGACAGGCCAAGGTGTATGTGTCCACATGTGTTAGGTGTCTTTGACCCAACAGCTGTCACTATGTCCATCCAATGCTCAGGAAACAGCGGGGTAAGTGGTTGAATAGTCAACAAGGCTAAAAGTTAGACGTAGATACAAACATTGATGTAGAGTGATTTTTGCCACTGGAACTTAAACTGGCTGTGTATTCTTCTCCTCTAATCAGAAGCAGCTTCCCTTCCAGCTGTACCGGATATTCTGTTTATTCACTTTGTACTTTAGTAGCAAGTGTCCTTTAGTGAAAACTTCATTTCCCAACATATCTTCAGGGATCTCCATTAGACTGGTAACAGATTATCACCATCTGTTGGTTATTATTTCCACCATGTAACAGCCTGATCTCAGAGACGTGTCCTCTTTCACCCAGAGCAACACCTTGGGACAACTAGGTCAGTCTCCAGAGGAGAAGCAAGAATTGCAGCTGGGTGTAGATAATCAATATTAAAACAGCCTGTGAGTTTCTACTTCTATTCTACACATTTCTTTTTGCAAGTTGGGAAACTATAGAGTCTTTTTCACATTTCTGTTTTCTGGAATCTGAAACAGATTCAAGAACGAAAGAGAACGAATGCCATTATTTTATGAAAGAATTAATAACCACATCATTTATTTTGTTTCCATTTTAACACTATCAGATTTTTAAAAAATGACATATTTATTGCTCCAGGTTGCTTATGATGAGTGGAAATTCACAAAACACAAATATAAACATAAACATATTAAAATATAAAATATGAATTAATTAACCAGCAAAAGCCCATTTGGGGGCATATACACTACTGATAACATTTGAAACATGATTGCAGATTAAATAAGAAATAATTTATATGACATCTGAATAACTGCACAAGAACCATCTATCTATATTGACTCATTAAAACTACGTATGTTGAGTTTCCAGTGATAGGCATGGAGGCTTCTGAAGGCATGAAGGTAAATAACAAAAATACCTGTCTTCAGGTAGCTTACGTTGTAACTATGGAAGGCAGACAAGCTATCAAATAAAATTTAATATGTTAGTGATAAATGCCATGGAGAAAGAAATAAGGGATTGTGTTAAGGAGTGCTAATTAGGAAGGAGGACTTGTTATTTTAAATAGGGTGAAGTATATCTTTGGACACTCATCCTTTACCCCAAATATAGAGTTATTTAAGAAACATTTCAAAGTTATCATTTTGGATATGGAAAAGATAATTTCAAGTGATGGTGGTAATACCTTGTTTTTTCAGTGCAAGAATGGAAAGGAATAGAATTTTTCATTCCCTAGAACAATGTTAACATGCATAGTGGCCTAAGCTACAAACAACAATTTGGGGAGATGTCCAAAGTACTGAGCGCATGATAATTTCTAGAAGAGGCAACCTCCAACTGCTCCTTGTCAGTCAAATAATAAGACTGCCTAAGTCACTCAGCTTTATCCTCTCTCTGGGGTGGAAACTTCTAGAAACATCGGTTAAGCAATTCATTTTGCAAATTTTTTTTAAAAAAAACTTTGCAAAAAAAATTGCTTAAGGGGTGGCTGGGTGATAGACATTGGGGAGGGTATGTTCTATGGTGAGCGCTGTGAATTGTGTAAGACTGTTGAATCACAGACCTGTACCTCTGAAACAAATAATACATTATATGTTAAAAAAAAAAAAAAAAAAAGAAGATAGCAGGAAGGGAAGAATGAAGGGGGGGAATCGGAGGGGGAGACGAACCATGAGAGACTATGGACTCTGAGAAAAAACTGAGGGTTCTAGAGGGGAGGGGGGTGGGGGGATGGGTTAGCCTGGTGATGGGTATTAAAGAGGGCATGTACTGCCTGGAACACTGGGTGTTATACACAAACAATAAATCATGGAACACTACATCAAAAACTAATGATGTAATGTATGGTGATTAACATAACATAATAAAAAATTTTTTTCCTTCAATGAGTAATCTTCTAATTTTGGTCACTTCTTTATTGAAAATGTGAGAACATGCTTTTTCTTTAAAAAGTTCTACTTTCTGAAATTAAATCTTAACATAGAAGACATTCTACTTTAGAGTAGTAGAGTGAGATAAATAAATTTGGGCTCAAATTTTGACCATATCATTTAGAAGATTGGTGAATTGGGAAAATTGCTTAATGTAGCTGAGATTTTGTAAAATGAATATTATAATGCATACCTCATAGGATGTGAAGATTTAATAAAATAATATGTGTAAAGTACCTCTTGCTGCACCTGGACTATAAAAATTGCTTTAAAAATGTTAGTTTTTTTCCCTCTTATGTACTGTTGAGACAATTCTCCATGGGTCTCTTTTATTTCTGCACATTTTGTAAGCACAACCAATGATAACCTTTTATGCTGGATTATCTTTTCAAGGAAGTTTTATATAATGCAGTCTCAGAAGTTTGAGTATTTCCTTTCATAGCAAAGGGAAAGCATGGTTACTATCTACTATGATAAAGATAATATCTCCTTCTGGAGAACAGTCTGGGCAGGCTTGCTTTTAGCCTATAATAAAATATTAGTGTTTCCTAGGCCTGGGGTTCCTAACTGTACCATGACTTACTGCATGTACCATTGATGCATGTGTCTGGCTCTTGTTACATTGCCTTGTGGGAATTGAAGCTCAGGAAACTGGTGCAAAAGTGATGATAACTCTGGCTACTAATATTATGGGTAATAAACTTTCCTTTGTCTCTGACTCAGGATTCTCATGTCTTCTGCCCTTATGCATGTAACTGTGATAGGCTAATTGGTGAGCTTCCTACTAAGATAAAACTTCACAAACCGTTCACAGTTCTTGACACCTACACATCTCTACTCCATTGGTTCTCTTATCATATACAGCAAAATTTTAGTCCTCATAATTTAATCTACTTTATTATTTGGTTTTAAAGCTTAATTGTCATAAAGGGAATCAGAGAATCTGAATGTGTCAGCTTTAAAATTTAATAGTTAGTCTTCAGTTTTAAAAAGGTTTATCTCTTGCAGGCTTTAATGGTATCTCTCCTAATTTCTCACCAAAGTAATTATGAAGATATAGATAATGAGGAAAACACTCATAATAAACACTAGAGGTAGAAGTCAACTCATTGCCAGAATCTGAAATTGTTCATTAATAACAAGTTTATTTGAAGTAGATCACACTGGGTGTATCTCATATGGAGCCCATTCTTCCAGAAAACTAAAAATTTGACTTAAGATTTTAGGAACCCCATCATTCCCTCAATGTCTGTGGACTGGCTCAGAAACACAAAAATTACACCAAGAAGAAGAGTGAAAAGCATCCTTTTAATGTGTGGGTGGTATTTTCTCAAGAGAGCCAGTATGCTGCTTCCTTCATCCTACCCCTGTTCCACAGTTGTGTCTTTTTTCCTACATTCAGTGAAACTTTTGGACAAGTTGGTGTAGGGGTTGGAGGGTGGTGAGCAGTGAGGCAGAGGAGGGGCTGCGAGTAATGATTTATGTATTTGAAAAGTGGAACAGATGGAGGAAGCGTCCTTGTAGGAGTTTAGACTATGGAATTTGTTATCACATACTGGTTTCTATACAGTGTCAAAAATTTTGATCAGGGCAGAAGAGCCACAGTAGTTGAAAAGATGGTAGACACCAGTGATCTAGCTAGCAGCTATGCACATTAACCTACAGAAAAGACATAGAGCGTTTCTTTGAACATTCAGAACAAATTCATATCTCTAAAAAGATTTCAAAATAAGAACCAGAAGAAAATGCTACAAAACTATTTAGTATTCTTAATAGGATAACAGAAGTATGGAACACAAAGCCAAGCATATAATCACAGAAAAAATATATAAATCAAGGCTCATTGATTCATTACTGCAGCTTCCATAATCTTGCTCAATAAATATTGTTGAATGATGAATAAGATTAAAAGTCAGATAGATGAGAGAAAGAAGTATTTCTAGGGAGCTAAATGTAGAAACAAATAAATGCAGTAAGGAAAGACTAAAAATTGGAATAGTTATTGAAAGTAAGAACAAAAGCAAAAAACAAAGACACAAAAATAAGCAAATGGGCAAAATTCTCTAAAATATATGTTAAAACATTCTTAGAAAACTTAAAATTATGCCTACAATAGTTAAAATTTGATGTAGGTATTTTAATTCCAGGAGAAGATAAACCAAAGATACAGGTGAACATAAAAAATATTCTAAATTAGCAAAGGAAAGTGGTTTGTGGATAAAGGAACAACCTGTCCGGTAAGAGGCAAATATACAAAGCAAAATATAGGATCCAATATGATAGTTGCCATATAATAATTCCCAGCTTACTATGTTAGAGAAATTGGTGTAGTACTGTTCAAGAACATGGCATGTTAACTGTCTTGACAGATGAATAGTATTTCATGATGGGAAGGATATTTCAAAGAATGTAAGAGCATTCCAAATAATTCAAGGATATAAGGTATTTAGGAAATAGTGTTTGATATGACGTGAGTAGAATATACAGGGAAGAATTGTAGGAAAATAGACTAGAATAAAGAAATAGCACATTTCTCCCCTATGGAGATAGATATGTATGTGTGTACACGTATATATTTAACTTTTTTTCTTTTTTTAATTTTATTTTATTATGTTATGTTAATCACCATACATTACATCATTAGATTTTGATGTAGTGTTCCATGATTCATTGTTTGTGTATAACACCCAGTGCTCCATTCAATACATGCCCTCTTTAATACCCATCACCAGCTAACCCATCCCGCCACCCCCTCCCCTCCAGAACCCTCAGTTTGTTTCTCAGAGTCCATAGTCTCTTATGGTTCATCTCCCCCTCCAATTACCCCCCTTCGTTTTTTCCTTCCTACTATCTTCTTTTTTTTAACATACAATGTATTATTTGTTTCAGAGGTACAGGTCTGTGATTCAACAGTCTTGCACAATTCACAGCACTCACCATAGCACATACCCTCCCCAATGTCTATGACCCAGCCATCCCATCCCTCCCACACCCCACCACTCCAGTAACCCTCAGTTTGTTTCCTGAGATTAAGAACTCCTCATATCAGTGAGATCATGATACATGTCTTTCTCTGATTGACTTATTTCGCTTAGCATAATACCCTCTAGTTCCATCCACATTGTTGTAAACGGCAATATTTCGGGGGTTTTTGATGGCTGCATAATATTCCATTGTATATATATACTACTTCTTCTTTATCCATTCATCTGTTGATGGACATCTTGGCTCTTTCCACAGTTTGGCTATTGTGGACATTGCTGCTATAAACATTGGGGTGCACACACCCTTTTGGATCACTACATTTGTATCTTTGGGGTAAATATCCAGTAGTGCAACTGCTGGGTCATATGGTAGCTCTATTTTTAACTTTTTGAGGAACCTCCATACTGTTTTCCAGAGTGGCTGCACCAGCTTGCATTCCCACCAACAGTGTAGGAGTTTTCCCCTTTCTCCGCATCCGCCAACATCTGTCGTTTCCTGACTTGTTAATTTTAGCCATTCTGACTGGTGTGAGTTGGTATCTCATTGAAGTTTTGATTTGGATTTCCCTGATGCTAAGCGATATTGAGCACTTTTTCATGTATCTGTTGGCCATTTGGATGTCTTCTTTGGAAAAATGTCTGTTCATGTCTTCTGCCCATTTCTTGATTGGATCATTTGTTCTTTGGGTGCTGAGTTTGATACGTTCTTTATAGATTTGGGATACTAGCCCTTTATCTGATATGTCATTTGCAAATAGCTTCTCCCATTCTGTCGGTTGTCTTTTGGTTTTGTTGACTGTTTCTTTTGCTGTGCAAAAGCTTTTTATCTTGATGTAGTCCCAATAGTTCATTTTTGCCCTTGCTTCCCTTGCCTTTGGCGATGTTTCTAGGAAGAAGTTGCTGCAGCTGAGGTCGAAGAGGTTGCTGCCTGTGTTCTCCTTTAGGATTTTGATGGATTCCTATCTCACATTTAGGTCTTTCATCCATTTTGAGTCTATTTTTGTGGGTGGTGTAAGGAAATGGTCCAGTTTCATTCTTCTGCATGTGGCTGCCAATTTTCCAAACACAATTTTTTGAGGAGAATGTTTTTTTTTTCCCATTGGACATTCTTTCCTGCTTTGTCAAAGATTAGTTGACCACAGAGTTGAGGGTCCATTTCTGGGCTCTCTATTCTGTTCCCTTGATCTATGTGTCTGTTTTTGTGCCAGTACCATACTGTCTTGATGATGACAGCTTTGTAATAGAGCTTGAAGTCCGGAATTGTGATGCTGCCAGCTTTGCTTTTCTTTTTCAACATTCCTCTGGCTATTCGGGGTCTTTTCTGTTTCCACACACATTTTAGGATTATTTGTTCCATTTCTTTGAAAAAAGTTGATGGTATTTTGATAGGGATTGCTTTAAATGTGTAGATTGCTCTAGGTAGCATAGACATTTTCACAATATTTATTCTTCCAATCCATGAACATGGAACCTTTTTCCATTTCTTTGTGTCTTCCTCAATTTCTTTCATAAGTATTCTATAGTTTTCTGAGTATAGATCCTTTGCCTCTTTGGTTAGATTTATTCCTAGGTATCTTATGGTTTTGGGTGCAATTGTAAATGGGATTGACTCCTTAATTTCTCTTTCTTCTGTCTTGTTGTTGGTGTATAGAAATGCCACTGGTTTCTGTGCATTGATTTTATATCCTGCCACTTTACTGAATTCCTGTATGAGTTCTAGCAGTTTTGGGGTGGAGTCTTTTGGGTTTTCCACATAAAATATCATATCACCTGCAGAGAGTGAGAGTTTGACTTCTTCTTTGCTGAATCGGATGCCTTTTATTTCTTTTTGTTGTCTGATTGCTGTGGCTAGGACTTCTAGTACTATGTTGAATAGCAGTGGTGATAGTGGACATCCCTGCCGTGTTCCTGACCTTAGGGGAAATATTTCAGTTTTTCCCCATTGAAAATGATATTCGCTGTGGGTTTTTCATATATGGCTCTTATGATATTGAGGTATGTACCCTCTGTCCCTATACTCTGAAGAGTTTCGATCAAGAAAGGATGTTATACTTTGTCAAATGCTTTTTCTGCATCTGTTGAGAGGATCACATGATTCTTGTTCTTTCTTTTATTAATGTATTGTATCACATCGATTGATTTGCCAATGTTGAAGCAACATTGCAGCGCAGGAATAAATCCCACTTGGTCGTGGTGAATAATCCATTTAATGTACTGTTGGAGCCTATTGGCTAGTATTTTGGTGAGAATTTTTGCATCCATGTTCATCAAGGATATTGGTCTGTAATTCTCCTTTTTGATGGGGTCTTTGTCTGGTTTTGGGATCAAGGTAATCCTGGCCTCATAAAATGAGTTTGGAAGTTTTCCTTCCATTTCTATTTTTTGGAACAGTTTCAGAAGGATAGGTATTAATTCTTCTTGAAATGTTTGGTAGAATTCCCCTGGGAAGCCATCTGGCCCTGGGCTCTTGTTTGTTGGGAGATTTTTGATGACTGCTTCAATTTCCTTAGTGTTTATGGGTCTGTTCAGGTTTTCTATTTCTTCCTGGTTCAGTTTTGGTAGTTTATACATATCTCTAGGAATGCATCCATTTCTTCCAGGTTATCTAATTTGCTGGCATAGAGTTGCTCATAATATGTTCTTATAATTGTTTGTATTTCTTTGGTGTTGGTTGTGATCTCTCCTCTTTCATTCATGATTTTAGTTATTTGGGTCCTTTCTCTTTTCTTTTTGATAAGTCTGGCCAGGGTTTTATCAGTCTTGTTAATTCTTTCAAAGAACCAGCTCCTAATTTCGTTGATCTGTTCTACTGTTCTTTTGGTTTCTATTTCATTGATTTCTGCTCTGATCTTTATTATTTCTCTTCTCCTGCTGGGTTTAGGCTTTATTTGCTGTTCTTTCTCCAGCTCCTTTAGGTGTAGGGTTAGGTTGTGTATTTGAGACCTTTCTTGTTTCTTGAGAAAGGCTTGTATTGCTATATACTTTCCTTGTAGGACTGCCTTTGCTGCATCCCAAAGATTTTGAACAGTTGTGTTTTCATTTTCATTTGTTTCCATGAATTTTTTTTTTCCTTAGTTTCCTAGTTGACCCATTCATTCTTTAGTAGGATGTTCTTTAGCCTCCATGTATTTGAGTTCTTTCCGACTTTCCTCTTGTGATTCAGTTCTAGTTTCAAAACATTGTGGTCTGAAAATATGCAGGGAATGATCCCAATCTTTTGGTACCGGTTGAGACCTGATTTGTGACCTAGGATGTGATCTATTCTCGAGAATGTTCCATGGGACCTAGAGAAGAATGTGTATTCTGTTGCTTTCGGATGGAATGTTCTGAATATATCTGTGAAGTCCATTTGGTCCAGTGTATCATTTAAAATCTTTATTTCCTTGTTGATCTTTTGCTTAGATGATCTGTCCTTTTCAATGAGGGGGGTGTTAAAGTCCCCCACTATTATTTTATTGTTGTCGATGTGTTTCTTTGCTTTTGTTATTAATTGGCTTATATAATTGGCTGCTCCCATGTTGGGGCATAGATATTTATAATTGTTAGATCTTCTTGTTGGATAGACCCTTTAAGTAGGATATAGTGTCCTTCCTCATCTCTTATTATAGTCTTTGGTTTAAAATCTAATTTGTCTGATATAAGGATTGCCACCCCAGCTTTCTTATGGTGTCATTAGCATGGTAAATGGTTTTCCACTCCCTCACTTTCAATCTGGAGGTGTCTTTGTGTCTAAAATGAGTCTCTTGCAGACAGCATATTGATGGGTCTTGTTTTTTTATCCAATCTGATACCCTGTGTCTTTTGCTTGGGGCATTTAGCCCAGTTATGTTCAAGGTAACTATTGAAAGATATGAATTTAGTGCCATTGTATTGCCTGTAAGGTGACTGTTACTGTATATTGTCTGTGTTCTTTTCTGGTCTATGTTACTTTTAGGCTCTCTCTTTGCTTAGAGGATCCCTTTCAATATTTCTTGTAGGGCTGGTTTTGTGTTTGCAAATTCTTTTAGTTTTTGTTTGTCCTCGAAGCTTTTTATCTCTCCTCCTATTTTCAATGACATCCTAGCTGGATATAGTATTCTTGGCTGCATATTTTTCTCGTTTAGTGCTCTGAATATAACATGCCAGTCCCTTCTGGCCTGCCAGGTCTCTGTGGATAGGTCTGTTGCCAATCTAATGTTTCTACCATTGCAGGTTATAAGTTACAAACCTCTTGTCTTGAGCTGCTTTCAGGATTTTCTCTTTGTCTCTGATATTCGCAAGTTTTACTATTAGATGTCAGGGTGTTGACCTATTTTTATTGATTTTGAGGGGGGTTCTCTGTACCTCCTGGATTTTGATGCCTGTTTCCTTCCCCAAATTAGGGAAATTCTCTGCTATAATTTGCTCCGATATACCTTCTGCCCCCCTCTCTCTTTCTTCTTCTTTTGGGATCCCAGTTATTCTAATATTGTTTCATCTTATGGTATCACTTATCTCTTGAATTCTGCCCTTGTGATCCAGTAGTTGTTTATCTCTCTTTTTCTCAGCTTCTTTATTTTCCAACATTTGGTCTTCTATATCACAAATTCTCTCTTCTGCCTCATTTATCCTAGCAGTTAGAGCCTCCATTTTTGATTGCACCTCATTAATAACCTTTTTGATTTCAACTTGTTTAGATTTTAGTTCTTTTATTTCTCCAGAAAGGGTTTCTCTAGTATCTTCCATGCTTTTTTCAAGCCTAGCTAGTATCTTTATAATCATTCTGAACTCCAGTTCTGACATCTTACTAATATCTGTGTTGATTAGGTCCCTGTCAGTCAGTATTGCCTCTTTTTTTTTGAGGTGATTTTTTCCATCTTGTCATGTTGTCCAGAGGAGAATAGATGAATGAGAGAGCAAAATGCTAACAGGGTAACAACGACCCCAGAAAAATATACACTAAACAAATCAGAGGAGACCCAAAACCGGGGGAAAGGAAAGGGAAAGAAAGAAAAAAGAAACAAAAAAAAGAAAAATATAAAAAAATAGAATATGATCAAATATGATCAGGCTGATGAATAGATCAGTGCCACACACTAGATTTTGGGGATATTTTGGTCTGTTAGAAGGAACTGCCTCCCAAAATTTTAAAGAGAGAAAAACTTATATATGCACAAAAGTAAGGGTAAATACGATGAAGGGATGGAATTTGACTGTAAAGATGAAGATTATAAAAGATTTTATAAAAGGAATTGATGATAAGAAGCTGTTTGAAAAAAGAAAGAAGAGAAATTAAAAAAAAAAAAAGAGAGCGAATGTGATCAGGCAGGAGACTAGAACAAAGCCATACACCAGAGATTTAGGGTATATTTTGTTCTGTTAGAAGAAACTGTATCCCAAAATTTTAAAGAGAGAACAACTTATATATATACCAAAAATAAGGTTAACTACTATGAAGGGATAGAATATGACTCTAAAAATGAAAAATAAAAAAGATTTTTAAAAAAGGGATTGATAAGATGTTGGTTGAAAAGGAAAAAAAAAATTAAAAAAAAAAAGAAAAAAAGAAAATTAAAAAAAATTAACTTTGAAATTCCAAAGAATCAGGGGGAAAAAAAGCCATGAAATCTATGCACTGTATTCCCCTAGCTCTGGAGTTCTGCCGTTCTCATTGATCAGTAAACTTGGTCTTGGCTGGCTGTTCTTGCTGATCTTCTGGGGGAGGGGCCTGTTGCCGTGGTTCCCAAATGTCTTTGCTGGAGGCGGAATTGCCCTGCCCTTACCTGTCCGGGCTAAGTAATCTGCTTGGGTTTGCTCTCGGGAGCTTTTGTTCCCTTTAAGTTTTTCAAACAGCTTTGGAGGACGAGAGTGAAAATGGCGGCCTCCCAGTCTCCGCCCTGGAGGAGCCGAGAACTCGGGGCCCCACTCCTCAGTGCACCCCCAGAGAAAAGCAGTCAATCACTCCCGTCTCCCGGGTCTCTGGCGGCACTCCGTGCTCACCCAGCTTGTGACCGAGTGTTTCTATCTCTGGCACATGACCCCGTGTGGAGTCTCCAAACCCAGGAGATCCCTGCGGTGCGCTCCTGCACCGCTCCTCCCAGGGGAGGAAGGGGAGTCTCCCCAGATCTGCTGCTGTTGGGTCCCTGCTGGAGGAGCAGTGGCCCGACTGTGCCGCGGATCACAGTTAATGACAACCCCGAGCTGAGAGCCCGTGCCTCCGCTCTGTCTCTGCAGCTGGCTTCCCCGTTCCGATACCTGGGAGCTCTGCTGCACTCAGGCACCCCCAGGTCTTTCTGTGACCCCGAGGGTCCTGAGACCACACTGTCCCAGCGAGGTTCCAGTGGCTAAAACCATTTAGCCACTGGAGGAACGTCCCTCAGCGGAGCAGACTTCTAAAAGTTCCGATTTTGTGCTCCGCTGCTCTATCACTTGCCAGAAATGTCCGATGGAGCCCCCCTCCCCCGCCGTCTATCCTCCCTAATATCACCTTGGATTCACGTCTCCGCATGTCCTACCTTCCAGAAAGTGGTTGCTTCTCTGTTCAGAGAGTTGCTGCTATTCTTTTCTTCGTTCTCCTGTTGAGTTCATAGGTGTTCAGAATGGTTTGATCCCTATCCAGCTGAATTCCTGGGAGGGGACGAAATTTAGGTCTCCTACTCCTATGCCATCTTGCTCCTCCTTCTATATTTAACTTTTTTGAAGTTGTACAGGGAGTTAGCCAATGTGCTTTCATAGAATGTAATGTGGTATAATTTTCATTGTTGCCTTGAATCTGTCTCAGATATCTTATTATTTTATTTGTCTACATTTTATTCCCTGGAATGATTTTTAAATAGGAACATTTCTTACACTTCTTTGAAAGGTATAATGAAGAAACCATCAGCTTTGGAGTTGGAGAGACCTGGCATCCAATTCACATTTAGATGTTGACTTTGATCAAGGCACTGAACTTTATATAAATAAGGCATGCTGTGTGATAGCTTGTGACTATGATGGCTCTTAAAATCATTTGACTTTTGGAAGGGACAGTTTTACTCTATGACTTAGAAATTTGATTTAAGCCTGTGTAATCTACCATTGGGCCGGACACACGGAGTAGGTGCTTAAATAAGTGTCATTTCCATTAATTTCTGTGTGTGTGTGTGTGTGTGTGTGTGTTCTACACTGTCAACCACGGATCTCTTGTAGTAGTAGGATCTCTGGAAATATTATTATTTTGACTAAATTAATGTCAGTAGGAAAAGAGGCCTTCTATGATGGTTAAGAAGGCCAACTCTGGACCCTGAATGTCTACATCTGAATCTTGGCTCTGCCCCCGACTGGCC
Organism: Phoca vitulina; assembly: GCF_004348235.1. Lineage (NCBI taxonomy): Eukaryota > Metazoa > Chordata > Mammalia > Carnivora > Phocidae > Phoca > Phoca vitulina. The sequence goes on along the minus strand of NW_022589717.1, from coordinate 501,394 downwards.
ATATGACCATGTGGCATGTGGCTTTATTTCTATTTCCCCAACAGTATAATGGAGCTAATAAATACTTACCTCATAAGGGTCATATATTAAAAGAGTTAATATATGTAAAGCACTTGGAAAGGTGCCTGGAATGGAGCAAGCACTTAATTCATGTTAGCTAATATAATTATTGAAAAGCTAGAACATGCTTTTGATGGTGGTTTCTCAGATGTGTCTTATGTTCAAACCCCTGTGGTTTTTAAAATGTTTTCCAGACAAAATAAGAGAGAAAAAAATTTGCTGTTATGTGGTTACCCAACACAAGTGTGTCTTCCTCATTAACTATTGAAAAGGTCTATATTATATTGCTGTGATTAGGTCTAAATCCAAATCTCTATGGTCAGAATAAGGTCTTCTAAGTCCAATGTTAGTTTGAAAACCATCTTAATCATAATATGTCATACCCCAAATTGAAGAGTTGTTAATACCTCAGTTCCCTTACCTGAAAAATAGTCACAATAATATCTACTTCTATATTTGATATTAATCTGCTAGAATTAAATATGATAATATATTTAAAGTGATGCCCTTAGGCCTAGCTTAATAAATATTCTTTTTTTTTTTTTTTTTTTAAAGATTTTATTTATTTATTTGAGAGAGAGAGAATGAGAGAGAACACATGAGAGGGGGGAGGGTCAGAGGCAGAAGCAGACTCCCTGCCGAGCAGGGAGCCCGATGCGGGACTCGATCCAGGGACTCCAGGATCATGACCTGAGCCGAAGGCAGTCGCTTAACCAACTGAGCCACCCAGGCACCCAATAAATATTCTATTAACTATTGTTATTATCAATCATTTTCAGATTGTCTCCCAATTTACTACCTGATGGGCTGTTTAACATTCATGAATAATTACAAGAATATGGCCACTGAATCTAAGAGCCAAGACTTTAACTGGTTTCCTGTTGTAATCTAGCAGAACACCAATGCAATCAGGTGCACTCCTTTTACCTGTTGATGAGGCCAGGCTATAAAAACTTTAAATTTGTCAATAATAGGAGGAATATCTTCTTCCATCAGCCACTCTGCTCCAAATGTTTATTTCTTTTGAAGGAAGAGAAGAAACAGGTCTTAGATTCAACTGGACATTGTCTGATAGTGATTTAAAACTGTAACAGGCTGATGGGTATTAAGGAGGGCACATGTTGTGATGGAGCACTGGGTATTATATGTAACTAATGAATCGTTGAACACTACATCAAAAACAAATGATCCATCAAAAGGTATGAAATCTTGCCATTTGCAACGACGTGGATGGAACTGGAGGGTATTATGCTAAGCGAAATAAGTCAATCAGAGGAAGACATGTATCATATGATCTCATTGATATGAGGAATTCCTAATCTCAGGAAACAAACTGAGTGTTGCTGGAGTGGTGGGGGGTGGGAGGGATGAGGTGGCTGGGTGATAGACATTGGAGAGGGTATGTGCTATGGTGAGTGCTGTGAATTGTGTAAGACTGTTGAATCATAGACCTGTACCTCTGAAACAAATAATACATTGTATGTTAAAAAAAAAAAAGAAGACAATAGCAGGAAGGGAAAAATGAAGGGGGGGAATCGGAGGGGGAGACGAACCATGAGAGACTATGGACTCTGAGAAACAAACTGAGGGTTCTAGAGGGGAGGGGGTGGGGGGATGGGTTAGACTGGTGATGGGTATTAAAGAGGGCACGTACTGAATGGAGCACTGGGTGTTATACTCAAACAATAAATCATGGAACACTACATCAAAAACTAATGATGTATGTATGGTGATTAATATAACATAATAAAAAAATTGTAAAAAAAAAAACTAGGGGCACCTGGGTGGCTCAGTCGTTAGGCGTCTGCCTTCGGCTCAGGTCATGATCCCCGGGTCCTGGGATCGAGCCCCGCATCCGGCTCCCTGCTCGGCGGGAAGCCTGCTTCTCCCTCTCCCACTCCCCCTGCTTGTGTTCCCTCTCTCGCTGTGTCTCTCTCTGTCAAATAAATAAATAAAATCTTTAAAAAAAAAAAAAAAAACTAATGATGGTGGCTAACTGAATATAATAAAAAAATAAAATTAAAATAAAAAATAAAAAATAAAAAAACCACACAAAAATACCTGTTTATTTTTTTATCTCATTTATCGCAGACTGTTTCTATTTATCACATTCCACTTATTGCTTTTTCCATTTTTTTCCTGTGGTGGTGGTCAGTTAGGTAAGAGATTAATTCTTAACCTGATGATAGTCATCATTTCTGGGTATAAAAATTTTGCATCTTTCATTACAAATTAGTCCAGTGGCTCTTTTCTTCTCATAGTCCCAGTTTTCAATCTGTTCCTTTTCCTGAGTGCATTTGTTTACTTTGTATGGTGAATATTTTATACTATATGCTATGTAATATTTAATTCAGCTAAAATGTCTGATGTCATTTGATTGTGACTGTGAAATTTATTTTAGAATATTTTTTTCCATCAAAAATTCAGAATCATCACTTACAAAGCAGTACTACAGATGTCCGTGTAGGCAGCACACTTTGGAGACAAGTTCTACATTTCCAAATTAGTCCTGTCACTAACAGTAAAAGTTCCTTCAGACTAAAGTTATAACACAAAACAAACATCTATATTTCGACCAAATGTCTAATTCCAACTCAAGAAAAGCATTGATAGTTCTCCAGGAGTATTTATTTTTTGCAGTATACAATCTCTCAATGATGAGATGTATAAAAATATACAGCTTGAAACATTTACTCAGACTTATAATTCATGCACAAAAATCTTGTTTAGGAAATCAAGAAAATATATTTCCTCTCCCATTTTTTTTTGTAATTTAGCTTTGTTCGGATAGTTTGAAAATAGGTTAAAATAATTACATGTGGAATAAGTTTGGAAAAGTATAATCTTAAAATGTTTTTCTCTCTCTTTAAATAGTAAATATCAAATATCCATTTTCTTCAAAGTGCAGTTGCAAGAGGTAGGTCCACATTGCTTTTACAGACATTATTAAAACATCATCTCAAACTCAAGGAAACTTTTATGTAAATTACTTTTTTAACCCTCCAAAAATTTAAAATTCAACTCAATTTATTTTTATTAGATGGGATCCTGGCTAGTTTCCACTTCCTGAGGTTTTTTATTCTGAGTTTATTTTTAAGACTAATTATCTTCACCTACATAAACTTCCTGGATTTCAGAATACTTAATTTGCTGGTCAAGTGTCTCTGCTATCCAGATGAAAGGTACCTATCATGCATTCTCAAAGGGACCCAAAATTTAGACCAGATGCCATCTACTCAGGGGTACAGGAGGAACTGAAGCATTAAATTGTTGGCAGTATCAGCCAACATGTGTAGCTCATCATTGCAAACAAGTGTTCAGCCAAAGGAATGGTGTATTGTCATTGTGACCCACACATGTTGGAAGAGTTCCAGAAATGACATAACACATTATGCATTAATATAGAGCAGGTGGCAGGTAGGCACCCAAGGTAAGCTAAATGAATGTATAACTTACTCTTGAAGTTGGATAAGTTATAGACTGACATAATTTAGATATGTAGGCAAATTCTTAGCAATAAAAACAGAGTGCTTGCATTTAAGTTCTCGTTACTCAGAAGTTGATCTGTGACTTATACAAAGACGTTGGATTTAAAATGCTCTAAGCAATTCACGGTCACACAAGATTTGCCTTTTTTATCACAAATTCAGAATTTCAGGATAATTCTTATCTTTTTCTACATAAAGGGAAATAATAGTACTTTTATACCTTACAGGGGAGAAAAAAATCTTTAATATTTGCCTTTAAAAAGTAGAATGATAGGGCAGCACCCAGAGATACACATAGGCAAGAGATGTTCCCAAACCTCCAATCTGAATAATCTGACTAAAAGAAAATCTCACATTCTTTTATATTTCACAAGTCTCAAGGAAATGTGACATATTTGACGTTTTCACCTTAGTGTTTTCACACATAAAAGAGACACCTTCCAAGGGTAAGTAGCAATTTTTCTTTCCCTGTTGAAAGCTAGTTTTGCAATTCAAAGGGCAAATAAGGAAAAATGTTGCTTTGGAATTTTCTGAAATGATACAACTGACATGCAGTAAACTCCAATTCCACTGACTATTTCTGCAAGTGGCCCTGAGTCAGAATCTTAGTTGTTGAGTTGCTGAGAATTTAGAAATTTATCTCTTTTAACTGGTCTACCATGTATGTGAAAATCAGAAAAGGTGTAAAAACTTTGCATTGACAGAGTTCAGTTCCTTCAGTCTTCGTTACACATTTAGTTGTCACATAAGTCTTAATTGGATAAAATTAGACCCCTTATTTTCAATGAAATTATGCCAAGTTTTAAGTGTGCAGCAGCAACTTCATTCACTGTAGTTTTGACCCCTCGGAAATGAAAGCCAAGGTGATTTTTGCAGGTATGCATGTTATTTTTTGGAAAGGAATTCAGGGACAAGATGAGGCTGAGATTTGAAGATATCAGATGTTGAATATAGAAAATTTGCTGCAATGCTAAGCAAGGACGAGATCCTGTGAGAGCATAGAGGGCACTCACAGAAGCAGTGGAAAAAGGCTAGAAAATTGTAGAAGGCTTTCAACACCAGACAGAAGAGTATATATTTAAACCATTAGTCAACAGGGAATGATTATAGGGTTTAGGAAAGGGCATGGAATGATTAGTGTTGTGCTATTAGGGAGAGCATTTTGGCAGGAGTGTGTAGAATAGAATGCAAAGGAAAGAAAGGAGGACTGGGAGATGTGGTACTGTGCAGGGTTTGAACATCAGGCCCTGGTTTCTGACAGACATGGGTTTGAAAGTATTCATGAGTTCCAACCTCCCGTTTCGTACAACACTTGAGCACCAGTCACATCCTGCCCCTATGGAGGTAGCAGCAGAAGCTGTGTGTACCTGCTCCTCAGGATTCTGAGTCTTGCTCCACAGGGCTCCTCCGTTCAGGTCCTGGAGTTCCAGCAGGTCTCGATGGGCCTTTCCCTCAAGCTCCTTTGGTCTGGTATTCCCAATCTCCACCATTTTGTTGTCTGAGGCCCAGCAGAGCAGCTTCCTGCAGATATGTCTAGGTTACTTCAGCATCCTCTTTTTGCTTTTTCAGCCTTTCAGAGCATGTATAAGCCAAGTTCTTTGCCAAATCCCTTTATTATAATACCTAGTGTGGTTACCATTTTCCTGGCTGGACCCTGACTGATAGAATGAGGGCAAACAGATGTATAATCTATGTAGACAATGTGGTGGGAACAGAGGAGTGTAAAAGCCTGGGCATGGTCAGGGAAGGGAAGGGAAGTCACTGGATGTGATTAGAATACATAGCTGAACAAGAGACATCCTGAAAATTAAGCAAGGAAAATTAGGGTGGGATTTCAATGATGTATTGTCTCATCATATACAAGCAAAACTGGCTTCTGTAACTTGTGTCATCCATCTCAAGATTTTCCTCAAGAACACAATGACCCAGTGAAACTCTTAAAATGTGATAGTCTTTAAAAATATATGGAGACTCATGGGGTGCCTGGGTGGCTCAGTCATTAAGCGTCTGCCTTCGGCTCAGGTCATGATCCCTGGGTCCTGGGATCGAGCCCTACATAGGGCTCCCCGCTCAGCGGGAAGCCTGCTTCTCCCTCTCCCACTCCCCCTGCTTGTGTTCCCTCTCTCGCTGTCTCTCTCTCTGTCAAATAAATAAAAAATAAAATCTAATATATATATATTATATATATATCTATATATATCTAGATATATATAGATATATATACATATAAATCTAAAATATATATATATATATACTTGTAAGCATCCCCATCAGGGTAAGTGGCCTATAGGGGCATCCAGGGAGATGTGTAGTAGGTAGATGGATATGTGGTTCAGAGCTTCATGAGAGCAATCAAGACTGGAGATAATATTTTGAAGTCATCAGTATACAGATCACAGTTGGATTTTTGGAGGCCACTGAGGTCACCAAAAAGAGGTCAGAGAGTGAGACGGCACAGTGCTTACGGCTAAACATGAGAAGAAGCAACAGTCTCCATTACTCTTCAACAGGGTCTCTGTGCTTTAAACAAATCATTTGGATTTCTGTCTCTCATGTATTATTTACTAATTCCTGCCTGTAACCCTAGAATAAAGTTACATATACCTGGAATAAGATACCTGCTATTTCTAGCAATACTTGCTGTGAAGACAACACTGGATAGTAGAATAGGTTTGGGCTTAGGTCCTAAAATCTTGGATTTGAAGTGGGGTGGACATAAAGTCATCTCTCTGCTTCCAAATAGTTAAGAACTCTTCAACCTCAGGGATTCTCTATTTTCTCTTGTGTAATATTAATATTAACAATAGTTTCCTATCGGGGTTGTTTTATGCATTAAAGGTCATACAACAAACATTAGTTGACAGCTACTAAATGCCAGTTGCTGCTAGGTTGTCACCATGGGTAAAAGAGGAAGAAGAACACACAGTCCAGTAGGGGAGACAGATACATTAGGAAGTGAATATAATGCAGTATATAAAGTGAAGCAATAGGGAATGTATAAGGTACAAGGCAGGGAAGGATTGATAGATGCCATTTCAGCTGTTGAAGCTGAATCTTGAGGAAACTATGTGAGTTAACTGAATGAAAATGGAAGAGTATAGTATTGGGAATTTAATGTCAGATTTTAGTAAAAGAGTTTTTTTTTTTCCTTCCCTTTGATGACTTCCTTCTAGTCCCAGCTCAAAATCCACCCATTTCAGAAAGATTTCCTGAGCTTACTGGCCCCCTTTGTACCTCCCCTTAGTCCTTTATTCTAATTCACTTGAATGCACACATATTATTTTTTTTTATCATTTTGCTTTTGTGGTTATAATTGATAACTGCCTTTATGTTTTAGTAGGTGTCCCTATTTTTTTAAATAGAAAGAAAATTTACTTGGGAAAATTATTTTAAGTATTCTTTTGATGTCTGTAACATCAAAATAGTAACTGCTTGATAAATTTTTAAAAACTTTTTATCATATAAATAGCAGGCGAGGTACATTAGTGAAAAATATATTTACAAAATGATTCTTAATACAGAATCATCTTGTTCTTACATAAATCATAGAAGAAGATCAAAAACTAGGTGGTCACAATGTCGTGACACCAGTAGTCTCCACAGTCTGGTAGGAAATGATGAGAGTGGAGGAGGGATTTTGAGATGAGAAAGTCATAACAAACTCTACAGACAACTCTTTTCAGAGGTTTTGCTGTGAGGGTAGCAGAGGAATATGATGATACTTAAGGGGAAATAGAGGGGATGTGGGGCATTTATTTATTTATTTATTTTTTGATAATAAGACCCCCAGACATTTTTGTGTATTCCTGGGAATGTTCCAGTAAAAGGGGGGAAATTAATGATGCAGGAGAAAGCTCTGGAACCTTTGGCAAACATCTTTTCCCTCTTCTGTAAAATGCAGGGTCTAAACTTGGAAATCACCATGCTATGTTTAGCTTAAAAATTTCTGTTCTATGGTTCTCTCTTCTTTTGTTTTTTGGGTCATTATCCCACACTGATAGGATTGTATAACTATTATAATGTTAGTATTTAAAGATAATTGCATTCCTAACAGAATATGAAGTAAACATATAACAGAATGTTGCTCTGATTTTATATCAGTGACTATATTTATTTCAAATGATGAAAAAGAAGACTGCTCTGTTCAATGACATCTTTCGGACATATAAAATGTGATAGACTTTTCAGAATAGGTGACTCAAGAAATTTGAATCTGAAGGGAACATATTTTCAGTGATAACTCAGGCAGGGTTATTTTTGCTGTATTCTGGAGGGGAGATGTGTGACCAGCTCATGTCTACAGGGATCGTTGGACAAGCTTTCATCTTCTCACTCTCAACATGAGGTAGACAGAGTACCCTACTTTTCAGGAAAGTGCTTCACAATCTGTGAAAAGAAGGGGCAAATCCCTTGACTTTAGATAAGATGAGCATGCATTTTTTTTTTTTTTTCATTCATGGAAGGGCAGGTTGGTCGTGGTATCTCCCACTCCATTGATAGCTAGTGTTTGGTCTGCAGATTTTTATGTCTGGGTGATTCCAACTCTTTAATCACCTTATATAGCAAGAGACTGAGAAGTTGATGTGTGTATCTTAGACATGAAACAGGATCTGCTTGATCCATGAAGTGAGGAAGAGGAGTTTTGTGTGTCTGATCCCTTGAGCCTCCCTTTGTGCTGTTTTGGAAACTCTGATTGTTGCAGGGTGTCCCCCAAACCACAAGCACCTTCACCACCAAATTATGGTTCATAAAAGAGACTGGCGCAAAGCAACATCATTGAAAATATCCTCACGTGATCAGTGGTTTCAATTTGGAATCTGGTGCTAGTTTATGGAAGAGATGAGAAGGAAATTTTTCCTGTCCTGGGGATTTTGTATGTTTTTCTGTCTCTTAGATTTTTCCCTTAAAATGTGGTTGTGAAAAGCAGATGTTCAGTAAAGCTGAAAGTCTTGGAAATATTCATCATTGCATGGTAACCCAATACCTCAGGGTATACACTGTCTGTAGTAGCAAAATGATCTTTTTTTCTATGCCTACCATGGAATTGTAGCCATTGAACTGATGCAAAATATGCCCTCTAAATTTAGCCTGCGTTCAAATCCGTTTATTGTTTAAAGAAACCATGCAATGCCAATTAAAGTCTTTTTAATCTTTCATAAATTAACTGCATATCTATTTTGCTGATTAGAATGAGTCAGATAAGAACACGAAAAATTAAATTTCTGCCCCAAATATCACAAAATGAATAAAAAGTTCTCCTTAAAAATTTACTGAGATCCCAACTTTGCCTCTAATAGCAGTGTCCAATGTCTGGCATTTGGCAACACATAATGAAAAGTCATTGTAACTGCTATTTTGGTATAGCATCATGGAGAACTAGAAATTTCCAGGACCTCAATCATAGCCCATTGTTGGAAGGTGAGCTTGAACTTCATTAAATATTCAAAGTCTCTCACCTCCTGGCAACATTTAAAATGTGGAGTCTTTGTTCAAATGTGTTGAAACTACCTTTATTTTCTGACATTTGTCTGTATAAGGCATGGTATTCATTACATTGGTTTTATATTGAAGAAATATATTTGAAACAAACATTTTGTTACAGCAGAGGCTGATATTCATAACTGGTTTCTTGAATACTAGATAACTAATCAGTCATGGATATATTAACAAGTTATTCATGCTGTTCTTGTTTTCACTCTGAAGTAAATTTTTAAAAAGCCCTTTGGCTGGGGTATCGTGTGATATTGTAATGATACAGTGCTGATAATAATTTCTACTGGGGAAGCATAGTAGCTGTCTTTACACTCACCAAAGTAATAAGCAAATTCCCAATTTATATACAGTCTTTCCTCAGTTTGTTACTTTCTGAAAATTGCTTTGAAAGTTAATTAGAACTATATAAAATATACCCAGCATGCTAGTCCTGAAGAACAGCACACAATTGGGGGGAATACTTTATCAAAAAAAGCAGAATATTTATGTCATTGACTAAATTTGGCAGTGTACTCCAATGCCTGCCACCCAGTCTTTTTTGAGTAACCCACCCACTTTCTTCTCCCTCTCTCTGTACCCTCCCCCCCCAGTTTAATCTTAAATTGATGCATTGACCATTGTTGTACATTCACGAATGTATATTTGAGAGCTATTTCTGGTCCCTAATTTTAGCAATATTATGTTGACTATTAGCATAACGCATAACAACCAAGACAATGACCCATCCCAGAGTGTTTTCAGTTCATGTTCCATGATCTGACTTTACTTATCAACCAAAGTTTTTTGGTCTGTAAACATGGTCCCTTTGAGTCATCATTATCCTATACTGAATCATCAACATACAGTTTCAAGCTAAACTAGCAGTGACTCCTTTGGATGCTTACATATGCCACAGAACAATGAAGGCCATGTGTATTCCATGCTGAAGGCTGATGAGTGCTTGAGGTGTGTGGGCAGCAGACACTGGGAGGTGCTGTAACCAATGGAAGGAGGGACAAAAAGAGAGAGGCAAAAAGTGAGTGAGTTGTGTGGGTCTGATTTTATGGAATGATCAATCTCAACCTTTTTCTAGATGCCAGTCTTTCAAGAATCCATTAAAAGCTGTGATTAATTCTTTAGATCAAAGCAAACATGCACATACACTAATTTTTTTTCATACAATTTCTGGCAGTTGTTAGGTCTCCAGAAGTCTCAGGCTAAGCACTCCCACTAGAACCAATGGGGCAGGGGTTTCAGAGCGGAAAAAGATGTGGATCATTATATTAACCTAGCGGGGGAATCTCTAAGAGAAAAAAAAGATAAGATAAAAATGAGGGGAAGAAGCAAAAGGATTTATGTAAACTTAAAAACAATGATGTTAAAGCAATAATGGCAAGATTTAATGCTAACTAAAACTGCAGAGAAACTGTCTGGAAGCTTTGTTATCTTATGTGGAATTAAACTGTTGGGAAAATTGTTTAGAAGAACTGGAACATTTTCAGAACTCACCTAAAGGAAATACAATTTTGACAGATCTTGAGGGTTCTTGGCGGAGTCTTTAAAGGCTCCCCTGGAGGCTGGAATTGCTGACCACATCAGAATCAGCATCAGCAGCGTTATGGTCACTCTTGATAAGACAGAGTTTGTCCCCATGGCATTGGGATCTACTGAGAGAGTGAAAAAGACGGACTGGGGTTTATGTTACAAGGAGGTGTGCTTGGACCACAGTTGAAAATGAGCAATTTCAAATATCTGTTAGCTATTCAGTGTGAAGGGATGCAAGGTGGGTGGAGTATGGGGTCCTCAACTGAACTGAGGGCTAGACATCATTTGGAAAACTTGTGTCTACACCCTGATATTGATTTGGTGACACAAGAATCGAGAGACTCAAGTCCTATCTCTGGCTATACCACAATCTAGTTTTAGAAGTTTGAGGAAGTAGTCTCACATCTCTGGGTCTCTTTTTCCTGTTCAGAAAAAGAAAAAAAAAAAAGCCACAGGAGGCCTAAATGATCTCTAAGATTCCTTTTAACTCTAGAAGTCTATGGTTACTGAAAAGAATGAAAATCAATGGGAAAAAGAGCCACACTGTATCAACAATGCTTTACTTACTTTCAAAAAAGATCTCTTTTATGCCTACTCTGATGCTTTAAATATGTCGATTCATAATTTTAAGTAGATTAATGTCATAGATTTCATAAAATAGAAGAATGATAATTCTCAAACCAGGGAAATTTTGACAATTGTGTGTTTCTAACAGCAGTTGGAAAGCAGTTAACTTTTTAAACAGCGAATATTGCATTTATTTACTCTATTTGCTGTGTGGAAACTTACCACTGCCAGCTTCAGCCACGGAACATTCTATAAGAAGCAATTGTGGTTTCCAGATGAGGGCAAGTGGATAGTGTTTTCCAAGGCCACTTCGGGAGCATCTAAGATATGTAAGCACATTTTGCGTCTTGGCACAATGAACTTGTTATGAATTCTCTGTGCCTGGCTCTCTGTCTCCTACCCCAATTATTACCTTCTTATTTTTGCAGACTAGAACAACTGAGAACTTCTGTGGGATGAAAGAGCTGGTTCCAGTGGTCTCGGCGGTGCCTCAAGTCTTCCTTCTGGTAGATTCTTTCAGAATGAGACTGGAAATGCCACTTGGAAGATCTGATTCTACCCTCCACATTAAGCAAAACACCATTCCGTGTATCCTCAACTGGAGCCTGGGTTCTCGTATGATGCTTATTTTTTCTTAAGTGGAGCAAAGATTGTGCCAATAAAAAGTAAAGAATACTGATTTGACATATATTTAAAGCTGATGTCTACTTTGTATGTGACATTTAGTAGGACACTGTTCAAGCCACACTTTGGAATATGTGTACCTGTTAGTGCAAGCTTCTTGTTGCAAATTTCCTACATAATTGTTTAAAATGTTATAAATAGAAAAAGATTATTTGTCATAATTGCTGAAAAGCTATTTTTGACGGGGCATAGCATCTGCGGTCCTTTAATTCACTTGGTGGTTGAAGTGTGGGACAAACACTAAAAGTAATATAAATTCAGACTAAAACAAGAGATGTGAGCCCATTCTACTCTCTACTGGACACATGCCGTTTATAGCAGTGTGTTTTCTGGGTCTCAGAGGAGATGAAGATACAGAGTTATTTAGCAGTATCTGTTGCTCAATATACATAGTGGTTATCGACTATAGTCTGATTAATTGAAAGTATCAGTTTTCTAGTATGGAAGGCCTATACAATCATTTTTCAAAGGAAATCTTCATACTCCTAAAATTGTTAGTTCCAGTTGCCGTATTTAAGATGTGTCAATATATGGACAAATGGAAAGACATTTGGAAGACAATGAACAGCTTGAGCCTAGGTTAATAGAGTAGAAATATCACTGTTTTTTTTTGTGTTAGAGTACTTATATTCTGGTTTCAGCTTTATCACCCATTACATGTATTTTCTTGAAGAACTTACTTTATTTCTATAAAATAGCATCTGAAAATGGATAGCTTACTGATGTTGGCAAAATTGTAAGATGCTCCCTGTGATTCTCATTCGCAGGCATATATGCCCCGTATAATCCCCTCCTCTTGGGCCTGGTGGCACCTGTGAATACCAGGGAATATTACTCCCATGATTATTGATATTATATGTTATGTGGAAAAGATGAAGAGATTGTAATGTTGTAATAATGATTAATCTCGGGGAGAAGGATAGTGACGGGAAGAAAGAATTATGCGACTCCTAGGTGCAGACAATTTTCTCTTTCTTGATCTGGATACTGATTACCTCGCTGTGCACAGGTTACATAAATTCATGGAGCTATAATATGTGTACTTTCTGGATGTTTATTGAGTTTCAGTATAGCATTATAGCATTTATATGTACTTTTAAAGAGCTATTTTTCTTTCAAACTATTAAAAAGTAAAATTATCTAAATGATAAAAAATAAAATTATTTAAATATAAATGTTAATTTGTTTTGAAAAATTATTTAAATTTTATTAAATATTTTGATTAAAGTAACAGCATTTATAATTCTAGCAATGTTCATCTAATTGCCAGTGAAATAATTTATTCCATGCTTCATGTATTTTGAATCTAGTTCCACATATATTTATATTTAAGAGTAAGATGATTTGTGGAATATTGTAAATTGTTCTTCAGCCGCCATCTGCAACTGCTGTGAGTACTATACTAATTCACGAGTAGTCACAGATCCAAAAATTGAAACACAAAAAGAAGGAAGAACACAGATGCTTGACACTACTATGAAATGGTACTTCATTATTCAAGAATCCTACTATCTAGGAGGAAGAATTTTTAAATTAATTACCCTTTTTCTTACATAAGCACTGCTTTCACTCAAATCTTTTCCAACCTAACAAAAGCATTGCCCATTTTTGATATTGGCTAATGGACAGTCCACAAATCTTCATGGTGTTCAGATGCAGTGTCCTGTTGCTACAAGGACATATGGGCTGAGATGTGAGAAATATTTCTCTGGGGCCTGACTAGTTTCAGAAATGAGAGAGGATGTTTGGAGTTCCAGGTCATATCCTGCCAGCACTGGGAGCAGGGTCCCATGTGCAGAGTTGCCCATATGTTCTTTAGTCAATGTATTTGTTCCTTTAATTTGTTTCTGATATGTGTGTTCTCTAAAGTGTAGAGACCAAAGCAGAAGCCTTTTTTGCCTGCGTCTGAGGTTGAGCCTAAGCGACAATGCTAAGGTTTTTTGAAAATTTTAGCATTTTGAAGAGGAGAGATTCATAGTGTCATTTAATGCTTTAATAGAGGAAGGAAATGTGATTTTACTGCATGAAATAACGTATATTTACTATCTACGTCTTGGAAATCCATCAGCACCATCATATTTTATGCTTTGTAGTTAACAACAAAGTGGTATTTGTTTTCTTTCCTTGTCTAAAGTACCCACTGTATTTTATCATTTATTTTCAAGTTAATATTTTCTTAGTGAAAGCTCCTGCTTATAAATATTTATCAAAATAAGACAGAATATTTTTGTCTTTCTATATTTTCCTTTCCTTCGTCATTCACATTGTAGCTATATATTTCTTACTATGAATTTCTTAGAAAAATCCTTCCTGATATCAAATATTGTTCCTGTTTCCTAGTACTGAATATCGCTTAGTTAGAGAGAAAGGTGACTCCTTTCTAAGGTAGGTAGTTTTTGTCATTCTTTAGTATGGATAGTAAATATGACACTTTGAGTAAGATTGCTCTTATTTTTAAATGAAAAAGTTTCCATGATGTTATCAATTACTGGACTCTTTGATTATAATATTAAATTCAGCTGGAAAGTTATGTAATTGGGAACTTCAATTCATGAGATGCTCTGAGCAGTTGTTCCTGCCATTACTACTAAATATAATTAGAACAGGTCTCAGTAGATTGTGGACATGCCTGGAGAATTGTATAATGAGAACACGATTGTTAATCTAATAAATTTGATAACAAACAATTTGTGAGATGATGGTAGTGATTTCAATATAAATGAACTTAGCACTGGGTTGTAAATGTTTCTATTAGGAGGGAAGCATTCAGAAACAAAAGTTACTTTTTATCACCGGATTTCATGGTAAACTGAATTGTCATACGTCTATCTCTTTAGAATTGGATGTTGCTTCTTTTCGAGGGAATAGAGAAATCATATCAGTATCTAGAGATCATATTTATATAAGAATGAAGTGAACCTACTAATTGCTTCTCTGCTTAATCTCTTATAACATGGAATATCTTAATATAAGCTATAAAATTAAAATTTTATTTTTGTTTTAGGATATCTTTGAAAATGTAATTGGAGTTTTACTTCACACAAATTAAAACAAAATATAAAACAATTCAATGAATTGCTTCTATTTTAAATAATTTTGAAGTTTTGCTTTTTACATGCAATCTCAAATTTTTTTTTAATTTAAAGTTGCTCTTCCTTTACTAAAGAATAAGAAAGAAGAGCTTTGGAGTGCAACCTTGAACTAAGAGTCAAAGGTGGGGCACTTTTGTATTTCTTCAAACATTTGTTCAGTAGATATTTTTAAAAATGTTTATTGCCAAATTAAAAAGAAATCTTGGCTGTAATTTGGAAGATGATACATAAATATAAAACAGTATTAGATAACTTCTGTTTCCGGTTATGAGAATGTAAAAGAAATCAGCTTACTTTCTCACCTGAGATCAACTAGAAAAGTAGACTATATGAATAAACATTTTTTAGACTTTGGATAATAAGCAGCTCACAGAAGTGATCCCCAACAGAAGAGGAAAAAGTGATACAAGTCCTTTAATTGTCCTCTGTTTACTGCCTGTAGAGAGTTTTTTTTGACCATAGTGAAAAGGTGGGGATGGGGAAACCAAAACAGAACCCAGAGCCTTTGAGGAAACAAAGGTGGTTTTGGGGAGGCTAAGTTAGACCAGCAGGGCTGAATACCAGGGCGAAGGGAGTTGTACACAGAGAGCTCTAAAAAATCTGCAGATGGGTCTCTCAAGTCCTTGACCCAGTCACGACATGCACATGTATAGGTGGAAACTAACTGAGATAGAAGAATCACATGAAAGAAAAGCTAGAATAATCCCCAGAATTCAGATGGCTCCCAACTCAGAAGACGTCATCAGTGAATTCTATCAAATATTAAAGGAAAAGGTAATACCAATCCCATATAAACTTCCAAAAAACAGAGGAGGGGGAGACGCATCCCAAATGTTCTGAGTCCCAAATTAGCCTGACACCAAAAACAGAAAAAAAAATTAAAAGAAAATTAAAGACTAATATTTCCATTAAATGAACACAACTATCTTTAATAAAACATTAGAAAATAAAATTAAATCAAAAAAATAAAATAAAATCACAATTTACTTTCTTAAAAAATATGCGGCAATTTAGTTCTTTGCAAAAATAAATTATTTTCAATTAAAACAAAGATTCAATGTTATGCAGAAACAAAAAAAAGAGTTTGCCAAAACAATGGAATAAACTTTAATTAAGAAAATATCTTAGGGCGCCTGGGTGGCTCAGTTGGTTAAGCGACTGCCTTCGGCTCAGGTCATGATCCTGGAGTCCCTGGATTGAGTCCCGCATCGGGCTCCCTGCTCGGCAGGGAGTCTGCTTCTCCCTCTGACCCTCCCCCCTCTCATGTGCTTGCTCTCTCTCATTCTCTCTCTCTCAAATAAATAAATAAAAAATCTTTAAAAAAAGAAAATATCTTAAAGCAGATATTTTACCAGAATATGGTTTGGCATTCTAACCTTTGTCATAAGAAATGAAAGTAAAAATTTGTGTAATTAAAAAAATTAATACAGAATTTATTAAAAAGAAAAAAATAAAACATTAGAAAATATATAACAATATTTTAAAAAAATGGATGACACTTCATAACCTAGCAGGTTTATTCTAGGTAGTAGTAGCAAAGTTGTTTCATTTTGAAATCAGTAAATATAATTCACCATATTAACAACTAAAAGTGAAGAAAAAATCTCTATAGATGAAGAAAAACCATCTGGCATAATTCAGCATCCATTAATTCGTGCATCCTGATATGCGACACACAATTTCATTTGTTTCATTACTAATCTGTCCACTTTGGTTTAGTTTTTGTCAACCAAAGATTCTATGAGAGAATTAAGCCCAAATATCCTGAGGCAAAGCTTGGCAAACTTTTCTGTAAATAGCCAGATAGTAAATCATTTATGCCATTGTACCTTGGAAGAAGCCAGAGAAGATGTGTAAACAAATGGTTCTGGCTGCACCTCAGTAAAACTTTGTTTATGGACAATAAGATTTGAATTTCACGTAATTTTCATGTATCACAAAATATTCCCCTTCTTTTTACTGTTTTCAACCATTTAAAAATGTAAGAAGTCATTCATAGCTCATAATGTATATTTAAAAAAAAAGATAGGGACGCCTGGGTGGCTCAGTCGGTTAAGTGTCTGCCTTCGGCTCAGGTCATGATCCTGGGGTGCTGGGATCGAGTTCCGCATCGGGCTCCCTGATCAGCGGGGAGCCTCCTGCTCCCCCTGCTTGTGTGCTCTCCCTCCCTCCCTCTCTCTCTCTGGCAAATAAATAAATAAAAAATCTTAAAAAAAAAAAAAAAAAAGATAGCTGGCTGGATTTGGCCTGCAGGCTACATTTTGCTGACCTCTGCTCTAAGATATTCATTGTATGTAATGAATTTATTTATTATGCATTTCGCATGTACCATTCTTGGAAGAATTGAGAAAATTATCCCCAAATGTGTGTTCTTTGACTCAGATGTGGTATCCTGATTGAGAAAAGCTGCATCGTATCGCTAGGTTTCCCTACTGTAAAGTTACTTCACTCCTTTGTAAAATGCATTTTGTGGGAAGAGATACTGTGAGCTATATAAATATCCTTTCACATAAATAAACTTTCAATTTATTCATGTATTTATTTATATCTGTAAGGACTTGAGATTCCCTACTTCATCCAATGAGTCATAATCTGGTATTATTTATTTTCATGCTTAAATTTTTCCTGCTTGGAGCACTGGGAACCCATTCATGCTGGCTCCAGTTTCTTTTTGACTTGTCCACATTATTCTTTGAGCATTTCCTTTTTGGAAGAACAAGATTTTCTAGATTCATCCTTGCCCATGCTTGGTGCTGCAGCCCTGGAATTAGCCATTTCCCCCACAAAAGTTCTGCTTCCTTTTACTAGAGAGTGGGATTTAGAAGTCAGTATCTGAGAACTAGATGTGCTTATTATTATTGGGGTGTTGCTGTACCCAGACCCAATCAGTGGACAGGCATCTATGTGTGCTCAAACATACGTACATTCAGGCCTCCTCTCATGGAGAAGACTTCCTTCTATGGTTCTGACATCTTGCACTGGGCCACCTCATGTGGAGATGCCCTCCTCAACCAGCTCAGGTTCTAAAACGTCCTGTAAGTGTGGACACCTTGCTTGGGTTATGTTACCTGATTCTGGAAGACCCATGTGTGGAAAGCCTCCTTGCCCCACGTGGGCTCCAACATCACATGGCAGGTTGCCTCTGGGGGTGAGTGGCCACCTTATCCTGTTTGAATTTGTAACACTGTGCCAGCCTGCTCCCACGTATGAATGCCTCTTACCCTACTTGGGACCTGGCACCCTGTATGGGTAGCCCTACAATGGGGGTGGCCTCCTCACCCTGCGTAGGTTCTAATCCTCCATATGCCTCTTGTCTGTGGGGCCACCATGTGGACTCTACTGATGCTGTCATACCCTACTGCCATTGCAGCCCCTACTCACTGTTTGCACAGTGACCTACAGGGGTTGGGGGAATAATGGCTCCCCAAAGATGTCCACATCCTAATCTCTGTAACTTCTTAATATGTTAGGGACCATGAAGAGGGAAATTAAGATTGCTAACCAGGTGATCTTGAGATGGGGAGATAATTCTACATTATCCAGGTGGGCCCAATCTGATCACAAAAATCTGCATACGGGAGGCAGAAAGGGGAGAACTAAAGAGATGGTAGCGTAAGAGGTACTCAGCCCAATGTGGTTGGGTTTGAAGATGGGAGGGGACCAAGAGACAAGGAGTGCAGGCAGCCTCTGGAAGCTAGAAATGGCAGAGAAATGGATTTTCCTTTAGATCCTCCAGAAAGCAATGCAGTCCTATTTTGGACTCCTGAATTCTAGAATTATAAGATAATAAATTTGCATTGTTTCAAGTCACCATGTTTGTGGTAATTTTGTATGGCAGTGATTGACAGGAAATAAACACTTGTTCTGCCTCACCTAATTGCTTTAGGACCAAATTGTTCAGGAAAGGAAGGAAAGAGGGAGAGGAAAATAAATGCATGTCTTTTAGAAACAAAATCATAACCCAAATAAATGATGTAATAATATAAATACAAAATAATATTTATTGTAACCATCCAGGCAATGGAAAGCTGATTTCAGAGATATTTCTGGGGCAGGAGGGGCCTTGCAGCATTGCTCAAGTCACATTTCTGAAGTAATCAAATCTGGGACACTGTCAAGGTCAGAATCTCTCTTATACATATAGGATAAATATCCTTAGGTATGATGAGGAACCAAAAAGTCTTTAAACATAAAAAGGAACTGTCATTTGAATAATATCATTCAATGTATACAGCCTTTCTGTTTATATTACCTCATAATCCTCATAAATTAACTCTTCCCATATTATTTTATGATTACTTTATGAGGCTCAGAGACACTAAGAAATTTGTCCAAGGGCTGGTGCATTATTGAAACTGAAGAACAATAGTGTCCTGACTCTAAGATCAGAGCTCTTTTACTCTGCTGTTACATCCCAATCTCCTACTTAGTTGTGAAATTTCACCTGTCTCTTGCCAAATCATTTCCTATAATGTTTCTGTAACTTTTATTCGATTTATTTGTATATTTAATCTGCTCTTTTACTTGAGATTTGCGCTCATTCACTTAACAAGCCATGAATACAGAGCTGAAAGACCTTAGAAAGTGCAAAAATGGTTCTTAATGATAGGACTTTTGGTTTTTCTTAAACTAAAGGTACTTTGCCTGTTACTTAGGTGCATTTTCATTTCCAGTGCTCAGGAGAGAATGTGGTATACATTATATTCTTAAATTCTGCTAAAGTGAAAAAAACCCATAATTTTGCAGTAGAAGTGAATGGCCACCTTGTGGCTTTTCCATTAAAAGACTATTGAAAGCCAATTTAATTCAGTTTAACTGCAGTCTAGCATCTTAATAGTTATAATAAAGAAAGTCACAAGGATGCTCATCGTCTCTGCATAATTTCAATAGCTCCCTCCAGAATTTTAGGGTAAATGCTTAAAATTAGCAATTAACTTTCAAATTTTGTTTTGGGGGATGGCTAAGTGTACCCTAAAACATGCATCCTTAGGTTTTGCAAAATATATTTTAATTGATAAGGAATTACTAAGTGCAAAGAAACACATACCCAATATCTCTGAATGCATAAATTTCTTTTTTCTAATTCAGGTACAGTGTTAAACTGGGATTTTTTAATAATGATAACATTTTTTTTAAAGAAAAGCAGTCTATTACCATACTGAAGGGGATGAGAGATAATAGAGTTTCACTTTAATGAATAGCACCATAATAACCACTTTATCACAAGGCTATTTCTGTATCCAAAATGCCTATAATGGCACTATATGCTGGTATGGGAATTATACTTTGTGTTTGAAAGAGAAATTAAATATAAACAAATTTATTTTTATCCTGGTTAGTTTTGAAGCAATTTCATGGAAATGGAGCACCCTTTATTTGTACACAATATTAATAAAGATAAGGAATTGGGACTTTGTGGTTTGCTATTTTGCATGAAAAAGACTGTCTTAGGTCCAGAGACTCTCCCTGCTTGCCATGAAGTCTGTATCTTGATGGTCAATTTGTCCTGAGCTGCTCAGAAAACCAAATTCAATGAGAAAGAGAATTATCAAACATGGGGTCTAAGTTACTATATTCTCTTCCTTTCCTTTGAGAAATTTAAAAAAACCGGAAGATGATTCTATTAATACAAAATCAGAACAAAGAGTATAGGATGATCGTACAAAATAAGTGAGCAAGTTGTTGAGTATCTTAGTGAGCCATTCTTCTCAGTTACAGAGAAATATTTGTCAAGATGTCAAACTGCTGGTCTGCTGAGAAAACTTGAGCTAGGAAGTCCCCATACAAATTGATAAATTTGAACACTTCTAACCTTTTTCTTGAAAGTCAGTTAGAAAGTATTTTTCTAACATTTTATTATGGTGATTTTCAACAATACAGCCAAAATTGAAAGCATTTTACAGTAAACACCAGAATAGTCACCACCAAGATTATACCATTAATATTTTGCTATGCTTTGTTTTATTACATCCCTGTCCACATATCCATACCCCTCAGACAAAAAAAGAATATATACAGTATGACATTATTTACAAAAATATCAAAAGTGCAGGCTAAGCTAATCTATGATGTTAGAAGTCAGGGTGCTGGCCGTGCTAGGTGGGAGGGGCTATAAGGGAACTTGGGGCACCATAATGAAAGAGGACTTCAACCACCTCCATTTTGACCTCAAACTTTCTAATTGGTTAAGTTCTTCTTACCAGTTTATCTCTTAACTCAGGCAGAAGACCCCGCAGGCACAGCAGCCCCTGATGGGAACTGAAACTACCCCCTCAAGCAATAAAGATTGCCCTTTATTGCCCAGCAAGACCAGGAGTGACTGACCCCAAGACTATGATTGATTTGACCTTCACTGCCTACCTGCTGGTACCCACCCATCTTTGCTCCACATTTTCCTTATATAAACCTGGAAATGTTTTCAGCACCTTGGAGACAGTCTTTGAGATGTTATTCTGTTGTCTTCCAGGTGTTGGCCTCACTGAAATAAATTCCTTCCTTGTTTTACCATCACTTGTTTCTCTGCCTTTGAATTTTGTCGGTGGCAGATGTCAGTGGCGAATGGCTGAAAAACTTTGGTCTGTTTGGGAGCCATGTGCTCTTGCACCCCCATACCCTGGCTGCAATAGTGTTTTATTTCTTCATGTTGACGATAGTTTCACAGGGATGTTCAATTTGTCAAAATTCATTGAGTTCATATGTGTGATTTGCACAGTTTTCTGAATGTTTGTTATAATGCAACAAAAAGCCAATACCAAACAAAACTATTACAAAGAGTTTAAACTCATAAAGTAAAATACGGAGGTCATCAGAGTGAATAGAAATCAAACAGAAAAAAATCTAATATACTTTTCTTATTAGAGAGATGTTCAAAGCAACCTAAAACCAAAAGCTGGAAATATGGGAGTGCAAAGAAATAAACCAAATATGGATCAAAAAAACCCCCAAAACACTAGTATATTTATTTTTTCTAACAATTAGTTTGGCCCATCCAGGATTAAATATTCTAATTTACATTAGCCTCCCACCCACACACATTTATTTTACTCATAATTCAAGTAGATTAAAAATTGGTAAAGTTATCAAGGTGAACATCCAAGATAGGATATGCATTTTTCTCTAGCATGAATGGAACATTTACAAAATGGTCACGTACTAGACTATAAAACAAGTATGTCAATAATCCTCAAATATCAAAAAAAACAAAGATCACATTCTCTGACCATAACTGTTCTTCCTGACTTCAACCCAAATCTGCTCCATATTCTGTTCACTCCATGGTAGCTGCTATGGGCTTAATTGTGTCCCCTCAAATTTTTATGTTGAAGTCCTAACCTCTAGTACCTCAGAATGTGACCTTACTTGGAGATAGGTAATCAAGTTAAAAATGAGGTATTTAGGATGGGTCTTAATCCAGTATGACCAATATCTTTATTGGTCACAAAGAGAGCATAGAAGGAAAATGATATTAAAAGACACAGGGGGAAGATGGCCATCTAAAAACCATAAGAAGAGACCTGGAAGAGAGCCTTCCCTCACAGCCCTTAGAAGGAACTAACTCATCCAACACTTTGTTTTCACATACAGCCCCCAGAACCATGAGAAAATAAATTTCTATTGTTTAAATCATTCAGTCCACAGAACTTTGTTATATATATAGCCCCAGCACAGTAATACAGTAGCCAGTAATTATTTTTTAAATGTATTTTGAATACCTTAAATTATTCAATAGCTACTAACTCTTGATACAAAAATACAAAGACTTTGTCCTTAATGTGGCTTTCAGAACCCTGTATCTCATTTCTATTCTGTCACCTTTCTTATGTTTCTCCCTGTCCCCTGGCACCCAGGGACTCTGACAGCAGGACCAGCAACCCCTACAAGGGTAGAGGGTGAAACATATTTCTATAGATGTGTTGTATTTTTCCACAGAGCAGCTTTCTACTTTATTAAACAAAATCTTAAACGATTCTTGAATATCTTTTGTCAAACAGTAGTCTGAAGAATAAAACTTTCCACATTCATAAATATTTTCTCCTTTAACAATGTGATCAGAGGTTCCTTAAAAGAGCAGATTCTCAAGGGGTTGTTCATAGATCATGGAGTACTTTACAGAAGAATGGATAAAGTGAAGTATGCTAAAACATTGCTGATTAAGTCTCAATTGGAAATTAAGGTTAAGCAAACATGTAATTATAAAAAGTAATAAATAATCAGATACATATCCTTTGAAAGGTTTTAAAGCAAACATAAACATAAAACACTGAAATATTGTAATGTCTGGTTCAAAATGAGACACCTGCCAACCACTATGCCACCGACTTACCCTCATCTTTATAAGTGCTGTCTACAAATGTTTGCATGTGCCATACCTTCTGCCTATATGGAAGTCTTCTTGTACTGCACCATCCCTAGTCCACTTAGATATTCTTGATTTTCCTCCTAGCACATACATTAGCTCCTTCTTGTAGGTATCTCTGTTGGACACCCCTGAGTCCTGTTCAGGTATCGGTAATTCCAAATATTTCCTGAAGTTCTACTAAGTGCCAGGCCTGTGACAAGGGCTGAGGATACAGTGATAAAGTTAGAAGTGGTCCTTGTCTTGGAAAGCTTATAGACTAGTGGTAGAGTCAGGAAAACAAAGTGAGTTAACCAAATAAAGTGAATACTCAGTGACTATGATCAGTGTAGCCTGTTACAGTCAATGAGGATTTTGCAATATAAGCTGAGATTTGAAGGTTTAGCAGGATGAGTAGCAATTAGAAATGTTCAAAGGAAAATGGTCTAGACAATAAATTTAGGGTTTATTTTAATAAAACTGGTATTTAAAACCATAAGATTGGATGAGATCGTCTATGAAGGGAAAATAAATGGGGAAAGAGAGAGAGAAGGAGTAGAAGAAGAAGAAAGAAGAAGAAGAAGAAGAAGAAGAAGAAGAAGAAGAAGAAGAAGAAGAAGAAGAAGAAGAAGAGAAAGGAGGAGGAGGAGAAGGAGGGAGAGGGTGAGGGGAGGAGAAGAGGAAGCGGAAGAAGAGGGGGGAGGAGGGGGAGGAGGAGGAATTGTGTGGGTGGGGGGAGCAGAGGAAGAGAAAAGAGGAGTGTCCGAGAGAACACCTTGAGGAAAACCAACATTTGGGGAGGAGAAAGAACTACCAAAAAATCTAAGATAAAGTGTCTTCTGAAGTAGGTGAAAGTCTAAGAGACCATGGTGTCATAGACAAAAGAATAGGAAAGGAGTAGTCTACTATATCATATAGAACTGAGAATTTGTGTAAGAGTCAGATGGAAAATTACTTCTTAAATTTGATGACATGAGGGTCATCAATTATCTCAACAAGTGCCTTTTTATGAAGTGGAAACTGTAGATGGAAACTACACAAGTTGGTTGAAGAGTGAACAAGAGATAAAGAAATAAATAAAACACTTTGAAGAGATTGGCTATGAGAGGGAGCGGAACAAACTGTTTTGTAGTAAGGGTCTCTCCTAAGTGCCTGCATGGGCACCCTCTAATATATCCATCCTGATCCACAACATGCTATGTGATTGATGTCTGTATTTATTCACACACATTCATTCATTCAACAAATATTTATTAGACCAGACACTTGCCTGCATGCCATATGCCCAATTAAACTGTAAATCTCAATCTATATTTATCAGTTTCACAGATACACCTCAAGATATTAGCACAGTATTTATCAAGGAATGGGTACTCGTTAGTTTTCCTCTGTTTGGCAGTGAAATTTTTGAACCAAACTACCCAGTCACTTGGGGTCATTGTGTTTGGCTGGTGTTAACAGCCATGAGCAGAAGCTTGGTATCCTGCTTCTGAGACCACTGAGGAAGGCCTGGTCCCTTTTCTTCCCAAGGCTAGATTGTTTGACGTTCACTTAGATTCTCTGAGACAATCCCATAAATTTCCTTTTTGCTTAAACTAGTCTAAACCAGATTACTTTATTTTAGGCTAACAGGATCTTAACCAATGTAATTTCTCCCATTATAATTGTGGAGGAAATTAGGCTTTGTTAGCTTGGGGTCCATAGATGGTCTGAAAAGGTCCAGACCAGGAAAGAGAGGCACAGAACTTAAAATCTGCCTAAGGTCACTGAATTAGTGAGGGTCCAGGATACATCCAAACAGTCTAGTTCCATGCTTCTTGGTCTTAACCCCTAGCTTGACTGAGGCAGAACTATAAGAACTGATACAATCGATGCAACAACATGTGTGTTCACATTTTAGGGAGCCATTCAGAAAAGGTGATCCTCTAGAAAATAGAGTCAAGTCCAACTTTCAGCTGAATTGGCTTGACTAGGTATATAGTTTACAGAATCTGGAAGGGAGTCCTTGAAATAATTATTTTGAGTATTTATTTTACCCCAGTGCCTTTGACAAACATTGAGTAGCATTTTGTATTAAGTTGTATTCAATGTCAAGTGGCTGGAAGAGGACTCTTTTCTTATTGCCAGCTTAACACTCACCCATAGTCCTTCACAGACACTGGTAGATAATTTTTTTGGAAAGTACATAAAGAGGCTAAATAAACGCCTGCGGACAACTGCAAGATTCTCCTTTCAAAGGTGTTTTGAGTCTGCTTTGGTGAATAAGCTTAAATTCTACTGTATATAGCATGGCAGCAAAAACCAAGCATATCTACAGATTGTATTCAGCTCAGAAGTTTGTTACTCTGCTCTAAGATTTCAGATCTACTCCTAAAGTTTTGCCTGTTTTATCTCTAATAACCATATTGGAAATACTCCTTAGCAATCCACTATTAAATGGAAAAAAGTTACTAAATTAGAATGCTGGTACTTTTTTTTTTTTTTTTTAGATTTGATTTTATTTATTTATTCATGAGAGACAGAGAGAGAGAGAGAGAGGCAGAGGGAGAAGCAGGCTCCCCGCTGAGCAGGGAGCCCGATGCGGGACTCGATCCCAGGACCCTGGGATCATGACCTGAGCCGAAGGCAGACGTTTAACCATCTGAGCCACCCAGGCGCCCAGAATGCTGGTACTTTTAAGATTAATTTGCTTTCAAGTGTAGTAAATTTAAACACAGGCAGTATTTGTGATTGACAAAATATGTTTGAAGAAGGTCACCTTGCTTATACTAGAGTGGATTTTGAATATTTGCCTATTTTTTTTTTTTTTTTTAAGTAGCTACATCCTAACTGCAGAGGAAGAAGCTGGGAGGAAGGGCTCTATTGTTGGTTGGTGGGAAAGGAAGCTCAGAGAAAATGTTACTCTTCACCTTTCTTTCTTCTGTGTTCAAGAGAAGGAAAACTGTCCTGCCCTGGTCTCAAAGAGGCATGGCCACTTTTCAGAGGACATTACCCTAGTGCATTTTCTCTTTGGGATGGACAGACCCAATAAAGACTTGACCACGTCACACAGCATGGGGAGGTTAGAGTCCCTGTCACCTTCCCCTCTTTTCCTCCACTGGGGCCTTTACAATCTTGGGTCTCATCTGTGGGAATGGAGTCTCCTGCCCAAACTTTCCCAACCACAGCTCCTTGCCGTGGCCAAAATTGTCCTTCTCTGGCCTACTACTTTTGTGTAGCAAAGGCATTACATTTCGTGAGGTTTGGATACAACAAAATGCAATTATATTTCAAGCCAATTCAAATGTGATTCTACTTGCAAACATCTTCTGGAGTGCTGGTGAAAAATTCCCCCCCCCACACACACACACATTTTCCCTTCTTATTCAGACACTGATACTATGGAAAAAATTGGTACTAAACACAGAGGACATGTTAGAATTCATGTTTTGGGTAAACAGAACTTCTTTCTTACTTAGCAAAATTTATAGAACACATCTAAATTTTACAACAATTCTGATCATAAAGACAAGCACAGATTGTAGGTCAGAGGAAGATACTGGTTAAAAGTAATCTGTAGGATACATTCCACCTTCCGAGAGAAATTGAACAGAAACCTCTTGTCCAGACCTTGCTCATCTAATATTTAGGTACCTTTCCCTTTAGACTGTGGATACATTGGAATGACAGTGAGTGTGGTTGTGCTTGGAAGACTGTTTATTTTTTCCCTATTTTTGTACATATCTACATTAAGAACCTGAGGGGATATAAGGAATATTCTTTTCCTTCAGTGATTCGCAAGGAACCATGACTATATTCTGGAGCTTAAAGAAAAGACAAAAAGTTAAAAATACAGTATTTATTGTAAAAATAGAATTTCAAACGTATTTACAAAGAAATGTAGATGGTATCATTTTCATTATGAGGTGCCAGGCACATTCCACAAAGAGAAATATGTGTAGTATCTCTAAAACGGTTACTTAGCTCATTTTCTCCCAGGAGCTCCTATTCTAGTTGGAATTGCCTCTAAGACCAACTGTCCGGTTTTCATATTGAATATTCCATAAGGGGTTCCACAATTTTCTATTGCCAAGTGAGGTGATCTTTCACTCATATTTTCACAGATGTGAGATAATATCAAATGGGAGGAAAACTGAAACCAGTGGTCTCTAGAAGTGGATATGACTTTTAAAAGCATGTGAAGCATGATATATATTTAACACTCCATGATTTCTCTGAGCTCAGCATAAGCTTTTTAGCATAAGCTCACATATGTGTTCAAAGGGCTGGATGATGTCATTTAGTTGGAGGGGGAAATGACAGGTGTGTTCAGTGACATTTTAGAGGTGCAAAACGATAAAAAAAATAATTAGACTTACTTAAATTCTGTCCTTTGGAAGGTAAACATCAGAACAAACACGTGATGAAAATAAGATATGTTGCATCATTGTCCATTATTTTACTCATGAGATATCAACATTCATTTTGAAGTAGATGCATCTTTCTTTTAAATAAGGAAAGATAAGAAGAAAAGTAATAGATATTTTTACTAGATATTGCCATGGAAATTTCAACTCTGTTTCCATGGTGGCTCAAAGGTAAATCTACAATGTTAGAAACATAGGAACCCTCAGTGATCTCTCCTGGCATTAGTAAATTGCAAAAGATATTTTCTGTACCATGCAGTCAAAACACTGTGTGGTGTATAATTGTAGAAGGTAATTTGGAAGACTGCATTCCCTCAGGTTGATGATAATCTTGTAAGGGGATGAATCTTGGGACTTTCATCCAAATACTATTATGATGTGAACAAAATGCTGTGTCTACAGAATTAATCCAGTGGTGCCCATGAAAGTGAATATTGCTGTTACCATTGTGGCTAATGGCTGTGTCCTCAGGCTAATAATGGTCATATCTAAATTTTAACTTTCCTACTGAGATTACATTTCCAAAATGTTTGGGGACTGAAGTGGTTTTCACAGTTATCTCAACACTTGACAAATGGAAAGCAAGGCATAAATCCAAATAATGTAATTAGAAATAACTGAGCATTTGCTCACAGCTTAGCTGTTCATCTCAGTATTTGCCACCACCCTGCGTATGCTGTAGGACTTTATGTTTTTATCTATCAACTTCAATTCCATTTTGAATTTGATTTGTTGCCTTTACTTATTAGGAATGCTCCCCAAGCAGCCCACGGATTCAGGAAATCTAATCTGACCTTCTGCACAGACTAGGAAGTTGTCTCATAAAATACTCCAGATGGAAGTGAAGGAGTTGTGTTTTAAAGGAGGGGTGAACCAAGAAACAGATTGGAATATGTATTTCTTCCATAGGAGGTAGATGTTACGGTTCTATGCATATTTTTGTGCATGTGTGATATGCTTTTATATTCTGTGCCTCACAGTACCCACATATAGAAAGAAGTTGGTTGCAGCAGGGCACAAAAGGAAGTTCAGAGGGTACCTCTTTCTAATACTATAGTGACACATATTCTGGTTCATTTGATTTAAAGCTAGAGATTAAAATGAATTTGCTCAAGTTCTGTCTGCAATGACTTGCAATCCATATTTTAGACTAAAATAACAACAAATAAGTTTGATTTTTCAGACCATTTCCATAGTTAATTTTTCCCTTCCGATGACTGCTTGGAAAGCAAAGGCTAAAATTTATCAAGTACCTAAAAAGGAAAAAAAAAACACAAAGGTGAGAGAGATGGGACCCTGTAAATTTTAAACCCACCTCGCTTTATATGTTCAAATCCAAAGCCTATGATGTTTATATCCTTAAAATCTTTAGTGTCAATCCTTAGCTGTGCATACCTTTGTCACTATTTGACTCATGTTATCATCATTTCTTGCCCGAAACACTACAAATTGGTTTCTATCTTGCCAACCTTGATCCCTTTGCCTTCTCCACACTGCCACCAGAAGGATCCCCGTAGAAATTCCTGTATCTGGTCAGTTACCACTCACCCCAACTCTTTCATTATCTTATCTTTATTTTATAATGAAATCAGGACTCTTTGGTTTGACACTGAAGTCCATTTGTGACTTGTTTTTTCTCAAGCTCTGTATCACCAATCTTGTCCCTCTCTGTTTTCCTCCTCAAGCTCCAACTGCTCTGAAATGCTTGCCAGTCCTTAAATGTGTTCACCTTGTTCCTGAGCTTTCTACCTGCTGGTAGTTCTCTCTCCCCCAGAAAGACAGTCCCAGTGAAAGGACCTGTGAGCCTTATGCATATTTTCTCATTCCAAATGTCATATCATCTCTCAGTCATTTTCTGACTCTCCTCGGTTCCCATCCTCTCATTTCCTAGGGCGAATGAGGCCACATGTTATGGTTGGGAGAACAGGGGTCTGATGTCAGATAAATTTGGCTTGAAATACTCACTCGCCATTCCTAGCTATGTAATCTTGGCCAAGGCCCAAGATTTCTACAAGCTCTATTTCTACAAGCCCCAGAAAGGTCGTGAAAATTAAATAAGATTTTGTATGATTGTACAACACCTAGAATACAATAGAAATTCAACCCACTTCTCTTCTACCTCTGTTCTTCTGTAGTAACTTCTATATACCTATAATAGGACATTTATCACATTGAATCATGACTGAACATTCCTGGACTATAACACCCATCCTTGACTATTAAGAATTTATTCATGTGTATCTGCTGCCTCACACAAAGTCTGTACATATCAGGCACTTAAAACTTGTGGTATGGATAATTATAATCTGTTGGTCACATAAATGCATGAAGATATTAACTATTACAAGGCTATGTATGTAAATGAATGAGAAGAAAAGTTCAGTGTTTTATTGATAATTATTTCTATATGTTAGGATAACAAATAGAAGACTTCAGTGTGATAGAAAACTGTAGTGCTAGAATTTGCAGTTGAAGGTATGCTTTATGAATCATTTATTCAGCTCTCCATATTGAACTCAGTTAGGAGTCACTCCACAACCTCAGTTAAATCAGGCATCTGACAAGAATAAAGCTATCCCACAATCTCATTTTCTGGTGAAAGTAAGTATAGAAAATAAGCAAAGTTCATTGACAAGGGGTCAAATGTATTATTCATAGAAATGTATTAATGAAAGGAAAAGCTTGTGACAATCTAAATTATATAAGTTCATTCAATTTGAAATGCAAAATTATAAAACTGTAAATATATAAGCTGCACATTTAAAACAAATACTGGTTAGAAGGAATATCAAGAAATATCAAGTACCGTTAAAATAAAAAATGTAGACCATATAAAATATTTTTACTGAGGAGTACTAAAACAAAAAGCAAGAGTCAAGGCTAGTGTTCATTCACTCATTTATTCATTCAAAAAAATCAGTCAATATTCATTAAGTACCTACCATGTTTCGATAATGCTAGAATTGGGAGATAAAACATTTGAAGAAAGAAGGCATAGGCATTGCTCACACAGAGCTTGTTTTAATGGTGGAGACAGACAATAAGCTAGCAAATAAATAAATGAGCAAAGCAATTGTAGGTTATCAAAGGACTTTTATAAGATAAAAAGTGCTATGATAGATACAAACTAGGAAGAATCTACAGTGGGTCTCTCTGAGAAGTTGACTTTTAAGCTGATTACTGAATAAGTTAGCCATTACAATTATAGGGGTCAGGTGTTTTCCATATCTTGGACACAGAAAGGACTAGGACTTGGAAGTGGGAGAGACTTATAATGTTCTAGAAATGGCCAGAAGGCCACTGTGCCTGGAAAATAATGAACAAGGGGGGAGGGTGACACGAGATGGGTTTAGAGAATAAAGGGGGCCAGTTATTGAGGATCTTAGAAGCGATGGTAAGAAGACGGGGTTTTATTTTAGGTGCCATTAGAAGAAATGGAATATTTTAAGCAGACGAGTAACTTATTTAGTTTTCATTTTAGGAAGAACTCCAGCTTCTGCAAGAATAGAAGCAAGAAACCCAGAAGACATGGGCATTTCTCTCACAGAGTGAAAAATAGAGAGGAATGGCAAAGAGGACAGTGGATTTGAGATCCTCTTGCAGGTAATAGACAGGATTGCTGCTGAGGAGGATAGAGGAAAGGGAGATTGGTTGAAGCACCAAGATGGATAGTGATGCCACGTACTGAGGCAGAGAAGACGAGAAGAGCAACCATGTTGGAGGTGGGGGATAGAACATGCAAGTTCTATTTTGGTCAAGTTTGAGAAGTGTATGGATTGTTCAAGTTAATATTGTTACAAGCAGGCAGTTAAATTTTAAAATCAAGGTCTAAGAGAGGTGGTTCTGGGATGGAGATCTAAATGTGTATATCATCAGAATTTGCATGGTAATTAAAGCCATAATAAGAAAGGGAGACAAGAGCAAAATGTCCCCTGATCAGGCATTAGAGATGAAGCCATTGAAGGATACTGAGGAGCAGAAAGCCATAAGAGTGTCCTGGTGAGGAAGCAAGACCAGTGCCCGGTTCAATAAGAAAGAAATGCAAGTAAGAGAGATCCAGAGCCCTATTCAGCCCTATTGTTAATGAAAGAATTCTGAGCTATAAACATCTTACATTAAACAGCACAGAGGGAACTAAGCAACTTGTGAACACTTCCTGCTATGCATGAACAGAGGGGAGAAGAGCAGATTGGGGGTGCCATTCCCTTTAAAAAGAGTCTAGATAAGGAATAGGAATTCGTTTTCTGTTAGACAATTTTTTTTTTAAGATTTTATTTATTTATTTGACAGAGAGATAGCGAGAGCAGGAACACAAGTGGGGGGAGTGGAAGAGGGAGAAGCAGACTTTCTGCCAAGCAGGGAGCCGGATGTGGGACTCGATCCCAGAACCCTGGGATCATGACCTGAGCCGAAGGCAGACACTTAATGACTGAGCCACCCAGGCACCCCATGTTAGACAATTCTTAATCAGAGAAAGTGGCCCTGTCCATATTTGGCAAAATGCTGAATTAAAGTATAGAAATACGGATAATACTATTAAATAATAGAGATCTTTGACCTACTGACCTGGCTCCACAGCAGTGGAGCTTCAATCTTTGGCTAGAACTTTCCTATGTCTAAGGGTGATTCCAAGTTAACCAACGAGTGATTTCAAATACCACAGTGTTGCTAACAGACAGGTTTGAGTATTCTGCATGAAAGGTTGCCAGACCTGACTTCTGGAACCAGGAAACCTTTTTCAAAGCCTTTACTTCTGTCAGTACCTGTGCTTTTGTGAGCCTAAGGCTAGATTTCTGGAACATGAGATGCAGAAGCAGCAGAAAGACAAACAGTATCAAACTGCATGACACCTCAGAATTCCACCTCAGAATTCACTAGGATGATTCTCAAATCACAATTTTGATGATAATTAAGCCGAGGCATTCACTGCAAGCGACTTGCCTGAGGTTATGTGGATGATTCCAAGCCAAGGGAGACCCTGTGACTCCTGATTCTTCTGCTTATACTATAAACACCCCAGCAGTTTCATGATTAAAATACAATTACTACCACATGGAAGCAAAGTCTGGAGGACTCAGAGATCCTCAGCCTGAGTCATTAACTCTGAAAACCTTCTTTTCCTGTCTATCGGTTCCCCCCAAAAGACAAAACTCCATTGGTTTTTCAATAGATTTGCCTTCATCATTTTGCTGAAAACATACACAGTTCTTTTTAATAGGCAAGACATTTTCCTTGAGCAAGAGGTGGTAAAATTTTTGTCAGTGCCCTTGGCAACTTTTCCCAAGAATATTTAAAGTTTTCCACAAAAGGTAAGAAGGGTTGAAAGATCTGCTTCAATTCACTTGCCAACAATTTTTTCACTGCCGAGTATTTGAGGTAGAAGAGCAGTGAGATTTACAATGAACAATTTTAATCTCAACTCAAACCTAGAATCTCGAATGGGCTATTTTCTCCTCTGGAGCCCAGGAGAGCTGGTTACTGTAAAGTTGTTGAAGATAGCCTCAAAAGAGTGAGCCGTGGAGGGAGGAGTACTTTGCAGAGTCAATCTTGAACAGTTGCTCACAGTATGTGGACCTGATTGTCCAGCAAGACCAGGAAGTTCCCATGATTCTAGGTGCATGGGCAAGACTTCCAGGTGGTTTTTGGTCTTCAGGACATCACTAGTGGGACCAAAATTAAGACAGAGTTCCAAGGATCAGCTGCTCTGCTTTCCAGTTTCCTCTGAGCAGAAAACATAGGTATGGCTTTGGTTTCACAGACAAACTCTGGGATGACTGCTGTAGGGACACAGCTCAACCTGACACAGAACCTGCACAAAACCTGAATATTCACATTGACCCAGTGAGTAGATCATGTACTCTTTGGCTTCTGTGAATCTCAGAAAAGTATTATGAAAGGGCCTCATATAATTTTCTTGCTATGCAGCAGGTTGAATAAAATCAACAGCCAGTTAAGTGAAATCTCATGAATAAAATTACACGGGAATAAAATTTCTTCAAAGATATTACATACATATCTCATTTAAAGTTAAGCGAAGATATTTTATCATTCTACAAGTAAGAAATAACAGACTTGTACAGGCCATGACTCTACACGGAGACAACGAAATTGAGACTCTAACATGAGACTTGCATATCCACTTCTCAGTGCTTAATTTACTGAAGAAAAAAAAGTAATTTGTGCTATTCAGCTGGGTGGAAATTTAGTGGGTAAATGAGATAACAAGTGAAAAGAGGCCAGAATTTATAACATAAAAGAGGATAGGAAAGACTTGTAGGAGATGAGAAGGGAAATTTTAGGTCTGGATCGTGTAGAGCTGACTGTCACACCAAGGTCTTTATTCTGTAGGTAATGGAGAATGATGTCAAGCAAGCAATGACATCATTAACTTATGAGTGGGAAAATTCATCTAGTAGTGGCATTCTAAGTATAAAAGAAGGGAAATAATATCTCAGTAACTGAACCTTGGGTGGGAAAGGAGTGCTCCTGGAAGCAGGGACACCAGCTCTGTCAATCGCTCTCCACCTCTCATCTCTCCCTCCCTTCACATAACAGCCTTATTTCCTCTTACTGTAGACTGGCAGTTGCGGGACATAAGGCAGTGGGATATGTCTGTAGAACGTTCTGACCTCGTGTTTCCACAAATTTACGATCAGAAAGGAAAGGAATCTTCTTCCTGTAGCTTCTTTGTGAACCCCTGTGGGGAAGGACTCCAATTGCTTCACCGTGGGAGGTGGTCACTCTTCAATATGTCACTCTGGTCAGAGTCAGCGCTTGCCTGAAGAGTGACACAGCATAGGGATAATTGTGCTCCTGGAATAATGAAGGAAGAGATAGTCATAATTAACCACTGTCGCCACCATCTGAACCTGTAAGGTGAAAGAGATGGGGAAACCGAAAATGACTCATGTCATGGGTGGCCCAGCGGCCGGAGGTGCCTATAGAGAAAGTGCACGGAAGGAGAGAGGAAAAAAAAAAAAAAGATTGAGCAAAGTGATAAACTGACTTTCAAACATGTCGAATATGAATGCTGAAGTGGACAGAAAGGAAAGATCAATGAGGATCTAGAATTCAGAGGCTGGCAGAGTTAGAGATTTGGAGGCAAGAAAGAGAGGGTCTAAGCTGTGAGGGTAGACAGAATCACTTCAGCAGAACATGTGTGGAATGGGGTGACATTGAAGGACGAATTGAAGAAGACGGTATCGTGACTACAAAAGCATTCCAAAAGGCGGGGGGAGAAATGAAAATCGTTCAGTGTCTGAGAAGACTTGCTCAACCCAATTAAATTCAGCAGCAGCTGAGGAGAATTAGGACTAATGCAAGGCTGCACCCAAATCCAGTGACTAGGAAGGACATGATTTTAGTGGGAGAGTTTTCTCGTGGAAGCTGATTGTTCTTGTTTGAGGAAACGAGTGAAGGGCTCAGTGGAGAGGACATGATGGCGCTGCACCAGGGGCAGCCCGGCTGTGCTTGTGTTCCTCGTGACCCAGCCTCCCGTTGTTCCCGGCTGTTCCCTTAGCCTTAGTTGCCAACATGTCTGTCAATTTGTGAGTCACCTGGTATCTTTTCAAAAATCCTATTTGACTCCAGTTAGCCAGAGTTGGTTTCTGTTGTTCACGACTAAGAAACTTGTCAGGTACACAAACTTCATCATATTTTGCATCTTTGAGGTTCATCCTGTATTCTAAAGTAAGACAATAATTCAACGGTATAGGTTCAAGATCTTCTTTAAAAGGCTTTTTAATGTTAAAATAGCCATTTCAACGAACATCTTCTCATTGTACTAGAACTAATATGGTTTGACTTCGGACTAAATTTAAGGTAAACTACCTCCTGGCTAGTACATGAGTCCTTTGTTATTATTAAGAAATATATATCATTTAACTTAATTCCAGCTGCTTTCAATTCCATGTAAAATTATTGAATCACTATGACTTATTTTCATTCTTTTTTTTTTTTTCTTGTTAGAATTTAGGAATGTTTTCAATCTTTTTGCTTAAACATATTTATCTTCTAATCAATTATTAATTTAAATCCCAGATCTTAAGTTAAAATATATACACTCTTGCCAAATAGCAATTGTTTTAAATTTAAGTTTCTCCATATTCAGGAAAAAAATGTTAACAAATAAAAAGTGGGCAGAGAAAATTTCCATAGTATTTCAAAATAATCTTTTGCTTATTTAATTTATTTACTATTTTATTTTTATAGATAAACTTAGGATGTATTGATAGGACCTTATAGAATGCATTTGAAATTGTAATGCAGTTATTTAAAATTGATTAAGGTCAAAACATCTTTTTCTCCAATACAGAAAATTCACTGTTACAGACGTTTGCTATTATTCCTCACTGAGATGGAGAAGGGAGGGAAAAACATTATCTTATTAACTCTTTTTTATTGTTATACTTTATATATGAGGTAAGGAATTTATAAAAGGAAGCACTAAATATCATATTTCATGTCAATTCTGTGATATAAATCAGTTGCATTTATAGATTCAAAGCCAAGCTTGAAAAAAATCTCAGAAGCTAGGGGGCTAATGACCCTATAAACTGTAAAATGTGTTAACAGCAATAAATTCCCCTTCCTAGGTTCAAAGGGCATTTGATTATATTCTGCGGTGTCAGGGTCACACACATCGGAGTTCATCTTGGAATGATAAACAAGGCAGGCCAGTAATGTACGCCAGAGAGTGACAAGACACACCTGTCACTACAAGTTTTGAGACAAAACAGTAGGCACATGTGGACAGCTGTGTCATCCACGAACGAGTTCACTTGCAGGCTCAGCAACAGGCAGGAAGAAACTCCCTAGTCCGCTCAGACTTCAACATCAGTGTGTGCACTGTTACATCTTTGATTTTTATGAGATCATTTTGAATTGAAAATTATGTCAAAGTCCACGTTCGTAAATTTTTTATACTATAAAGAGCTATTGATCCCAAATGATTTTCATTTGCGTATACACGTTTGAATGTATTTTAATGACTGTTATGGAAGTGTTAATAAATATTCAGTTGGGGGCGCCCGGGTGGCTCAGTCGTTAAGCGTCTGCCTTCGGCTCGGGTCATGATCCCAGGGTCCTGGGATCGAGCCCCGCATCAGACTCCCTGCTCGGCGGGGGGCCTGCTTCTCCCTCTCCCACTCCCCCTGCTTGTGTTCCCTCTCTCGCTGTGTCTCTCTCTGTCAAATAAATAAATTAAATCTTTAAAAAAAAATAAATAAATAAATAAATAAATATTCAGTTGGCAGAAGAACATGAATTATGATACAACATTTCAATAACTTGTCCAAGGCTTTTCTGTTAGTATGATTTAAAAATATTCTAAGAATTTCAGAGCCTGGGTGGCTCAGTGGTTAAGCGTATGCCTTTGGCTCAGGTCATGGTCCCGGGGTCCTGGGATCGAGCCCCGCATTGGGCTCCCTGCTCGGCGGGAAGCCTGCTTCTACCTCTCCCACTCCCCCTGCTTGTGTTCCCTCTCTCGCTGTGTCTCTCTCTGTCAAATAAATAAATAAAATCTTTTAAAAAAATAAAAATATTCTAAGAATTTGATTTATATATCTTTACGAGGGGACATTTTTTTGCTTTACTTGAAGTTTTTCTAGCCTAGAATGTTTTACTTTTGTCACTGAGGTCTAATTGTGCATATCTCTTATAGAGAACCACCACAGCACATCGTCCTCTAAAATTTGTTTCAAGGTAACTTAATGAAATGCATTTTTTTTTATCTTGGATGCTTATTTTTAACACGTGGTATTTGTGCTGGTTTGTTATTCAAGGAATACTTATTGAGCGTTTGGTACTACGTACTATTTGGAACATATGTAGGAAATGGTTTCTTCTTTCTTCTTATTTATATTCTAGAGAAGGCCTGTGCAACCTTCTTTAAAGAGTGTGGTGTTTTGTTGGTTTATTTATATTCATCTCATTCTAAAAAAAATCTGAAGTAGATCTGACATTCTTGAAGAATTTATTTCATTTTCTTTGGTCTGATTCTTCATATTCTGAGAGAATCACAATCTAAAAACCAATTTCATATTCTGGTCTAAAAAAGTTATCTTGACAAAATTGTTATATGCAACTAATGAATTGTTGAACACTATATCAAAAACTTATGATGTACTATATGCTGACTGATTGAACATAATAAAAAAAATAAAATAAATTGTTCTTTTAACTTAGAAGTTTCAACTTCCTGCCCTTGTTGTATTTTGACCAAAACCATTAAACTAATTTTTAAACTTATAATTTTTATTGAAAATGCTCCTTTTGAAATGACCCTTTAGTTAAAAAAAACAAAACAAAACCTTAATTTTACTAATTCATTATTAGGTCTAGTATAGGGTTAACTATCTAATAATTGTTTTCCATGTTTTATAGCACCTAGTATTGAGTTGGATTTTAAGTATTTTTGATGTACTAATTTCTGAAAAAAGAATTTTGAGTCATGAGATAGATTCAATAAATTGCAGTTGCATTGAGAAATTCTAAGAACCAATTTAATAAAGAGTTTTCAGATTTTTAAGTAAAAGAAAATGAGTATGACACATTTAATACTAAATGCTGTCTAATGTTCAAATAAAATAGGACAAATATGAAAGTTATGAGAATAAGTATTCTTTATATATTTATGTTGACAAAGCTAAATAATTATTTATTGTCACACATTCTATTTTGACTAAAACTAACATTGATACGACTAAGGGAAATGTTAGTTTCCCTTAATGTTAGAATTTCTACAAATATATTTTCCTCTAAATCCTCTATTTCACATAAGAATACAATCTCAAACTGACACTGTCACATACCTATCCTTAAGAATGAAATCTTGTCATAATGAATATTTATTCGGTGAATACAACATTGCTGCATTGTTACGATTATTTCGTGGACTTTAGTCTATTTTTTTTGTACTATACTTTAGCCGTTGAGAATACCCATGGTATTCTTGAGATTGAAAAGATAGTGCCTGCAATTTATAAAATTTAGACATTGATTTTACCCTATATTTTATGACCATACTTATCAACAGTAACCAGTCATGTTCTTTTTTCTTTTGAAGAGTATTCAAGTCTAACCAATCTAATCCTTCCTAATGCATGCATTAATGGCCCAAGAAAAGTAGAGGCATAAGTTTCTTTCAATTTTATGGAATAGATAAATTTTATTTGTGGGATTTCTCAATGTTTTCCCATTGTTACTATAAGGCTCCTATTTGCTGTTAGTACTGAATTTAATTTTTTAATATGTTTTTGTTCCTTGTCAGCACCTTTTCAAAAGTCAGGCCATTATTATTCCCTTGGTAGATTTTAAGGGAGGGCAGCTGTCATCTATGGCAAATCACCGGCCAATATTAGCTATGCCAAGTGAGAATAATGACAAACGTGTGTGCAAATACATATAGGACATATGGAATCAGTGCGTGCATGGATCACATTCCCGTCCTCCCACAAAGATCCACCTTCTCTGTGTCATGTACGTGGTACAGTCACTAGGCATTGCTTCTGTTTGCCTAGTATTCTGGCATTCAATGGATACTGAAATAATAATAAGAGTAGATTTTCTTTTTCTTTTTGAAGTTAGTGGCTCTGCAGAAGTTTTCACTCTCTCATAATATATTGAAACAAGTTGCTTTTGGATAGAGCTTACAATGGCTATTTTGAATCTCAACAAATAATCTTTTAAAGTTTTTGAAAAATTTGAAAACTAGGATTTCTGTCTCCCTCCAAAATAAACAACTTTCTTTCTGCTTCATCCTAGCAATGTAACAATCACCTCCTTGCCACAAGGGTTTATAATGCTTGCAATACACAGCTGTGGTCTACAGATGAATTTCTCATCAGTTCAGTCATAATAGGTGTAAAAAACCTAATTTGGGGCGATTTGTCATTGGAGAAAGTGAAAATAGTTTATATTAATAAAAGAAACTATGAGCTACATCCCACATGTTCTACAGACTGTGGAGTTGTATGAAACTCTTGTAAAAGCAACGTGAGTGTATCCAGATATAGTTCGATGGGGCAATAAGACCACAGCCATCAATTATTTACAGAAAGCCTGTCTGGAGATAGTCATGCCCAGCACCTGAATTCACTTTAATGGTAGAAGTGGCCACATATGCTTAGGGAGTTCAAATCCTTTATGAATAACACTCACTTATGATATATGG
Organism: Phoca vitulina; assembly: GCF_004348235.1. Taxonomy (NCBI): domain Eukaryota; kingdom Metazoa; phylum Chordata; class Mammalia; order Carnivora; family Phocidae; genus Phoca; species Phoca vitulina. The sequence goes on along the minus strand of NW_022589717.1, from coordinate 461,573 downwards.
ACAAAATGCAAAACTGGATTTTTTTTTTCTTTTAGCAATGTGGATGTTCTGAAGTACATGCTTTATACGCCTTTTTGAAAGTAGTAATATTGTGATGGTTATTTAGAAATGCTTAGAACCTGCTTTGGTATTGTTTGGTATTGAACATAAGAATTGATGCTTTCACAGAATCTGGCATGTATAGATGTTCCATTTGCTTTTTTTTTGGCGGGGGGAGGGATTCAAAAATTAGCAACATTAATTGATTGATACTGAATACTGAAATAGTGTTGCTCTTGACAAACTTGGTTGGAAGACTTTTATCATCTTTGGACAGACTCATTCCCAGGAGCACCTGTATTTTCAGTATTATATCTCACTCTCGTTTCAAAAGATTTGGTGGTAAAATAACATGGTGTAAAGTTTATTACTAAATTCAGATTGGATGGACTTATTCATTTTATAATGAAGCGGTATGGAAATTTACTGAATACCCAATATTTTTACATTCAGAACACTTTTAGATATAAACATATTCATATTATCCTGGGCATACATTCCTTTTTTTCATTTTATAACAAGTATTTAAACATGAATTGAAATACCCAAATCACTTGAAGGGGACCACATAGTGGCTAATGGATAAAGATCATCATTCCTGTCTGAAATACATGTACTTTTTTAGAAAATAGATGGTGATTAAATGACACCTTTTATTCTGATTTTGCTAAATTAATTACAGGTACTTTCCCACATATACATCTATGTATATGTGTGTACACACACACACACACACACATATTTGGGTTTTTACATACCTGTCTTTATATATTAAATAATTAAATTTATTTCAAGTGTTAAATATACTCATCATAATGTATTTAAAATAAAACATAAATGTTTAATCTCAAACTATGTTATAAAAATAAACAAAGACATCACTATTATTAAACTATATTCACTTGTTCTAGAAACTACAGTTTTTTAGGATTCTTCTTTAGTATCCTATGGCCCATCATCATCTTGAGAGACTGACTGGTAAATTAATTTAATGCTCTTTGTTCTCTCCAAATAATATTTCCTAACTGGATAATTTCGATTTTTGCTTTGTTTCTTTCTTGTTTTCTATTACCTCTATTCTGGCAATGAAACCACTCAACATAAAACTGGGAAACAAAGAAATCAGACCCTTGAGATTTGTGGAATCTAATAGAGTCTCACTGCAGGAGATCAATGTGTAAATCCTCAATGCAACAAAGAAATGACAAGTCCCTAAAGGTTAAAATGTCCATGGTTTTCAATTTAAAGAATACCAGTCTCTCCTCCCCAATCTATAAATATCTGGACAGCACCATAGTCTATGCATGGTGACAAATAAAGTGAAAGTAAAAGAGCAAACCATACATGGAGGGCACACAACTTGGATAATTATGGAAAATTTTCTTTTTTGATCTCCTTAGGTATTTTACACGATTATTGTTGAAAGTTTCTCCTCTTATCTAACCCCCCAAATCACCTCTAGGAAAACAACTCTTTGGATTTGAAACTAACTTCCAAGCATCATGGCAGCTCTGGCTCGTGTCCGTGCCACAGTCACCCATGGGCCTAGTTAATGCCTTCACTGGGGAGGCACTCAGTCACATTTCCATGTCGCTGAGAGTCACTAGTATTTATTTTCTTCTCATTTTGTTCTTTGCTTCTTGAATCTTAAAATGAACACCTGAGAAAATCTTGAAATATGTGAGGAAAGATAAAAATTAAATTATGGCTATATATTAGCTAAAAGGAAGGAATAAAACAGTGTGCAAATCTGTGACTTTTAGTGCAAAAAAAGTTAAAGAAACAAATATGTAGCCCAACTGAATATCAAGTACAAAGAAATTAGACCCTCTTGGGGGCACCAAACTGTAAAATTACTACCAACTGGAAATGGCAGAATCCTATTACTTGCGGCATTGAAAACCAGAAAAATTCTAGGTAGGGTGTGGGTGAGAAAGTTGGCCAAAGGTGTGATTTATTTGTCTTCTATATATCATATGATGCCATGAACTTCAGTTTAAAAAAAAAAAAAAACAGAACAGAAATACTGTGAAAAGTGTTCAAATTATGAGTCTTTTAAAATACTGGAGTAGAGATACCTTTTTAATGTTAGGTAATTCTCCCTTTCCTTATTGCTACTTTAAATAATTACCTAAATAGTATAAACTAAATTTAAGGAAAGATATTGATAATTTTCACCATCTATTCCATCACTTCTCCTTTGTTATTTTCACTTTGAATTTGAAGCTATGTACATTAATCAATTTAATGTCTATATTTATGGCTGGCAATACACACACATGTGGGACAGTGCAGGGGGCCCGAGCCTCAGTGTTGAACTCTCACGGTGATTCATGAAGGAATGTTTCATCTTTGGTGTAATTTAGGGATTTAGGGACAAGGGGAACCTCTACAGGAAGGACTTCAAGCAGATCAATGTTGCACCAAGGTTATGATGCTAAAAATTAAAATAGTAGCAGGGAAAGTTTAGAATTCAAAACTATGGGGGAAGTTGGGGGAAATGAAAGAACGCTAGGCTCAGATGTACAAAGGCTATGATAGAGTGGCTCTGCTTGTAAGTGGGAACGGAAGAGGTAATAATCCTTGAATTGTACAATTTACTTATACTGAAGGTTTTAAAAACATCAGATTCAGTGCTTCTGTATGAAAACCAGAAGCCCTTAAAACTGGAGCAATTTGGTGGGTTTATAAAATGGTACAGCCACTTGGGAGAACAGTTTGGCAGTTCTGCAAGAGGTGAAACCCCCTGTTACTGTATAACACAGTGATTCTACTCCTAGGTATATTCTCCCAAGAGTGTTGAAAATATTTATACACAAAAACTTATGCACACATGTTCACAGCTGCATTATTCATAAGGGCTAAAAAGTGGAAAGACCTCAAGTATCCACCAACTGAAGAACAGATAAACAAAATGTGATATATCCATAGAGTGGAATATTATTCAGCTATATAAAGGAATGAAATACTGACACCTGCTACAGTATGAATGAACCTTGAAATCATGCTAAGTGAAAGAATCAACTATAAAAAGCCACATAATGTATGTTTCCATTGATATGAAATATCCAGACCCGGTAACTTAATAGAGACAGAAATTAGATTATAGTTGCTGGGGGCTGGAGAGGCAGGAAATAGGGAGTGATTGCTAATAAGTGTTGGGCTTTTTTTTGGAATGATGAAAATCTTCTGAAAACAGATAGTGATGATGGTTACAAAACTCTGTGAATTCATTAAATGTAACTGAATTGTCCACTTGAAAATCACAATGAATACACTTGTCAATGGGCAAATGTCTTGTAGTGTTACGTCGAAAAACCATTTAGCAGAACTTTGCATTAAGTTTTTTATTTTTAAAAACAGAGGATTGCAATTAATAAGTTATAAATATACTTCTACTTCCAGCATCCCATAATTTTTGTTATGATTAGAGATATTCCTTTTATTTATTTATTTTATTTTGAGAGAGAGAAAGAGAGAGAGCATGCAGGGGGAGGGGCAGAAGGAAAGAATCCCAAGCTGACTCCCTGCTGAGCACAGAACAACTTGGGGCTCAATCTCACCACCCCGAGATCATGACCTGAGTGGAAATCTAGAACCAGTTGCTCAACCGACTGAGCCACCCAGGTGCCCCTAATTGACGATATTTTTAAGTATGTTATAATTAATGTGGGTAAAAGGAAAAAATATAGCCTATCAGGGGAAATATTTTAAAAAACGCCATAAGACCATAATACGCCAAGTACAAGAATTACTACAAATTTACTGTGTAAATATTCCTAGTTTAAATTATTCAAATGTTGTTACAGTTTATGTACCAGGAAGCATGTGATCAGGCCAATGAGTTTAAACTGAAAACTGTTTTGGGAAAATGAAAAAAATATGTTATATAATGATCATGATGGAACTCAATAATCCAAAAAGTGATGAGTAAATGAGAGATTTGGGTAACAATAATCACTTTTTAGAGCAAGCACTTTTTAACATAAAAGAAAAGGAAGTATTGTATGTTTTATCCTAGATTGGTGCAAGGAAGTGATGCAGGAGGTAATTGTGGGTGAAATACTGGGAATCTTTGAATTAAGGTACAACAGCTGTCAACATTCTACTAATGCAAGGAGGATTCCAAAAGAATTCAGTTTATGATTATGCAATTTTAGAAATGAGAATTAACAAAAACTGTGGGCAATGGCTGGAGGAAAAAAGTGAAATTGAGAAATGAAATGACAGAAAGTCTAGAAACCATCTGAAATGCTTCAGAGGCAGTCTAAGGAAAATGATCAAAAGAACCTAGGGACCTGAAAATTAACCAATCATACACACAACTGGGAGAGCCAAAAAGACCAACGTGACATGAAGGGCGGCTTTTATAAAATGTGGAAAGGTAATAAAGTCAAGGTAAACCAGAATGCCTACCCAAAGTGGCATATATGATATAAAGTTGGAAACAGGTGGATCAAAAACAACAAGAACAGCAAATAACCACTTTTGAAAAAAATTTTAAAATTAATTTAAAAAATATATTCACAAGGGAGAACTTGGACATCTTTGGGATCACTGAATTGTCAGAATACAAAAGCTTGCTCTTTGGTACAAAGGGGTTCTGGCGAGATAACTTTTTTGAGATTTTAGCCAATGTTTATAGAAATTATAACCTACATATATACATATATAATTTTTTAAAAGACAATATAATGCTCTCTAGTTTGTCCATTGGTTTACTTATTTATTCCTATGCCAATAAAAGTCTTTAACATAGGTTTATTATATTTTGGAAGCTAAGGCAAATTTTCCTGCCTGATTCTTCCATCACCTCAGGAAATTTTTTCATGGATCATTCAAGTCAATTTTCAACCTCTGTTTTGATTTCTATCACCATGGGTGAATCTTGTTTATCCTTGAACTTTATACAAATGGGATTACACAGTATGTACAATTTTATACCCGTCTTCCTTCACTTAACATGATGTTTTTAAGGATTCATACATATTGCTGTCTAAGTCAGTTTTTCATTTGTTTTGTTTTGTTTTTGCTAAGCAATGTTCTATTGTATGCATATAACACAATTTACTTACCCATTCATTTAATGACATTGGGGTGGCTTTTGGATTGGAATCTTTATGAAAATAACCTCCACGTCCATTTTGTGTAAGTTATTTTTTATGGATTTACATTTTCATTTTTCTTGGGCAAATATCTAGGAGCTTTATTTCTTAAAGGGAAGGTATATATTTAACTTTATAAAAACTCTCAAATGTTTTTCTAAAGTAGTTTTAACTTCTGGCCAGAAATGTATTAGAGTTCCAATTGTTCTACATGTTCCATCCACTAAACCATATTTAGTTTTGTCAGTCTTTATAATTATAGCTATTTTTGTGGGTGTACAGTGGTAAATTATTATACTTTTAATTGTATGTTTTTGATAACTACTGAAAATAAGCAACTTTTCAAATACTTACTGGACATTTGTGTATCTCCTTTGATAAAGTGTCTGTTCAAGTATTTGCCCATATTTTTATGGGTATTGTTTTTATATTACAGATTTATAAATGTGTTTTAGAGTTTTAGGTATAAGAACTGCATATTTATACATAACTCTGCTTATATACATTTTGTCAAATGTGTGTGCCACAAGAATTATCTCCCAGTTTCTGACTCTACTTTTCATTTTCTTAGCAGTAAGTTTGGTGAGCAGCACTTCGATGAAAATTAATTTATCAAGTTTTGCTTTTATGGTTATTGCTTCCTGAGAGTTTTGTAAAAGATCTTTGCCGACTCCAAATTCGTGAAGGTATTCTCCTATATTGTCTTCTAGGGGTGTTATAATTTTAGCTGTTACATTGGATCTATAACTACCTCAAATTAATTTTTGGTTCCAGGGTAAAATAGAGGTCCATGTTCTTTTTTTTATTTTATTATGTTATGTTAATCACCATACATTACATCATTAGTTTTTGATGTAGTGTTCCATGATTCATTGTTTGCATGTTACACCAGTGCTCCATTCAGTACATGCCCTCTTTAATGCCCATCACCAGGCTAACCCATCCCCCACCCCCTCCCCTCTAGAACCCTCAGTTTGTTTCTCAGAGTCCATAGTCTCTCATGGTTCATCTCCTCCTCTGATTTCCCCCCCTTCATTTGATCTCACTGATATGAGGAATTCTTAACCCATTTTCACTTTTTATTTATGTTCATTCAGTTGTTCCAGCACCATTTCCTGCAAAGACTTTTCTTTCTCCTTTGAATTGCCTTGTTCCCTTTGTTGAATTAATTGCTGATGGATAGGTATATATCTAGGCCCTCTATTCTGTCCCATTGCTTTCTATGGCTATCCTTATGTTAATACTACATTGTCTTAATTATTGTAGTTTTATGGTAAATCTTGAAATAAAGTGGTATAAATCCTCCAACTTTGTTTTCCTTTTTCAAGAATGTTTTGACTATATTAGGTCTTTTGCATTCCTATATAAATTTTAGTATCAGCTTGTCATTTTATAAAAAAACACTTTGGAATTTTTATTGGAATTGGAATCCAAACAATATTAATCTTTCAATCTATGAACATGGTATATACCATTATTTATTTGTGTCTCGTTTAGTTTTTCTCAGAAATGTTTTAGAAATTTAAGTGGAAAGTTTAGGATGACTTCTATTACATTTATTCCTAAGAGTCATTATAGAAAGTGAAAGTTTAAGGGATTGTTCAGTTTTTTTAAAGAAAAGAATATTTCATAGACAATAATGTGTTTTTTCTACCCAAACAAAATGATTTCTGGTTCTCTTTCTTTTTGTGATATTAGCATCTGTGTTGCATTGTCTCTTGTCAACTTGGCAGCATAAGTACACTTTTGGAAGCTGGAAACTCTATTTTCCAGAACCCCATTCCCTGAATGATTCCTTGTAAGATTTGCAAATGAGAAAAACTCCTGCATGATTTGGAAGATGAAAGTAAAACAAAAGTCATTCTTGGTAATTTTGGCAGCCAGACATGGAGGCTTCCATAATGATCTTAGTAATCATAGTATCCAGACATTGCACCATCACAGATCTTTCATGAGCTTGTACTTCATGATCATGACAGATGCAGCAATTTCTTGGACGTTTTCATAAGCTCCCACTTCCCCTCCTACATCAGTGCTTTAGGCTCATGTGATTTATAATTGTTTCTCCGATTCCCTGGATGCAAACTTCCAGACCTTTACTCTCCTTGCTTAGGTTTACATTAATGTAAGCTGTAATTCCTACATTAAACCTCTTATTTCTACCATGCTTAATTGGTTCTATTTCCTGGCTGAATCCAGACTAATAATAGCAGCCAGGATAATAATTTCTTAGATTCATTCTTTAATTGGAGGTTGATAAAACAAGATATTCTAATTCCATTATTATTTTTTATGTATTAAATAGAAAAGTTCTATAAAGAGGAACTTCCCCTTATTACTTTTTTGGTTGCCCTGAAGTACTATTTGTAGAGAAAAGACACGATTAATCTTCGATTCTTTTTCTTTATTTACCATTTAATTTTTATCAGTCACTATTTTATATACCAGTTTACTTAAGTAATGAGTTGGTTTCCTAGCATCCATCAAAATTGGCTGTTAAAAAAATTGACTCTGGGAGATAATTTGTTTCTTCCCAAGCTAACGAAATTTTCATTTCAGATATTATATTTTTAAGTTCTAAATTTTATTTTTAGATTTTAATCTCTGCTGAGATCCCACATCTGTTGACTCATTATGATTATATTTTTCTTTAAGTCCTTGAACTATATCTGTAAAAGTTGCATTAAAATCTTCCTGTTCTAATTCTAACATCTGGGCCATGTTGTTGTCTATTCTATTGACTAAATGTTTCAGTATCACTATACATGCATGTGTGTAAAGATATCAGGTGTACTTCTCTTCATTGTTGTCATCAGCATTATTGATGCTTAAATTATTTTGTTTGGATAGTGGGTGCCTCTTCGAACTGCTTCCTAGATCTCATGGATGTGACTCTTGTGGGATATGAAAGCCTCCTTGCTTTCCAGCAGGACAAGATGCTCTAGATTGATTCTGTATATTACCCACCCACAGCTGGAAAGCACCCATTTCTCCAAGAAGTTCTGGTTCCTTTTAGTGAGTGATGGCATTTAGAAACCAAATTTAAAACTCCAGGGAGCTTCCTGCTACTATTTTGTTTAATATTTCTAGGCTAATCAGTGGATAGATCTAAAAGATAAGTGGACTTTTTTAGTTGATAAAAATGCATCGTGAGCTTAATACTTTTCCAGTTCACTTTCAGGATTATAAGATTTTAATTAACCTCATAGATCTTAAATATATATCTTCTTCTTTCACTTTGAAAAAGTATGAGTTTTCAATGTCATAAACATAATGACACATTTTCTTTATCCTGTAATAAAAGTTAAACAATAATGTCAGAGTAAATATATCAACCCTAGTATAAAAAATATACTTACTAATAGCTATGTAAGATTATTTTTATATTTTATTTTGTTCTTAAGTTGTATTTTATCAGGGCCATATAGTCAAATTATTGCTTTGAAAAGTCACTTGGTATAATTCTGGTTCAAAACCGACATTAATATATTAGTTAGAAAATGTTAAACTCATTTTCCAAACATTCCAAGATAGTGTTCTGACATGATTGACTTTAATTTTCAGATGTAAAATCTATGCTTTTAAAAGATTTTAACTCAATGTATTGGAACATGTCACAGTTCCCATTTGCTTGAGACAAAAAGTTCCCCTAATATGTTATTATAAAAATGTTTAAGCATACAAAAAAGTTGAAAGAATTGCATACGAACATCCTCACACTAACTGCATAGATTCTACAATTAACATTTTGTTATATTTGCTTTATTACATATCTATCACTCTAACCACACTTCTATTCTCTACTCAGTTCATCTTTCTTTACTTATTTCAAAATGCACCTTTTCCCTAAACACTTCAACATACATATCATTAACTATCATTCAGTATTTTCTTAGAGCCCTTTTTTAAAAAGTAAAAGTTGCATATAATGTAATTCACAAATCTACAGTGTATTATATTCTGACTTTTGACAAGTGAAAACACCTATGCAACTTCAGCCTTTACCAGGATAAGGATGAATGTTCACATGCAGAAGCACCAGTATTCCAGAAAACAGTTTCTTGTATGGTGCCTATGGGGATTCACTGATCTAAGTTCATGAAATAAATATCCAGAAGGCAAAATCTACAAATAATTTGTGGATTAATATTACCACAAATTGCCTAAACATCTGTATTAATTTAAAATAGTTTTGTATTTTGGAAGACCTAGGAGGTTCAGTCAGTTAAGTGGCCGAATCTTGATTTTGGCTCAGATCATAATCTCAGGGTCCTGGGATCAAACCCCTAGTTGGGCTCTTCACTCAGCAGGGGGTCTTCTTGAGATTCTCTCTCTCCCTTTGCCCCACCCCCTGCTCACATCCTCACTCTTTAAAATAAATAAATAAATCTTTTTAAAAAATCTTATATTTTATAGTTGTCTCCTAGCAACATTGTGGCATTTTCAGTGTAGAAAGCTCTTGGAGACTAAAGAGGTCATTAACACCCCATAAGTCGGTTGTATGATGGATATGCCTAAGTCTGATTGTCATTTAAACTGAAGAGCTGATTTTGATGCTAGAATTTAAGCAGCCTGCACTAGCATTCTGTTCACACTAAACTCCTTGGAGTGCTCTGCAAATATTACACCTTGTAAAGGATTGCAGCAAGTGTGAAAAGGGAAAAAGTGTGTTTTGATTTTGTGTTTTAGCCAAAGGACAGAGGATATTACCAAAAAAATAATGTTTAGAAAAGTAACAATGGACATTTATTCTTATTAATATTGTTTTCAAACAAGTATTTAAAAAAAACAAAATGTAAGGAAAAAAATTGCAAAAACTCTTTGAAAGCAGAGACAGATCTCTGTTTTTTTTGTTTCTTGTTTTAAATAGGAATACCTTACATCCTCTTATGATGCTGGGCAGTTGGTGGGTAATTATACATTAGAAACTTGTGCCATTATGCATATGAGGACAAAGGCACATCTAATGAAAACATATACACTTCCCTAGCTAATGTATTTGATGATTATAAGATGTTACATGGCCTTTTAAAGGGCGGTTGGATTCCCTTTACCCTGACAGTTAACCTATGCTATGAGAGAGCTTTATAGTAGACCAAAGACCATCTCATAGGAATAGAGTTAAATTGCAAATATAAAGGGAAATCTTATTAAAGAAAATCGCAACACAACACAAACGTTTTAGTATACATACTACAGTAGAACGAAAATCTATTTTTTCAAGAATACTGGAAAACATACCAACTTATTTATTCAGTAACTGCTGGGAAACAAAACACAAGGAGCACATTTCTTCATTTGGGTTTCTCTGAAGCAGAGCTGAAGAATTTGGGTTCATGTCACTCATTAAGGGAATGCTCTCAGGACACAAGGAGCAGGGAAGTAGGATTGGCTAAAGGTCCTGAAATGAATGTTACACTGTATGTTAACTAATTGGAATTTAAATAAAAACTTGGAAAAAAATTGGCTAGGGGAAGACACAAAGCGAGGATATGGTCTCTGGGAACACTGGAGGATGAATTATACTATAGAGATGATCCCACCTTAAGGAAAAAGGGAACCAACTTTTGTAATCCCAGGTCAGTTAGTTATTAGCTGGCTGCAGGCTGCATCAGCATGCTGGGAAATATAACATCCTTGGTGAGGTGGCTTCTGTTTAGCCAAGGGAAATTCTACCAAGAAGGGGTGGTTATGAGCAATTAACAGCCAACACTCGAGTGATGGAGGCTGCTTTTAACCAGCTGGTAATGGGATGCAGGCAGGCCACCAGCAGAGTTCATTACAGCATGTAAACAAATGCATTATTATAAAAGGATTATTTTTACAATCTCTTATTTCTAAAGTCACTTCTCTGTAATTATTGAGAAGTAATTTGCTATAGACCCTGGTCCTTGGTGATTGCTTGATCCCTTGGTTTTCAAATAGTTCATCAGTATGTCAAGGTGGAATTCAGAATGAATGAATCCATACACAGAAGTCTCTCTGGCAAATTGTGAATTGGGGTGGCTTCTATTTATCTACTTGCTGTTGGTAGCTAATGACTTAAAAATATAAACTGAATTGGAATATTTTCCATCCCTCTGATTAAGATAGTAATAAAATGTAAAAACCTAAAGAAATGCATGTATAAAGTCATGACTCTTTATCATTATAAATACATAGATTTAGTTGATATTTAAATTTTGGAATTACATTTGGTCCAAAAAGATAAGGCCAAAATATTCTAAGTTAAAGATTATCTACTACCCTTCTTCATTCCCTGAAGTTTATGGTTGACAAGGTAATATATTCAGGCAGATGATTATATTATATGAAACACGTATGAGATTGGGAGAGTTGAAAGACATTTTCATTGGGTAGATGGCATTTGAGCTGAGATTTGAAGGATGACACTCCACGGAGATGGAAGAGCATCTGCAAAGATAGCATGCGGGATCTCTTGTGGGAGCTGGGAGTTATTCAGTTGAATGGTGGATAAGATATGAGGGGGATGAAGATAGGCTTTTAGCTAGAAACTAGAGCATAAGGGTCCAGTGTTTCCGTAACAGAGTTTAAATATTATTTTAAAGGCTACAGGAAGAAATTGAAGAACTCTAAACTGGAGAGTGATACCATCATATCTGTGTGTTAGGTTGGGATGCATTTGCTTTGTTTGTTATGACCTTTGGCATAATATCTTGGACACCAGGTATAAAGAGTACAGCCAAGTCTCTTATTTTACCTGTTAAAATATTAAAAAATATATTTTAAAGACTCCATACACTTCACTCTCTATTGTTTTACTTCTGACAAGAAGAAAAAGCATCATTACTAGGAAAGAATATTATCAAATGTCTTTTTCTTTTTTTAAAAAAAATTTTATTTATTTATTTGACAGAAAGAGACACAGCAAGAGAGGGAACACATGGAGGGGGAGCGGGAGAGGGAGAAGAAGGCTTCCCATGAGCAGGGAGCCAATGTGGGGCTCGATCCCAGGATCCTGGGATCGTGACCTGAGCCGAAGGCAGACGCTTAATGACTGAGCCATCCAGGTGCCCCTCAAATGTCTTTTTCAAAGTAGACATGGATATAATGCCCTCTGAAGTTCACATGAGCAGTTTTTCAGGTTATGGCCATAATATCATGAAGTTGATTTAAGTCAGGCTTGACAAACATTTCTTAATGAGATACAATAGAATGGAATATCAGGAAGCATAATCTAAGTAAAGCTAAGTATTGCTCTAAGAAAAAACTTGCTTCAGTTAATAGAAAGTGTATATGTGTGTGCAAGTGTATGAGTATACAGCATCATAACATAAATTGTATTTTATGCTCTGGATCATGACAAGAGAATTTGGAAGTCCCTGGTCCGAGAAATGACTGTGTAAGTGCACAGCAGCTCACTCTGTATGTAGCTCAGTGTTATTTCTTACCAACTCTCATTTTCATCCTTTCAAGTCTTAAGCTTCCTGGGGATCTGATACAGCATTGTTCTATCTGTGTATTAAAGAAAGAGTAAGACATTTTTAGTGCCTTTCCTCAAGCAAATTTTTGTAGTAGGGCTGAAGGCAATCCCTGCTCCTCTAAGAATTTAGTTTTGTATCTTGGATGAGTTTCTTAATCTTCTCATCCTTGAAATGGGGATAATAAAATGAGACCATAAAGTACCAATAGTTCTTTGAATAAGATAATATAAAATAGGTACCTAGCACAGTGCCTGGCACATGCTGAATAATCAATAAGTATTAGCTAAAACTGATCATGATTTTGTTATTTAACATGGAATGGTTAAATGACTTACACATTAAAATTAAATAGTAATTTTTGTGGCTTCACTTGATGAATTAAAAAATAAAAACTGGTAGGTTAAAATAAAAATCTTTGAAACTCCAGCAGACTACCCAATAAGACAGTTGGTAAATATGCTGTTTAAGACTTTCTCTCTACTTTCATCATTTCATGTTGCAATTTTTCAAAGAATGATCTAAAATTGTATCTAATATCAGTAGGTAAAAGTTGAAATGCAGGGTATACCAGTTACTCCTTTTTACTTTTTGCCAGTATTAAAACTAATGGTAAATCATGAGAGTTGCATCATATTGTCTCCCAAGGCATCTAGTTGTGTGAATAATTTAATATTTGTGGAAATAATTCATCAGCAGAATCCACATATTTATGTACTTCATATATGCATATAAGTTTTCCTTATTTCTGGGAAATCATTCACCCGGATCATTTCTCATAACAAAAGCTTTATTTATTTACTTACTTTTTAATTTAAAAATACTTCATTGATAAACAATATTAGCCATGACCTGAGCTTTCAGTGAGTTGTAATCACTGATCACAGATCACAGTAACGAATATAATAATAATTGAAAAATTTGAAATATTGTGAGAATTACCAAAATGTGGCACAGAGTCATAAAGTGAGCAAATGCTGTTGGAAAACTGGCACCAATAGATTTTCTTGACATAGGGTTGCCACAAACCTTCAGTTTGTAAAAAACGTATCTGTGAAGGGCAATAATGCAACGTGAAAGAAAACAAGGTATGCTTGTATCTAAGAATAGAATTACTGGGTCATATAACTCTTTGCTTAGCATTTTGAGGAACTACCAAAGTGTTTTCAAAAGAAACTGTACCATTTTACACTCCCATCAACAAGGTATGAAAGTTCTCATTTCTCCACATTCTCACTACTGCTATATTTATTTTTAAACAGTAGCATTAGAGACATATCTTTACTGTGTATCTCTAGGTATTCTTGGCATTGTTGTTCTGATTTCTGTGACGAGTTAGTAAAATAAAGTCTGGTTTTGTACCAGGAGACCAGTATCTTTGGTGAGTTTATAAACCCTCGGTCTACCTTTTCCATGTATCATGATCAAAACGAGATGGCTCACTTCAAAATATGCTTTATAAACTAAATGATGAATTTGTGTACAGAGAGAAAGGGAGATAAAAGCAGGGAGTGAATTGTAAAAATTGATCTGCACAATAAATTTTTTAACACCAGATACTAACAAAAGTTTTGGCCTTTCCATTTTGCACATTACTTTTGGCTTTACTATTCCAATTTTTATTTGAGTTTGAAGTGCAGTGGACGGGGAAGGACTCTGTAAAGCACCTAGCACAAATTGCCAACACTCTGTAAATGACCTGCTGCTGACCTCTGGAAGAAAAGCTGAACTAGCAACCAAAAGCACATGCAAGAAGGATGCTTGTGGCCCATCCGGGCTGGCAAAAGGTGCTTAGTTGTCTTTTTTTCCTTTCTTTTTGTTTTCTACAACAAGTCACGTTGTACTCCTACTTTTTTTTTTTTTTTTAGTATCTATAGTTTTTTTTATTATTATTATGTTATGGTAATCACCATACATTACATCATTAGTTTTTGATTAGTGTTCCATGATTCATTGTTTGTGTATAACACCCAGTGCTCCATGCAGTAGGTGCTCTCTTTAATACCCATCACCAGGCTAACCCATCCTTCCCTCCCCCTCCCCTCTAGAACCTTCAGTTTGTTTCTCAGAGTCCATAGTCTCTCATGGTTGTACTACTTAAAAAGAAGGAAAAACACCATCCAAAAAAGCATGTCCTTCTGCTAACATTTTCCATCTGGCAGTGCCCTTTGAGATGCACTGTGTGGGAGGAACCAAAGCTAGATACACCATCCTGACCGGTAATGTAAGGGAGGGCATTTTCTGCTCAAACAGTTTTTTAAAGCATCAGTACATATGACTTTCTGATAAAAAGTATGAACTGGGTTTCATCTGCGGAGGGGACACAGCTTCTTCTTAGGAAGTAAATAAATGGTCATACACACGTTAGTGAAGAGATTATGTGGAGTTAATAAGGTATAACGAAGGAGAAAACGTGTCTGTAGACTCTATTCTGAGAAAATAAAACCTATATAAAGATTGTCATCAAGCTATGCAATAACGGGTTGCTCAAAGCTCAGTGACTTGCTGGCTTAAATTACCCACAAAAAGACAATGTTTGAGAGTTAAGATCTGTGGCAGAGAGAGAAAAAAAATATTTAAACTTGTTCTAACTTTAAGCTTACTTTTTATTAAATATGATTTTTTCATGCTTACTTGAAAATGTCTCTAATATATTTAAAAAATCACTAAAATAAACAGAATTTCAAATGGAAATAGTTAATTGAGAAAGTTCCACGATAAGCTATTATGTTTAACAACTGAGGAATGAATGAAAAGTAGGCATGTGGGAAGCACCGAGTTAGAGATACATCTTCTGGGACTGAAAGGAGATGCGCCTTCTATTATTTGTGTTCATATTCATGAGGTCTCTGACTGGAAGAATTCGATGGGGCTGCTAGGACCATGCCACTCACAGAATCTGCATCTTTCTCAACTAGAAAGGACTCACAAGGGACACCCCTGGAATGTTTGGGGTTTGCTCAATGACTCATGAGGACAGATATTGAACTACAAAGAGTCTGGGACCTTAAATATTTTGTTTATTCTTCTGACAGATTTCAGGAAGATCATGCTTAATTTTTCCCTGAGATCTTTTTCCTGAAATTAAAGGGATCTGGGGATCTCTAGGAGATATTTGGGGGAAAAAAAGAAAAAGATGAGTGTTCTCCCTTGTGGGCACTATCAAGAGTTCACAGAATAGAAAATTAGGTTTTGGAATGTAAGGAGACTACTATCTGTCCTACCCACAGAAGAGGGGCTGGGATTAATTTAATTTTGATTATGTGATAGAATGTACTGGTATGAGACTAAGTTTAGAACTCTCTATTGAATCAAATGGAAACACCCACACCCACACAAAAACCCTTTCACCACATTTTAATTCATCCTCCCTCTTTCCATGGGAATCGCCCTCAGATGGGCCCAGGGGATGACAAATTGAAGTGATTGCCCTAGGTCTTGCTCTTTGCCTCTCATTCTCTAACCCCTTAAAAGGATCAGGCATCTGGGGTAAAATGGAATTACTGAATTTGTTGAGGGAGAAAGGAAGGCAGAAAGAATGTTGTTACCAACCAGCACTGAAAAATTATCTAAGGTACACAAAGCCTTCAAACAACAGGTCTGAAGCTGGCTGCTGTGTAACCACATCCACCACCCTGTTTCTACAAATATGCCTATAACTTTTGCATGATTCGTTTATGATTTTTTCATGTTTTTGTTCAACATTACCATCTTTTACAAGATTTTACTTGTGTGAAAAAATAGAGGTCAAAGCATGTGGTAATTCCCTCCCCGGCTCCACACTTTCTCACAGATGATATGGTCAATTCAATTGTCCTCACAGATTCTAGAGTAACCAGAAATATCACTGCAGGTGGGCTCTTTGATGTAGACTTGTAGAAGCCTATTAACTTTTCTTAAGTAGTTATACTTAGTTAACCCAACCGTTATTACTCATGTTTACTATATACCAAGTTCTTTGCTTGGGATGGGCAAAGTCAAATAAGATGTATATTTTGTCCTCAATCAGGGGTAGTTTGGTGGGGAGATTTATTAGTTTATCTGAGAAGCATTTTAACACCATAACTACCATGATAGATGCATAAAAATATGGAGAAGTGAGAGCTAAAAAATTGTGAATATAAAAGAATTGAAGAGCAATAATAATTAGAGTAACAACTGAGTTTTATTTTATTTTTTTTAAATACTTTTTTTAAAGATTTTATTTATTTATTTGACAGAGAGATACACAGCGAGAGAGGGAACACAAGCAGGGGGAGTGGGAGAGGGAGAAGCAGGCTTCCCGCGGAGCAGGGAGCCCGATGTGGGGCTCGATCCCAGGACCCTGGGATCATGACCTGAGCCGAAGGCAGACGCTTAACGACTGAGCCCCCCGGCCGCCCCAACAACTGAGTTTTAAAATAAAGTAACAAATCTCTGGTTTCTTTAGTGTGTGAAAGTTATGCCATCAATAATGTTATCTTTAAATATAAAAGTTACTTTTGTATGTAATTTGACTGAATATCTGGACATATCCCAAATGTGTGCCTATATCATGAAAATCTCACAAAAAATTTCATTGAAAGTGCAGGAAATTATGCCAGACCCAAAAGGTAGAGAACAGAGAGGAAAATATACAATGGATGAAATAAATATTCGTTTTTGGTCTGAATGAAATTTCCTAAGGTTCCTAGCCAAGGTACTACCGTGAAAGTGCATTTCCCCCTAAGACACTAAATAAAAAATTGGGAGAAAATGATTAGATTTGGATAGCCTATACAATATTAAAGAGTAAAATAGTAATTACCTAATACTCTTCCTTCAGATGATTTCAAGTTTCTAGAGTACATATTTAAGGCCGTTTTTTTTTCCTCTCAGAAATTATTTTACCTTAAGCTACAATTTGTTAATAGTTAATTATAAATAATGCATCTGGCTGAATTCATTTACATAGTTTTATGTGAAAAGGAGATACTAGTAACACGTTTCCTGTGTAGATAGATAAGAAATGGTTGTCATGTTCACACCTACTATACTATATGACCTAAATTTCTCAACAATAATCTCTATTACTTATAGGGATTAATAACTTTTTTTTCTGTTCTGAGATCTTCTCTTGCATTAGAGATGGCCAACCACAGCTATTAATTCAGGAAGACGTTGAAAAGTAGGTGTAGATTTGGTTTTATGAAGATAAAAATGTGGTATGCCATTGTGGAAGCGCTTAACTTCACATTTGTAATGGTCCAGATCACGTTTCTGGGCCACGAACATCACTCATGTCTTTACTCAAAATATTGTAATGCCTCTGTAGTCTGTTGATGTTCCCTCAAAGTTAGGGTTTAGATAGGTGTTATTGGCTGTGATGCTCAAAGCACTTAACAAGTGAGAATTGATATTTGCTGCCAAGCTATCTTGCTAACATCATTTTCACTCTGTTCTGCTTTTCTGTTTATCAAGTCGTTATTGTGTTATTCAAAAGCGAGAAGTCAAAGTTTATTTAAAATAATGTGAATTTCTAAAATTAAATCTGATAATTTGATTTCTAGATCAGTTATTGATTGGGTGCAAAATTATTCTGAATGATAGCAAAAGTATCCTTATCATCAAAAATGCTTGCCTTTTTAGTGGGAAAATCAAATTAAGTGTAAATATATTAAAATAATTTTAATGATCTTTATGAATTACATTTTATGTATATAAATATGTTAAAAGGAATGTAGGAACTATAAGAAAGATAAGATTATATTGTTGAGTGACACTAAAAAATATATACTAAATAAACACAAATTTTTCTAGGCCTGCATTTTTCCATTTACTGTAAAGAATAATTTTGTTTTTGCAAACATATCTACTTACATAACCCATCATCTCTACAACCCATTTTACCTATGAATTTTTTTAGTATAAACCACAAGCTTAATTACATATAAATACTAGTTTGCAAGAATTTCCCATGGGGAAATGCCTAATATGCCAAGACTTTCAAGGTTTTGGAAGTAATATGTTCTTAGAATCAAAAATGATTTTGTATAAAATTCTCTGGAAACAAAGAATACACTACTCCAATTTCAACACCTTTCACAAATGAAAAAAAATAATCGGTACAACATCTAGTATTGGAGCTCAGGAACCATCATGAGGATCTCTGGATGGAAGGCCAATTTCATTGAATCAAGGCAAATTTTTGAATGAGACAGAGGTGATAAGCAAATATTTTCAGCACACAAGAAATTATCTTTATTCAAAAATTCCCAGATAGCTATTAATCTATTTCTTTATGGACCTTCAATGAGAACATTTTTGTGGGTTAGGTTTTACTGGTGTACACATTAATTCCATGCAGAGTCCTGACCAGAGTGCTCTAGGGTATACATAGGGATAAGGGTCTTTTTCATGCCATTAGGTTATATTTCACTAAGCTATATTTCAAATACTGGGTTACAACTTTCATCTGTGTGGTAGGTACATTTTTCCGACATGTCTTTGCTGTGGGAATGTTTTCAAGATTGTAATCTTGTTCTCAATTTCTGGGGTCCCTGCCTCTCAGAGCCTTCTGATACCACTTTGTCTCTTTCCTATTTTCCATTTTTATCTTTATTCCTTGTAGATGTTGTTTTGGGTGGTTTGGCCCAGCCAAATATTTTTCAGTATGTGGATACCTTGTCACTTGGTTTGGCTGAAGATATTTAAAAATGATTTTCCTTTCTTTCTTTTTGTTAACCTAGTTTCGTTGTTTATTGGGTCATTCTGGAAAACTGAAACATCTATGCTTTTACTACTGCTGCCATATTGCCTGTCTCTCCAAATTTTTATTTATTTTTTAAGTGATACCATAGCTTCAGCCTAGATCCTTGCACCTGAATCAGGTATCAGGATATACTTTAGGTCTGCTGATCCAAGTAGTAGCACAAATAAGACTGCTCAGCAAAGGTGGGGCTTCAGATAGTTAAGTTTTTAGCACGTGACACAACCTAGGGATGAGCTTTCTTTTATTTGCAGAATATTTTTAATGTTTCAATGTCACTCTCAGAGTAAGAAGGACACTAGAAGGGAGAGCCTACATATGTTAAAAATACATCTGTGTATTTATTTATAATTATATAAATTGGGTGCTTAAAGGACAAACTGTGTCAACATGATTACCAAAAGAAAACCTAAGCACGGAGCGTGAGGCTTCATGATACACTTACTTATGCCTTAGGATGATGTGCGTGTGTGCTTGCATGTGTGTGTGTTTCTTTCTGAAGAGAAGGTACTAGAGAAGAGAAGGCTCTAGCTCTGAAATAGTACATTTAAAAGTGTGAGGCTTCAAAGGTTGTTAGCATTACAGATGTAGCAGTTTCCCACCCCTGAGAGGTGGCAGCATAATCTCCCGCTCCTGCACCCCGGCCTTGACCTGGATCTACCCAGCTGTCATCATCAGTATGAAAAGGAAGTTGGTCCCTTTGCTGTCTCTAAATGACTTCTCTGGCAAGGTGACATGGGGACAAATGCTGTGTGACTCACCACATGCTGCAGCTTATTTTACTTCCAAATGGATTTGGCTGAAGACTACGAATGGTTCAGAAAAACACCCAAGGAGAATATTTTATTCCTCTCAGGCCCCTCCAGTGGTGCTATTATCCCAATTCTGTCCAGTTCCACATTGTTCAGCTCCTGTACAGCACCGTGTCTCACTAAAAATTTGCAATATTCATTAATTCTTCATATGTCGCTAAAACTTCACTGAAAACATACGAAATGAACAAAGTACACAACCAAGTTGTAAATGTTAATAAAATAGGAACTTAAAGTCAATCAACTGAAGATCAAACAAATTAGCTCATTATGATTTGACTCAGAAATATATCTTATTTGTGATTAGCCTGTTGGCATGGATTTAATAACGGAAATCAAATTCAGTAATTGTTGTAAATATTCTTTCAATACAAATTGATTATTGGTGATCATTTCTCAAAGTATACAAATACTGAATCATTATATTGTATACCATGAAACTAATATAATGCTATGTATCAATTACACCTCAGTAAAATAGAGAGAATTACTAAAAAAAAATGAGGTCTAAGATTGAGTAAAGAAATGATAAGGGAAGAGCTATGACAGTATTCCCCGAGGACTTTGGTTACTCCAGAATAAATGGGTGATGGAAATTAAGAAAATTTAATTGACACTCCATACCCCTATAAATTCATTTTTTTTCTTTCTCCTTTCTTGTCAAAGGCCGTGGTCTCATTTTGAATTTTCTTTTTTTTCTTTCTGGAGCTAGTGCGTTAGATGACAGGTCAATGCTGGCATTCAGCATAATGATAGGTTATGTTTGGTTAAAGTTTGCAGCCATTGTGTTGAATAAACAATAAAGTCTTGGCTGCAGTAGACAGAATAATGGCCCCACAAAAATGTCAATATTTTGACCCCAGAGACTTGTGAATATGTTACCTTATATGGCAAAAAGCACTTTGAGATAGGGACACTAAGGTTAGGACCCTCAGATGGGAAGTTTAACCTGGATTAGAATTAGAGGCCCAATTTAATCACATGAGTCCTTACATGTGGAGAATATTTCCCAGCTGCAGAGAACCAAAAAGATGTCATGGCCGTGTGAAAGGGACCCAATTGCCATTGGTGGCCTTGAAGATGGTGGAAGGGGGCCATCGATGGAAGAATGCAGCCAAACCCTAGAAGCTAGAAAAGGCAAGGAAACAGACTTTCCCTTAGAGCCACCAGAAAGGGACACATCCTTATCAACAGCTGGGATACAGCCCAGTGAGACCTGTCCCAGACATCTAACTACAGAACCAAATTAATGTGTGTGTTTTTAAGCCACTAAATTTGTGGTAATTTGACAGCAATAGAAACGTCATACAGTGGCTAACATTGCTTGAGTACTTACTATGTTTCAGGCATGATGTTTAGTCATCTACATGCCTTATTTATTTCTCACAGACTTATTTTACATATGAGGAAATTGAGATTTAGAGAGGTGAAGAAACTTTCCCAAGTTGAAGCAGATAGAAGCCGTAGAGTGAGAGTTTGAATCCATACTGTTTCAGATTCTGAGCTCTTGACTGCTCTCCTTTCCAGCCTCTTACTGCCGTACATGGGAGTTCCATTTGTAAATAGTGTTACCTGGAGCCATAAGGTCTCTAGAAATTTCTCTGGTAGTAATTCACAGAAATAATAGTGCAATGTTGTTCTGGCCTAGGCTTGCCATCATTAAGGGTAGATCTGAGACTATTTGATTAATTAATTATATTCTGAAGTAAGGAGAGAGTTTATTCAAAAGGATTATTGAAGTAAGGGCAGGGGAACTATTGTAATAGAAAGACTGCTCAGATCATAGGCCACAAGCATCTCCAAAAATATTTATTTCTCATGAAGTAAAAGGGTAATGGAATATTTTATCAATTACTTAAAGATCAATAACACATTTAAAGAGAAGATGGGTCTGGCAGTTTGGCAGGTTGTTTTCCTGCAGAAAACAAACTAAAACAATGAGAAATGCTGAATAAATTTTTTTTAAAACTCTTCTTAAAAGCATGAAAGAGCTAGTAAGATAATAAAGAACCACCGATCAAAATCTAAAGCAAAGTGGAATCTAGGGTCCCTAGCCTCAGTTTTACTCGATCTCCCAGGGCCCTCTTTTGGGATTAAGCATCTTTATCCACACCATCAGTTGGCCTGAAATCACACCCTTACTCCCCACACTTCCTGTCTCCTTACCAGTGGCCCTTTACTGCCAGATGATTTCCGTGCTCCTGGATGCTTATCTCATTTCAACTAAAACATCCAGTCAGCTCCAGCTGTACTGTTTTTCTCTGTTTCTTGAACATTTCAGGTATGCTCCAGGCTCAAGGTCATTGTGCTTTTTGTCCCTACTCACTCGTCTGGAGTGCTATTCCTCCAGAAATACACAGGATCATTTCGTGTTCATCCTTCAGTGAGGACTTCCCTGGCCACCCTGTTATCCATTCAATTGTTTCAGTTCTACTTTTTTCCTGAATTATTTTTTTTTTCCATGAACACACATCATTATCTAGGTAACAAATTAACTTGAGCACCCACTCCTGTGTGTGTGTGGGGGGGAGGATGTATGATATACTTGTTTATGGACACTTTCTTTCAGTAGACTAGAAGTTCCCTGAGCAATGTGATTTATGTCTGTCTGCTTTGTTCACTGCTATGTCCCAATAAATTACATGTCACATAGTAAGTGCTAAATAAATATTTATTATATTCATCAAAGAATCAAAACAAATAATATTCCTAGGATAATAAGTAGCTCCGAAGAAAGACAGTGCCCAAGCATAAAAACAACAAATTCCAAGGAAGTGATCAGAAAACTACCTAAGATGTTAATTGTAATATATTTTGTGATGTTGAAAATGGTGAGCAATCAAAATAGTTAATACAAAGTTAAGTTATAATATGAATTGAAGTCACATTTTATATGAAGGTTAGTTTCTAATATCAGTAGTTAAGAATTTTGGAATATTCAGAATTACCTCTGAAAAGCTAAATTTGCTGTAGAATAGATTTGTGTACCATTGCTCATTAATTTCAACGTGGCCACTTTTTTTCTACAGTGTTGTAACACATTGTTGCCTTTCAGTTTTAGCTTTTTATTTTTTGTCCCTCTCACTTTAATGTCTTTATTTATTTTTTGGCTCTCAACAATCATTTTGACATTTTAATATATTAAAAGGAGATACAGAAAAATTACATTAATATGTATAATTTGATTTTTTAGTCAATATACCGAACATATAATATTGTATAAATTTAAGGTGTACAACATGTAAATTAGAGACATTTACATATTACAATATGATTGCCATTGTAAGGATATCTAGCACCTCTATCACATTACATAATTATCCTTTCTTTCAGGTATTTAGAGTAATTAAGTAGTAGTCTTTCAGCAAGCTTGAAGATTATATCTCTATGTATTATGCTATGCATTAGATCTCTATGGCTTATTTACCACTCACTGAATGTTTGTACTCCTAAACAACATTTATCTTATTCCCCCTTTCTCCAGCCCTTGGTAACCACCATTTTACTCTGTTCATAAGGGTTTGGCTTTTTTAGATTCCACATATAAGTGACTTCATACAGTATTTGTCTTTCTCTGTCTGACTTACCTCACTTAACATTTTGTGCGTAAGTTTCATCCATGTTGTCACAAATGGCATGATGTCCTCCTTTCTTATGGTTGAATTACATTCCTCTATGTATATTCCACTATACAAATTCCATTATATATAACATATATTAATTATTATATTAATATACCACTTCTGTATCCATTCATCCATTGATGGGCACTTTAGTTTGTTTCTATATCTTGGTTATTATGAATAATGCTGCAATTAACATGGGTTTACATATATCTCATTGAAATTCTGTTTTCATTTCCTTTGAGTACATACCCGGAAGTGGAATTGTTGGATCATATGGTAGATCTATTTTTAATTTTTTGAAGAAACTCCGTATTGTTTTCTGTAGTGGTTGGACCAATTGAAATTCCTAACTGTACAAGAGTTCTCTTCATCACATCCTCGTCAGTACCTATCATCTCTTGTCTTCTTCATGATAGCCTTGCTAATGCTAATGTCTTTAAATTTGTGTTCTACTGAACCTAACCTTTTATTTTCTTTATTGTAAATTTCATTATTTTTTTATTTTATTATGTTATGTTAATTATTTTTTACTTAGTATTTAAACTCTCTTCTTTGATAATTATTTTAATTATCTTGTTAAATTGAATTTCATTCTTTCTTTTATTACTTGTTTTTATTTAATCACTTATACATATAAACTTCATATGACTTTATAATTTCCCTTTCCTACTATTCTACATCCTTTGTTTTTATGAGTTGTTTTTAGAACTGCCAACAGGCAGGAGTTATGATAAGAGGAGCCCCACACTACCAGGCAATGGTTTGGATCTCTTCTTTTTTTGAGTGACTATTCCTGCTCTCAGGATCAGGAGTTACCCCAAGAGTATTAAAAAATGGTTACCCCAAGAGTATTAAAAATTTATTTTCCAAAATGGCTCCATTCTTGCTAATCATCAGAGATGAAGCTGAAGTATCACTTGACAGGTCTTGTTTTTAACTGACAAGGCAGACTCCAAGTCCTAGAATTTGTTACTATGTGCCTGCCTTCCCCCTGCCACAGGAAATTGCCAACTGCTTGATAGTTGGAGAAAAGTCTTCTTAGAAAGCAGAACAACTGCATCCAGAGAATGCATCCAGTAACCATACTGGCCGTGAAACCAGTCATCTTCAAGGGTCAACACCAAATAACTGCTCTCATTCTGACATGTACCAGGTTTAGAAGAGTAACCAAAACACGAGTCTTGGGTAGGCAGGAGGTAAGCAAGTGTTAAGGATGGCTGAAGCAGGTCTCTGGGTAGTAGCAATATGGCAGTGCTTTTAATCGGTACCAAGTGTGGTACAGGCAAATGAAGGTATGACACTGTAGTAGAGGGACTGAAATACTGACAACTAGTCATGGCACTAAACAAGGCCTTTGGCTCCATGAATAATCCAGGAAATTATTTACACACTTGAGGGATAGGATAAGGAGTTTTTCTTTGGAACGTGGTAGAAGGCTAGTTGTCAGGTGCAGACTAAAAAGGAAGGGTGATTGCTGCTATAGTTTTGACCCAGTATCTACAGTTTCTTTTAATTTCCTAACCAAAATCACTATTATTTCTGGAGTCCAAGGAAAAAACAAATGTCAGTGTGGGAGTCATGCCCCCCACCTTGAGGATGAGGAAGAATGCAAAGTCTGGGAGACACACAGACTTGGCATCATTCAACTCTTTCCAGTATTACTATTTAATTTACAAATCACTTTCAGTATAATTATTCCCAAACACGAAAGTGATTTGTGCGTGTCACAAGACTGCCAGGAGCCTTGCCTTTACTAGTCTGTGGTGTTACAGGTTTCATTAAATTTGCTAAACCTACCGTGGAACTTCTAAATTGGCTCACAAATACCCTCCTATGAGTTACCAACATTTTTATGACTTGAAACAGGTTCCCAGTTGTGCACTAATTAAGTCTCCTGAATGTGAATCAGAAAGTGACAGTGTTCCTCTATTTTGTTTAGTAATAGCTCCAGAATAAGCTAAAACAGTTGCTCATATTATATGGACATCTCTTTCCATCAAGTAGTTAGAATCATTTGTTGTTGGGACATACCCCTTCTTATTTCCCTAGTTGGACTGGTTTCTCTGATGAGGTGGTTTAGGGTTGCAGGGTAACCAATCAGGAAACTTCGAGAACCCAGTGAAAGACAGGAGAAAAGATATGAAGAGCAGTTTCCTTTTCAACTTTCCATTGAACGTAGGAATGACAATCTTGTCATGCTAAGTTTGCCACTCTGAGAACACACAACTTTGATTTAGAAGACAAATAACTAACTATAAAATTCAGAAGGAGAGAGAGTCATTTCTTTAGAAAGCAGTAACATTTGGACTACATAAACTTAGACTGAGTCCTACTTAACATTCACCATCACGTGACTGCACAGTGATGGCAATATTTCCCAAATCAATTTGAAATTCACCTATGGAGCCTCAATTATGTTCCTGAGGTATTAATTTTAATTCTTAATTTCCTTGAGAATGCAATGTTCTTTATACTAGAAAAAAAATTCAACTCATGATATTGCAAACATAGAGGTAAAACAGACTCAACCTTTGCTGGGTTTTTTTCCACTTCATTTGGAATTGCTGTAGACTACTTTTGTTGAAATAACTTCCTGGTTATCTAAGTATGTGGGCGAAGGTGTGAATCTGAGAGGAAAGGATATGAAGAATTAAAGTTGCACCACTCCCGGCATCACGCCTAAGTAGAATTCTCACTGGCCCTTATGGAATGAATGAATGGAGAAGACCAGCTTTCTTTGAAATCCTGTTGTCCCTCCTGAGTCCTGACTTTTGGCAGCATAAAAGGAAGGAAAGGAAGAGGTAACACCGCTTCAGAGGTGTTGTGGCTTCCACCCCTACCCCTCACACCCCTTTTTTCCTTTTGGATTTTTGGTCTCACTGCCAAGAATATAAATTTCATAACCACGGCAAACACAAACCCTGCTCTGTAGTCATTCACATTTAATGGAAGAAAACAAGTGAAAGTTGTACTTTCTTGCTCAAAATTTATTAACTTAAAGGTGACAGAGACACTGGGGTGTGTGGAAAACATGAAAGGAAAAGAGAGTGATGGAATGTGGACCTAGTATATGATGTTTAAGAATAAACAAAATAAAACAAAACTGGAAAATCTTAGGCGTTTTTATATTCTTTATGGAGTTCTTTCATTTTCTTTTCCTTCTAAATTACACCATAGGATTTTTGGTTTGTTTGCCAAAGACTCAAACTGAGAAAAATATTTTTGAAAATGATAGAAGTTAAGGTGCCTGTGTGGCGCTGTTGGCTAAGCGCCCCACTCTTGGTTCAGGCTCAGGTCGTGATCTCAGGGTCGTGGGATCAAGCCCCGTGTGGGGCTCAGCACTCAGCATGGAGTCTGCTTGAGATTCTCTCTCTCTCTCTCTCTCTCCCTCTGCCCCTCCCACTCATGCTCTCTTTCTCTTTCTAATATAAATAAATAAATCTTAGAAAATAAAGAAAATGATAGAAATTAATGTTCACCCACCACAAGATCTTTCTTTTTCTTTCAAAATAAAATTAGTTTTAGTCTTAGTTTTCAAATTAAAATTAGGCTACTTTTCTAAGTACAGAACAATACCTGTCCAGGATGTATTTAGTTTGAGAACATTTAGCACATCAGAAAGGTAGATAAAAAGTTATTTATCGTCCTCATACCAAGATGTAACTATTGCTAGTATTTTTGCATCTATTTCTCCAGAGTTCTTCTATGTGTATGTTTACTCAAAATATGATCATATTATAAATGCTTTTTTGCAGTCTTACATTTTCATGTAATAGTATATGATGGCCATCTTTTCATTCAAAAACCATGGAGTTATAGCAACATTTTTAAAGGCTACAGAATATTATATAATATGGATGTTCTATAAATTACTTAAGCAATCACTAACTTTTTAGGGTTTTAAGTTGTTTCTTAGTCTTTACTGTTAAAGTTTGCAGCCCATTATCATACTGTAAACCACCTGCCTAAATAAACAGATTTACCTACAAATTCAGAAGAGATCAGAAAAGTATGTATCATGCTGGCAACCACAAATGTTATTACATTATATGAAACCATTAGTCCCAACAATTCATTATCATTTAATACCACTTTGCAATGTATTCATCCACCTTGTCCTTGTTAAGTATTGAATACAAGAATCCAGGCATGGCTCTAAGCATGGGGATACATGAATGAGGACGAGACAGTGACGGTTCGGTCTCAAGAGGCTTATATCCCGTTAGGTGGATGCCATCAATAACCGTGCATATAAATAAGATAGTAAGATAGTTAGAGATTTTATGAGTGCTTTGAATAAAATGAACAGCGTGACCTGACAGATTTGAACTGCAGAAATCTTAGCTACAATGGCCAGGATCAAACTCTTTGAGGACTTGGCATTTGGTTGATGCTTGAATAGTGAAAAGGAACCAGTCATTCATGGAACAGGAGGGAGGGAAGGAGAAGACAGCAATTACGAAAGCCCAGAGCAGGAAAAAGCCTGGCTGGAACCAAAGAGCAAAGAGGATTCCTGCCCGGCTGGAGCACAGCCGGGAAGGGGGGGTGTGACAGGAGGCAAGAGAAGAGGGCCTTCCCCACCTGCAGAGCCTCCTTGCCTCTGCTGCAATGCTGGAGTTTATGACAGGTGCTAACAAAAATCCCGGAAGGAGTTTTAAGCAGGGCGATGGATTTAACGTGAATCAACTTTTCCAAAAGGTCATTCTGGCTAAGCTGCCCAAAACAGATTGTGGGGAGAAGGAAAGAAGCTGAGAGACTGTACAAAAGGACATTTCACCAGTACGGTAAGTAGGTCCAGATAGGTGTGGGCAGAACAAGTGGAGATAAGTGAATGTTTTCAGGTATGTTTCAGCAGTAGAAGTAACAGGAAATGCTGATGGATTAAAGATGGGAGACAAGGAAAAGAAAGGACAGAAGAATTATTCATACATGCTTTCCTTCCGCAGCGGGGTACTTGGTGGAGTGATTTATTGAGGAGAGAGAGCATGGGGAGAGAATGTATTTTGAAGATACATTTAATTGGGACTCAACGGTCTGGATTACATGGGCAACTTAAAATGGGCTTAGAGCTGAGGAGGTTTAAATTTAGATGGTATTTAACATCAGAACGGATAAGATCTCCTCAGGAAAGAGTGTAGAATGAGAAGAATCTCGGGAACCAACAATGGGACATTCCAAAATTTAGAAATGAGATTGAGAAAGAGGAGACAGCAAAAGATATGAAGGAAGAGTAGTAACTGAGGTAGAAGAAACGCCATAGGGGGCGATGTCATGCAAGTTAAGAGAGGAGAACATTAAGGTGTCACTGAATGGTCTACCACGACAGACGAGACCACGTTAGGATGCTCAGGTGTATGGATGTGGTAGTAATGTCAGGTTCATGTGAAAGAATGAATGGCAAACTTCTTTTTCTGGCAGTAGAGTGGAATAGATATACACTAAACCCCTTCCCGGTATAGCACATATGAGAACAATGTATAATATATTTGAGTCATATTTTGAATAAAAACCAACACCTCTTTAATGCATGGCTGAAGACAAGTGAGGGGATTTCTCAAAGGCCAGAAACTATAAGAAGCTAGACCAGGCAGTCGCTCTGTGGGATTTGCCGGCCCTGGGAACTCAAGTGTCCCAAATGGGCAATTTCATTCATTTCTCTTCTATTCCTTTGTGGAATGTGACCTTTAAATTTTTTTCTTAGAGTCTATGGTGTGTCCTGTGGAGTCCCCTGTGCTCTGGTGACATCTCTTTCCACATTAGATTCCCGTACCTGTCGACCCAGATCAAATTTAGAGAAGCATGTTCTCCCTCTAATAGGTGCGGATTTTCTAAGTGGAAGATCATAGGGGAATTTGGGCAATTTGGAGAATATTAAAGCGAAAGAGAAGTGTCCAGAAGTTAAAAATAAAAGTCTACTGCAGTCAACGTGAAAGAAGCATACATTTAACTGATCAGAAACATCAGCATAGATGCAAAGCGCTAAAATAATTAGCAAACCAAATCCAGAAATTTAAATAAGAGATAATGTTCTTATCACATTGGGTTTATTTCAGGTATGCAAAATTTCTCCATCTAGGTTATCTATGACTACAATTCGCTGCAAGAACACATTTTAAAAATGTATACGATAAGCTCAATAGACGCAGAAAAAAAGATCAGTTACAATTCAACTTAAAACTCCTTGAGTTTTAGCCAGGCACATGGACTGCCAGTTCTAGATTGCACTTTTCAGGATCCCTTGTAGCTAGGAGTGGCCATCTGCCTAAGTTCTTTCCAACGCTATGTGAGCAGAAGTGAGGTGAGTAACCTCTGGGTCTCGCCCTCATAATAAACGGGGCTTCCCTCCCACCTCTCTCTCCTCTTTTAGCTGCTGTTCCGCCCAGACCTAGCATATGCACAGACATCCTTAGTTCACCATAAAATTAGAGCCACTTAAGGTATACCTCTTAATTTTCTGTTTTATATTGTCATCGTGGGTGTTCTTTATCTGTGCTAGTAAATTCTAAGCTTCCTCAAACCGAAAGTTTAACTTGTTCACCTTTATTTTCTTTTAGAACCTGAGATAAAATTTAGTGCACGGGAAGTGTTTTTAAATATATATTTAATTGTCCTCAACCTCATTTCCCTGTTCCTGCTGCTAGCTAAATGTGGTGCTATTTGATTGAGGCAAATTCTTACCAAGCTAAAAAATTAAGGTACGATTTTGAGGATTTGAGTCCATTTACATCCTCATGTTACATTTAATTGCAGAGATTTAATAACCATTTGTCTCCCCAGTGGAAGAGAAATAGCCTGAAGCCCTTGGAAGCCAGAGCTAGAATGTCAGGAGCTGAGAGGTTTTTGCTGAATTTTTCTGAACTCGACTCCTAATTCTTATAACACATAGCAGGCAGATAATATAAATCTTTTATTTCTTGGCATTCCTAGACTAAATTATAAAGAGATCCTGTATCGATTTAGGATAGGTTTTCATAAATGTCTTGGAATTTGTAGATACATAAAAAAGATGAGATACTTCTCTATTTCTAGAATCATTAAGCAACAATGATTTATTGAATGATTACTGGTAGTGATATAACCTTCAATAATTCTTTAAAGCTACCTCTACCCAATTTCTTCATCTGTGAAAAGTTTTGAACTAGATGACTACTAACATTCTCCCAGTTATGAAAATCCGTTTATTTTGTTTTTAAAAAGTCATTAAAAAATATTTGTAGAAATATATAATGGTTGGTCTCTTTAAATGTAGTTACTGTTAGGCCATCCAGGCTAGCAATTCTCAACAGAACAAAGGTGTATGAGTGAACCTGAATTTGGATGGACCTCCACCACTATGGTAATGTGTTAGGTATGCCACAGGGGGAAGCAGAGAATGAGCCAGGTGAAGAAGGATACATTGAAACTCATCTGCATAAAACCTTAGAGTACAAAAACCTTAGAGTAAAAAAAATAAAATCATGAGAATGAGCAATGCATGTAGTGAATGATTCAACACAAGCCAACAAGTATCTATTGGACACCTACAATATGTCACGTACTTGGGGTTACATCACAAAGTTCCCTGCTCTCATGAAGCTACATGCAATTAAAATGGTGTTTTCCCTTTGGAAGACCTCTGTCAGATAAGCCACACGAGAAAGGACAGAAGTTAACAGGAGGGGCGCCTGGGTGGTTCAACCGTTAAGCATCCGCCTTCAGCTCAGGTCATGATCCCAGGGTCCCGGGATCCAGCCCCACGTTGGGCTCCCTGCTTGGCAGGGAGCATGCTTCTCCCCCTTCCTCTGCCTGCTGTTTCCCCTGTTTATTCGCGCTCTCTCTCTCTCTTTCTCAAATAAAATCTTTAAAAAAAAAAGAAGATAACAGGTTTCCGCAATGAGGAATTGGCATCAGAATTCATTAGAGCAGGAAAGAGAGTTGCAATAGAAAGGTACACGAATTTAGATAAAAGGCCCCATGAAGTGCTATGTGTGCATATTGTGTGGGTGTGTAGAATCTTGACAAGCATGAAAGCATTCATAACAGTCATGAGCATAATCAGTGATACGTGATTTTAGGAAACTAGAAAGTTCGTAGCGTTACTCTGATGACCAGTGTTCCAGGTAGTGATGCCATTTTCTCTTTCACCCTAATAACCAGCAGCCCCCTTAAATCACCACCTCTGCATCAGAAGCAGATGCCAAAACTAAAGTTTGGGACCAGGCCTTGGACATCCCATTTGCTGTATATCAGAGACAGCATGGAATATTTTAACATGGTACATTACTTTGTACCAGCGCAATTCTATAGGACAATTTATCAATGCAGATTGTGTTCCTCAAGCCTATCGTGTCCTTTGTCACAATTTGCTTCCTAGACAGAAATGTGGACATATAGGCTCTGCATCCAGTAAACAAACAACATTAATAAAGTTATAAATAAAGGCAGCGATGTTTTTCACCCTCCAACAGCTGGATGAGGGCTGGAGCTGACCTCCCTGGCATGTTCCTCAGTATCCGGCGATGCCATCGCTATTTGGTTCAAAGTCACATCCTGCATTACTCTTTGTCTTCTGTTCCAGAGGAGGGTTCAGTAGGTTATTTCCCACATGGCACTACTCAGTATGATGTAGCTAGATAGGATTTCAATCCAAAGGCATCAAGAGATGTATAAGAAGAAACATATAGTCTAGGAATTATGTAAACGAAACTTAAAAGGTTTTAGCTTTGGTATAAAGTAAACTGGCAGTTTAAATACATCTTAGCTCAGGCTCTCTTAACTGTTTCATGTAATCTGTTTATTAGAAAAAAAGATATTTCTTAGCATATTACTAGAATAGTCTTACATGCATTGGTGTTCAGTCCCTTTTCCTTCTTGAATTATTCTTGTTAGGTTGTTCATGATCAAGAGAGAGAATTAATTATTAAGCAATGCGTGAATGGTTAAAGAGTGTGTGTGTGTGTGTGTGTGTGTGTGTGTGTGTGTCAGGGGTGGGGGAGAGGTCCAAATTGGTCTCTAGGAGTGAAGGATGCCTTCTTGCTTCTTCTTTAAATATGGTTCCCTTTCCAGCAAGTCCTGTGAGATTTCCCAAATTTGGTTCAGTTTGGGGCCTTTCCTGCCCTGGAATTGCCAGATACTGTTGTCTGACACATCTTTGAACCTGAGCTGAGCCAGAAAATTAGGGCCCTGGAAGCAGAGTCCAAGGGAAGGAACCGATTCAATACAACCTGGCTGGGAGTCCACGCGGCACAATCACAGCAATCTCATGCAGGCCAGGCTGGTGACTTTTGCCAGTGTATAAAGTCCTCTGGAGGTGCAAGCTCAAAGCAACAATTTTTAGGCAGATATTTTGAATGCAAAACGATCCAAATAATTTTATAAACAAAGAATCACAACAATAATAACGTCTTACATTTATATGGTACCTGGCATCTTTCAAGTGTATTTATGTATACATTTCGATGTGCTGCTGGAACGGTTATACATTATAGATTTATGCCATGTAAGATCTTCTCTGATTTTGGTTCATATAATCTCTGTACACAGAACACTAGGAGCTTGCCGGGTTCCACTCATTTTTATGCAAGAAGCATCAGAAGTTAGACACAATTTGAATATATTTAAGACAACAGACCATACATACAATGAAGTGGAAATTAGTAGACTCAGAAGGCACGGGTTCTGCTAAGATTATCATTATCTTTATTAATGATTTTAATTTAGAAGCTGTGCCTCCCTATGCCGATGTTTCCCCTACCGGGTCAAGCCAAGATCAGCCACAGGGAGTCACATAGTTGTTGCTTATTGTCCCAAGATGTTGTCCACAGAGGGCCTCCAGATACTGTCGGCAGTTTCGCGCAGTAATGCAGTTTGTGTATGCAACACCCCCAAGGGGAGTTAGTCACATCTGCAAGCAGGCAGATCGGAGACACATGAGGGGACTGTGGATTGGGCTTAGTTGAGCATGCTCAGCTCCTTCTTCCAAACTTATCAAAGAGATAAATCATTCTTCCTCTCTTGGGGAAAAAAAATGAACAAGAAAGCAGGGAGAAGCTGAATAGATTCCTTTCACATGGTTTTCCCTCCAAGAGAGATTGGAAAATTTCCCCTCTTTCTGGAAACAGGAAGACTGGGAAATACCTAAGCTACATTGCTTTAGTAACTATATTTATTTGGTAACTATGCATATTTGTTTACTTTAGCTGAGCTCACTTTGCCACATGATTATTAGTTCCTATTAGTCAATTTCAACAGTTATGTTTGAATTTATGTTCAGCAAGTCATAGCAGGAACCCAGACTCAGCTCCTAATTTTGTGAAGTATTTCAAGCCATAGATTAGCTAGCTGCATGATACAGCGGAGTAGATGGCCATTTAATACAATGTGATCCACCGCTATGTTGTTTCCAGAAATTCCACCAGGAAAATCTATTCTTTTTTAAAAAAATATATAACACTGTCATTATGCCTGGGAAATTTATTTTTCATATGCTAATGACCTTTGTCAACCTTTGCAGTGGGCTGTAGTATGTAGTGTTTCCCAGCGTCTCCAGTGTGCAAAATTACAAAATTGGTGTTATAGTTCAGATAAGTTAGTTTTCTTCAAAACAGAGCAATGAGCCAAACCCTGTCTTATAAGTTTATAAATGATTCTTCCACTCAGTGGACATTAGGTAACATTTAATTCTTAGAAGACAAACTCTATATACACAGTTGATTATAACTCACTGTAACATTATTGTTGGGGCATAAAATGAACACTTTTAATGGCTTTTCAAAGTTGCAACGAGTGCTATGTTCTTGTATTTACTTACAAACAGCATGACATACTATCTATCTATCATCTATCTATCTATCTATATAAATTGAGCCAAATTTTTGTGTATAGCCTTAGGTGTTTTCTTCCTAATTAAAATTAAGTCTTCCCAAGTAAATATATGCAAACATCAATTGACATGATGCCATGATGTACTTAATGCCTGCTATTTTCTATATTCTATGCAACGCATTTGTATTTTTTATGTGTTACTTTTATTGCTCTAAGAAGCAAAGTTTATTGAATGTTTTGGGCAAACTTCAAGTTCTTTCCTCTCAAAGTTTATTCATAGGCTTTATTCATTTTAAAAGGGGTTTTTTGAATCGTTATGCACAAGAAATATTCTTAAGAAATTAGACTGGATTGCCAGTTTCTGTTATATGATGGATATAGAGGTATAGCTGAAAAAAACTGGTCTCCAATATATCTACTGTGGCAGTAGGCTGAAGCCTGAAGGCTAATCTCAGAGAAGGGGTGAGCGTGGTTGTCATGAAGATTGTAGAGCTGAAGCCAAAGGCATTTAAAAGAACTCAGAAAGGTATTTCTTACTGACTATAGACACAACTAAAAGTTATTTGCAGTTAAATAATAGCAACTAATATTTGTTGAGAAGGAACAGTATACCATACATACTATGCTAACACTTTAGGTGTGTTTAACCATTTGATCTGCAAAACAACATTTTAAGGTAAATACTAATAATAACTAATCCCGTATTACAGATGGAGAAGTGGAGAGTCCAAGAGATAAAGTAACTTTCCCAGGCTTTCTTAGTTGTGGTGAAGCCAGGATTCAAATACAAAAAGTGCAATTTAAAAATAAAAGGAAGAAAAGAAGAAGATGATGATGAAAAGAAAGGAAAAAGAAAAAAGAAGTTAAAGACATACAGTTTGGAAAAAGAGAAAAATAAAAAACTTTATTTGCAGATGACTTGATCCTATTAGTGAAACTCCTGAGGAATTAACAGAAAAACTACTAGAAAAAAGAAATAGGTCTAGCAAGGTTTCAGGATGCATGATCAACATACAAAAATTATTTTATTTCTATATTCTAGTAATGAAAAACCTTAAAATAAAATTAAGAAAATAATTCTTAATTATTTAATATTTATATTAAACCCAAATATTTATAATAGCATCAACAAGAACTTAGGGATGAATATAACAAAAGAAGTGTAACAGTTTTATACTCAAAACTACAAAACTTTGCTGAGATAAATTAAAGAAGATCTAAATAGATAAAGAAATAATATATATTCATGAATTGGAATACTCAGTATTATCAAGATGTCAATTCTATCAGATTTTATATAAATTTAACCTAAACCTTATCAAAATGTTAGCAGTTTTTGTTGTTGTCAAAATGGACATACTGACCCTAATATGTCTGGAAATATAAAGGACTTAGAATAGCGAAAATAAACTTGAAAAAAAACACAAAATTGGAGGACTTACACTACCCAATTTTGTTTATTTATTTATTTTATTGTTATGTTAATCACAATACATTACATCATTAGTTTTTGATATAGTGTTCTATGATTCATTGTTCACATATAATGCTATGGTGAGCACTACCCAATTTTAAAACTTACCATAAAATCACAGTAATTAAGACAATGTAGTATGGGCACACGAATCAATGAAACATAACTCAAAGTCCAAAATAAATTCTTACATTTATTATCAATTGATTTTCAAGGAAGGTACTGAGATAGCTCAATGAATAAGGAACTAAGTTCCTTTCTAAAAATAGTTGTTTTTGTTTTGTGGATATCCAATTGGCTCAGCTCCATATGTTGAAAAGATTGTTCTTTTCTGCAAGTCTACAATTATTTCAAAATTTAAAAAAAGAAAAAAAACAAACATTATTTAAGATTTTCAGACCTCTTTTCTTCTCTACTACTCCCAGCTGTCTGAGGCCAGGAACTGTGGGACGTGTTCATGTCTCAATATACCCTCTGCTCTGTACCTCATTTCACAATGCTATGCTGGGGAGTTGCCTTAGTGACGTTAAGCAGAGAACGATCACAGCTTGTTTATATGCTGTTGGGAAAGGGAGAAGGGACTCTTAATGCTGTGGCAGAGAGATGATTGCAGGAGCAGGTTTTGAGTATGTGAGGGACATGGGATCCAAAGCATAAGGGAAAGGATTGTTACAAGACAGGAGCACACATAGGTCCCTGGACCACTCTGGTGGAAGGGAAGACAGTGTGGACAGCAAAAGATGCAGGAACATCAGAAGATATGGTGCTGGGAAGGATGAGGACATTCTTTGTCTTTTTGTTTTGTTTTGTTTTGCTTTGTTTTGTTTGTTGTTTTTTTTTTATCTCTTTGTTCAGTGAAAGAAGAGGTAGAGTCACTAGCTCTGTGTTGATTAAAAAAAAAAAAAAAAAAAGTGTGATGGGGCGCCTGGGTGGCTCAGTCATTAAGCGTCTGCCTTCGGCTCAGGTCATGATCCCAGGGTCCTGGGATCGAGCCCCACATCGGGCTCCCTGCTCAGCGGGAAGCCTGCTTCTCCCTCTCCCACTCCCCTGCTTGTGTTCCCTCTCTCGCTGTGTCTCTCTCTGTCAAATAAATAAATAAAAATCTTTAAAAAAAAAAAAAAAAGTGTGAATGTGTATTCCTGGAGAATAGAACAAACAACTGGCTGCAGAAAGGTAGAAAGATTATGCAGCACCGGTGAATTACTTAAGGTTTGCTGTCATAAATTGAAAGCACACCCCAGTCGGCACAATTGTATTAAATATAATGCTTATGAAGCAGATGGGATTTGTGTAACTGGGTCTGTGGTGTTGCCACTCCAGTGTGATGGAAGGAAAAGAGAGCAAAGGAATCGAGGGTGTGTCCAAGGAGTGGTCATTATGATGGGTTATGGAACCCAAGCTCAATAACAGAGGAGATACGAAAGAGGTAAACATAGAAAAGATTGTTGAATCAGGCAATATAACATTTATTGCTTGAAAAATCATCCCATTGAAATCACTAGACATTCTGAAGGAGATAAAACAAACATTTTTTTTAAATGCAAAACTGTGCTCACAAGATGTAGAGTCAATCCATAGAAGCCAAAACGGGAAAGTGAGCTGAACCCAAAATGATATGATAGCATGAAGCCAGGGTATACTATGAATACCTCACACCTTAACCTTTAGTTTCAATGGCCACATTTGGGGAGGAGGAGACAAGTGATGGTGGGGATTGAAACTTAGACTACCACATGAAACTTGGAACATTTCAGGGTCTACAACCTCAGTGAAAAAGTCAATTGGCAAAGTAAATAAATACATAAATAAATAAATTTAAAGTAATAAAAAATAATAAAACATCTGATCCCTGTTTAGATTGAAAAATGTGGATTTATAGTTTATAGCTAGTTAAATGATCATTCAAGATCAAGGGTAACATAGACACTTTCATATGAACAAAAACAGAGATGCTTGCTATTTACTTCAAGAATACAGAAAACAAACCCAGAGAAAAATATGAAATCCTAGAAGGAATGGTGATAAAGGAATCAAATGTAAAGTAAATATAAACAAAATTGCTGTATACACACACCCAAAATAATAACATCCACGGGGCGCTGCAATTAAAACTTGATACAATTAAAATGTTAAAAATCAACAACAGGTGCATTGAAGGAAGGTGACTGGAATTCAAGTGCTTTTTATTTTTTTAGAAAAAGGGTAGAGACATTGATTAAATTTAGACTTTAGTAAATTAAATGTGTCTTGTTAAAATTTCAAGGCTGAGTACAATGTCTAAAAGAGTACAGACAAAACGGCACTGAAGCGTTTAATCTGAAAGAAAGCAAGAAGAAAGAAGTGAGGTGGATAGGAAAATAGAACAGAGAAAGCACAAAAAGGGGTAGAATAATTTCAAGTATATTAGTAATAATAAGTGTAAATGGACCAAACTCATCAGGTAATTCCAGATATACAGTTGACCATTAAGCACCTTAGGTGTTAGGGCACAAACCCTTTGTGCAGTCGAAAATCCACGTATAACTTTTGATTCCCCCCAGATGTTAAGTACAAATAGTGCACTGTTAACTGGAAGCCTTACTGATAACATAAATAGTCAATACACCCATATTCTGTATGTTATTTGTATTATATACTGTATTCTTACAATGAAGTAAGCTAAGGAAAAGAAAATGTTATTAAAAATCATAAGGAAGAGGAAATACATTTACAGTATTATACTGTATTTATATTAAAAAAAATCTGTAAGTGGACTTGTGCAGGTCAAACCTGTGTTGTTCAAAGGCCACCTGTTTCTTGGGAAAAAAATATAGCTATGTGTCATTTCTAAGACACCATCTTAAGAGGAAAACAAATATTTTGTAAGGAGAAAGGTTGAACAAATAAATATTCGTGTAAAAAATTTGTAAATATTAACTAAAAGAAACTATGGCAGCTATATTAATATCAGACAATATAGTCATTAAAATGAAAAGAATTATCAGGGAAAAGGAGATTACTGCCTAATGGTGTGGTTCCCAAAAGTGATAATAGGACTATCAGTGAAGAGAAAAACTGTAGGTTTTGGCAAATATTTCAGATGAATTCTTTAGAGGTATAGCAGGTGGAACTGTCTGATAATAGGCATATCAGAGAAGCTAAAGTTTTGAAAGAGAATGTGTCCCTGTAGCTGTCTTTCAAGCCCATGATTCAGGGTGGGCAAGAGAAAGGAAGCTATAAAGCTGTAAGTAAAGCAGAATATGAGCAGGTTTCAATCTCATCTCATTATAACAGAAAAAAACTCATATATGAGATTTTTAAGAAGGAGAAATAACATTACAGTTTTAAATATTTCTTTACCCTAAACTTGGCAAAATGACAAACTTAAAGAGAGAAGAAACATTCTCAGGGAAGTGAAAGTCTGATTTCCTCAAAGAATTTTTATATAAACAGGATAAAATGAATTAATAGAGCTGATTTACTGAGGTTGCTCAGGAACATGAATCTCATGTTTTGGAATGCTATTATAATGACAATACTGGATACACTTCCCTTGAGGCATTTTTGAGAGCCACTTTTTGGTGTGAAAGAGACTCCAGGTATCAGGAGAAAATAATAATTTGTCCTAAATTATTTTTATGTTTACTTTTCTCCTTGAATTAATAGAAAAATACAAGCATCCTTTGAAAAACATTGTTTCTGACTAATTTCTAACCTTAAGACAATTGTTCAATGTGAAGTCACTAGAAAGGGAGCGGTGAGAGGTGCCTGGGTGGCTCAATGAGTTACGTGGCTGACATTGGCTTAGGTCATGATCTCAGGGTCTTGGGGTCAAGCCCTGCATCAGGCTCAATGCTCAGCAAAGAGTTTGCTTCTCCTTCTTCCCCTTCCCTGCTCATGCTCTCTCTCTCTCTCTCTCTCTTTCAAATAAATAAAATCTTTAAAAAAAAAGAAATAGAGTGGTGGATATATATTTAACCTTACCACATGAGGAATTAATTAGAGGTTCTTTTAATTTTCTCCTAAAATGAAAGAAAAACTGGTTGCTAAAGATAGTCTAAAAAAGAAATGATGTTCCAAAGTTTATTTTGCTTCAAGTATCAAGGTTTCTTCAACGTATAAAAATTAGATTCTGATTTTATTCTGAATGACCACCATAGTAAAAGAGAGTTTGAAAACCAAGCAAAATGAGCTTATGGGAAGCTAGGTAATTTTCAGATTTCAATTTCTCTATGCATTAAATCATCAGTGGTCTTTGATAATTACAAAATGAGTCTGAATAATTTTTGCTATGTTATATAGATATTAACTGCAGTGATCTTCATGGCTTATCATCCACACACAAAAAACAAAACAAAACAAAAAACAAAACAAAAAAACCCCACAAAGAAACACATATGGGAACCATCATAGCGTAAAGCATAAAAAAAATCGAGTCATTCAATTTAAGTGAACATAGCTCAAAAGGAAATAATAATTTCCTTTTCTTGAAATAGGAGGAGTTATATATATTTAGGGGCATGGTTATTTTTTCTCTAGTTATTTAGTGAAATATTAAAAACCAAATGTTCAGATAAATATTCCTCAGCTTAGCCAATGTAATTATTAAACTGATATTTCACATGCTTTAGTAAAAAGCATACATATTCTTATTAGGCATGGTTTGTGAATTTATTAATTGAAAAAATCTTTATTGACTTTATTAATTGAGAGAAACCCATGTCACATTTTTAGTGCTTCGAATCAATATAACACTCTCAAAAATCTATATTGTACTTGCTACCACTTTTCTTTATAACAAGTCCAGCAATTCTCTTCTCCATTGAAACAAATAACTCTAAAGTTTATATTCACTAAAAAGACGTTGCTAATTAGAAGAGAGCATTTTCCTGTATCCTTAATCCTTAGGCCAGAATAATACTTTTGAAACATTTACATATGATGCTTTTGTTTCCTTGGGTTTGTCTTTGGGGAATTCTAATAAGGATGAATGTAGATTAAGGAAAAAAAAAAAATGTCCTGGCTTTATTTTTCTTAAAAAGTCTGTTTTTTGGACTTCCTTTTCCAGTTAAGATATAGAAAGCTCCAAGAGACAATTGTTCACATCCTAATATGCAAAAGCTAGATAATCAAAAAATGATAGATTTTGCTAAATTATCAGCTAGTTTAGGACACAAAGAAAGCTAATTGAGCTGATTTCCAGAAAGCAATCAACTCTTTCTAGAAAAGAGGGGCTGAAATCATCTTTAGACATGCAACAATAAGATCAGGGAAGTCCAACATAGGTGGGGGTAAATAGAAACCAGCAGAACTTCTAATGGATGTATAAGGGCTAGATTGAGAGACAGAAATCCCTGCAAGTTCCAGCTATAAAGGAGTCATGAACCCACCACCAGTGTTCTCTTAAGGACAAATAAATAGAATTTGTTTTTCAAAGATTGGAAATGGGGCAGGGGAAATAAAACATTTCTCCGTGAGGTACCCACGATAATTCCCAAGTGTAATACAGCAACCTGCAGAAAGAAGAGGGAACGGCAAGAAATCTGAGAAAAATCCTTCAAGTTACACTAATTCTCACAGAATGCTAAGCTGCATTTCAAATATGCCATTTGAAATCTGTGGTTGTGACAAAGGAACTGCATATGTGAAAAAAATTTGGTTACATAGAATTAAAATATAGGATAAGAAAAGCAAAAAGTATAGGAAAGGAAAATGTAATTAACTGTTATAAAGTTCTTACAATGGTTGTGAAATAATATAAAAATAGCATATTATTTGAAGTATATAATATATAATACAGTATGTAATATATGGTACATAATATATATGACTATATATAATACAGAATATATTATTTGAACTATAAATAGTATATTATTTGACAGTAGCCTGTCATAAGTTAAAAATATATATTGTGGGCGCCTGGGTGGCTCAGTTGGTTAAGCGACTGCCTTCGGCTCAGGTCATGATCCTGGAGTCCCTGGATCGAGTCCCACATCGGGCTCCCTGCTCGGCAGGGAGCCTGCTTCTCCCTCTGACCCTTCCCCCTCTCATGTGCTCTCTCTCTCTCTCTCATTCTCTCTGTCTCAAATAAATAAATAAAATCTTTAAAAAAAAAAATTAAAAAAAAAATATATATTGCAATCATAGAGCAACACAAAATAACATAAAGAGATATATCTAAAAATCAATATGACACATGAAACTGAATACAAAAAATTATGTGTGTCACCTAAATGATTCTAGGAAAGGAAGTACAAAGAAGGAAAGAAGTAATGGAATTTTAAAAGAAAAGGTAGGCACAAATGATAACAATTACATTAAGTGTAAATGGACCAAATACTTTAATTAAAAGGTAGAGATTTCCAAGCTTAATAAAAAATACAAAACACAAAACCAAACATATAATATTT
Organism: Phoca vitulina; assembly: GCF_004348235.1. Classification (NCBI taxonomy): domain Eukaryota; kingdom Metazoa; phylum Chordata; class Mammalia; order Carnivora; family Phocidae; genus Phoca; species Phoca vitulina. The sequence goes on along the minus strand of NW_022589717.1, from coordinate 419,153 downwards.
ACAAAAAAAAAAAAAAATTTAGATTTAGGTTGTGGTAGACAGACTCTTAAAGTAGTCCTATGATTCTTACCTCCTTGTTCTCACACCCTGTGTGATCTCCTCTCTTTGACTACATGTGTGATTTACTTCTAAACCTTAGAATACAGCAAAGTTAATGTCATGTAGACAAAAGATTTGAAAAACACTATCGATGAATTTTACCTAATTGATATTCATAGACTACACATAGGTATTTATGGTAACATTTCCAAATAAACATGGAGCATTCCCCAAGATAGACCATATTATAGATTATAAACATGTCTTAGTAAATGTCAAAATTGGGAGAATATGACTTCTGCCTACAATGTAATTAATTAGAAATTAAAAACAATAAATTATCTATAAAATCTCCAAATATCTTTAACTTAAGAAACAGATTTCAGAAGAGCCTATAAGGCAAAAAAATCTTATGAGTAATTAGAACATATTTTGAACTAATGATAACTAAAGGATAATGAAAGCATTTAGCAAAATACATGAGATACGGCTAAAGCAGTATTTTTAAAAGGTCATAATTTCAAATGGCTATGTTAGAAAGAAGGAAAGTGTAAAATAATTGTATGTATTTCCATCTTAAGACGTAAAAAACAAACAAAACTCTGGCAAATTAAACCCAAGATAAGTAGAAGAAAAAAAAAGGTCATTGAACACAGCTACCAATAAAATAGAAAATAGACAAAGAAAATCAATAAATCAAAGTTTATTCTTTGAAAAGTAATGTAATTGTTAAATATCAACATAAAAATATTACTAATATCAAGAATAAATAAGGGATCTTTTTAATCATTAAAAAAGTAAGGGAATATAATGAACAACTTTATACTAATGAATTTTGCAACACACCCAATATGGAAAAATCATATGAAAGATGCAAATGAACAAAATCAATATAGAAAGAAATAGAAAAATCAATAGTCCCATATATTGTAAAAAAAATTAAATTTGTTATTTAGAATTTTTCTCAAAGAAAACTTCAAGTCTAAATGATTTCACTGGTGAATTCAATCAAACTTATGTGAAAGAAATCCTACAAATCTTGAACACACTCTTCAAGAAATAGAGGAGAGGGATGCCTGGGTGGCTCAGTCGGTTAGGCATCTGCCTTCAGCTCAGGTCATGATCCCAGAGTCCTGGGATCGAGTCCCGCATCGGGCTCCCTGCTCAGCGGGGAGCCTGCTTCTCCCTCTGCCTGCCTGTGTTCCTCCTCTCGCTCACTCTCTCTCTCTCTGGCAAATAAATGAAAAAATCTTTAGGGAAAAAAAAAGAAAGAAATAGAGGAGAATATATTTTTCAACTGATTTTATACTCAAACCTTAAAATGCCAAATCAGATAAAGATATTACAAATAAAGGAATTACAGACCAATGTACCTCATGAATACAGATGCAAAAATTCTTAGGAAAATATTAGTAAATCAAATTCAGCAATACATAAAAAATTAACACAGCATTTCCAAGTAGGGCTTATCCTGGGAATTCAGGATTGGCTTAGAATTTAAATATTAATTATTGAAATTCACCATCTTAGCAGGATAAAGGAGAACAACCATGTCCAGAAACATGTCCAGAAAAATAAAAGCACAGACAACCTTTCATAACTTTTTGGGAGTCCCAGTGTGGATCAAAGCAGAAGAATGATTCTCAGTCCCTCAGAACCAAGTAGCAGAGTGAATGAGACATTGGACCTGTGGAAGTCATTCAGGGAAGAATGAGCGATGATAATGTGGCAAATCTCCATGGACAAAAGACTAAAGATGGATGGATAACCCAAATACCAAATGATACCTCTGATACATTGATGTACTGTGAGGCCCAGGAACTTAGTCCCAGACCTCATAAAAGCTGGGTTGAACCTCAGTTTTATTTAGATTAACATTCACTTTCTTCAGCAAAAAGGAGATTATAATGATAACATTTTTGGTGATAAATTAGTGGTGAAAACATAGAAACTAATTAAGTGAGAAAACAAGTGATTATTATTACCCTTACTTATAATGTAAGTAACAACAAGAAATTGAACAAGATAGAAAATGTCAACATAATATTCTGTACTGTGCAATGGTGAAAATATTTACATAGTCATAATAAGGCCACCAAAAATTATAGTGTCATTATATTAAAAATATGGATAGAGTAGATATGTGTGTGTGTGTTTGTGTAGCTGATCTTTCCACTGTAGGAAGTCAGTAAATGATATTTTTATTGGAAAATCAAAAACTAGCAGTGTATTCATGTTGGTTTTTTCTTTTTTTTTTTTTTACAAGCATTGGAAACAGCTTTTTAAAACTATATATATGTATAACTTTGATAAAATATCGCATTAATATATCAGTATAATATGATGAATTTACACATTTATTAAATATTTTTGAAGGACAGTATTAGTGACATATAAGAATATATAAATGTGTTAAATGAAATAAGTCAAGCAGAGAAAGTCAATTATCATATGGTTTCACTTATTTGTGGAACATAAGGAATAGCAAGGACATTAGGAGAAGGAAGGGAAAAATGAAGGGGGAGGAAATTAGAGGGGGAGACGAACTATGAGAGACTATGGACTCTGAGAAACAAAATGAAGGTTTTAGAGGGGAGGGGAGTGGGGGTATGGGTTAGCCCAGTGATGGGTATTAAGGAGGGCACGTACTGCATGGAGCACTGGGTCTTGTACGAAAACAATGAATCATGGATCACTACATCAAAAACTAATGATGTATTGTATGATAACTAACATAACATAATAAAACAAAATAAAATTTAAAAAATGCAACACTAAAAAAAAGAAACTAGAGAAATGTAGAATACTAAAAAAAAGAATATATAAATGTGTATACATATCTCTAAATAAAACAGCTGAGCAATTAATTTAAAATTTAACATTAGTAATTAGTAATTAACATTAAAATTTAATTGTAGTGATTTGTGTTTTGTGTGTGTGTGTAATTTTCAGATTTTTAATAATGGACACATATCAGTTTATTTTACTTTAGGGGAAATAACCCAATAGGGTTATTTTAAAAAGAAGAAACAATCAGAATAGAAATGAAGATAAATAATATTGACAGGACAGAAAACTTTCTGTCAGGGTTTACACATTTCTAAATATCCCTTAAACACACACACACACACACACACACACACACACACACACACCATTGTGGTTAAGAATCAGTTTCTGTCTTTAGGGGAAAAAAAGGTGACCAATGTAATCCTTAGCAGAAGCGCAGATAGGTAGTTCAATGTTAAAAGGGCTGACTGTCGGGCGTCTGGGTGGCTCAGTTGGTTAAGCGACTGCCTTCGGCTCAGGTCATGATCCTGGAGTCCCGGGATCGAGTCCCACATCGGGCTCCCTGCTCAGCGGGGAGTCCGCTTCTCCCTCTGACCCTCCCCCCCTCATGGTCTCTGTCTCTCATTCTCTCTCTCGCAAATAAATAAAATCTTAAAAAAAAAAAAAAAAGGCTGACTGTCCTCGGAGAAAAAGCACAATGTCTGTGTCACCATCACAGCGCAAGACCCACGGAGATGTCCCTTCAGCCTGGCGAGAAAAAAAGAGCCTGAGAAAGACAAAGGAACTCAGCGTATTTCGCTTCCGTTAGTGCAGATGCAAGTGCACATGTTCCTACTCATGCGGTGCTGAGAGCTGTCAATAATCTTAATAGAATTCTCAGTTATCAGAGGCTATCTTTGTGTCCATTCCTGATTTTCTTTTTTTTTTTTTTTAAGATTTTATTTATCTATTTGACAGAGAGATAGAAAGAGAGTACAAGTAGGCAGAGCAGCAGGCAGAGGGAGAGGGAGAAGCAGGCTCCCTGCTGAGCTGGGACCCTGGGATCATGACCCCAGCCAAAAGGCAGACGTTCAACCGACTGAGCCACCCAGGCACCCCCATTCCTGATTTTCTTGAAAACCAAGAACAACTGACTCTCTCTTAGACCCCACAAGCATCATGAAAGCAGAGCCATGACTTATGGGTGTGAGGGAAAAAAAAAAAAAAATCAAGGGCTATTTACCAAGCTTCCTATGAGGACAACAAATGTTCATTATTGTAACTGTTTTTGTTACTATACTTTCTCCCTGGGGGAATCCAAGTTTATAAAACTAAGTATGTTTAACAGTAAACATCTCCAGGTGCCATGAAATTTGAAAGGAGGGGAGAGAATTTACCCCAAGTGGGATTAAAAGAGCCAGAAGACACTTAAACTGTTGTCAAGAATGGCCCATTTTGGCATCATTTTTGGGAGTCTGCTTTAAAGATAACTCTGTGATCAGTACTCTTTCTGATAATCTTTTTCTTTCTTTCAAACCAAAAAAGCAATTGATCTCTCTATAACTAAGATTAAATAAAGTTTTCAGCAATATAAACTAGAATCAGCCTTTTATTTTTCATTTGTTCCCTCCATAGATGGGATTCTGACGGGAGGGCAAGAAATTGGTTTTTGTCTCATATTCATGAAACTTTTTTTTTTTTTAAAGATTTTATTTATTTATTTGACAGAGAGACATAGCGAGAGCAGGAACACAAGCAGGGGGAGTGGGAGAGGGAGAAGCAGGCTTCCCTCGGAGCAGGGAGCCCGATGCGGGGTTTGATCCCAGGACCCTGGGATCATGACCTGAGCCGAAGGCAGACGCTTAACGACTGAGCCACCCAGGCGCCCGCATGAAACATTTTTATTGAGTAAAGTTAACTCAAAAGGATGTCAAACAGCAACTCTGACTGCAACCCCGAGTTAAATGAATATGTTGTACGCTTGACATCTAACACCGAATTCCACGAGTTCTCACACCATTCTCCGTTTAAAAAGACAACATCTGACTGTTTCTTGGAGTGATGGCAAATTCCACTTGGACACCTGCATGCCAGATGTGTGTAGCTACACATGCACTTTGCTATTCTGACTGCAATATTTACCACCGCAAACTGCTTTTCCCCTTTGGCTGAATTGAGGGGTAGAGCCATCAGAAAGCACCATAGCTCTTAAACATTTTTTCTCATTGTTCTTTTATCTGGTCATTCACATGTTTTCAGTTTTCCTTCTAACTCTATTTTTACATAACAGCTCTTATTCCAAATCCACAAGTCATCTCTTTTTCCTTTGCTTAAAAAAAATACATTAGAGAAGTGGGGATTAATTGTGGCATTTTAAATTTATTTTTATTTTAAAAACGTAGGCAGTGTCACTGGGTATTATGCTTCATTTTTCTGTTGGGTCAAGCATGGGCAAAAGAACAAATAGGTTTTTGAAGTTTTAATAAATCTACTCCAAATCTATTGAAGTATTAAACCATGTCTATTTTTAAACATTATTTAATAGAAATAATCAGTTTTTCATGTTAAATGAGGGGTTGTTCTTTCTCACAGGTCTGTGCTTCTGGCTGGAAGAGAAAGTCACACAGCAGATGGACGTTAAAAGTGGAAAGATCAAAGGGTGACATCACTGCAACTCAAGGTCTAGGCATGGAGGGCCAGGTGGACACCAGAAGGATAAAGTTAATACGCTATTTTGCTGCTACCAGCAGGCAGGAAGACCAGAGCAAACACAGTTACATGTGCTGAAATCCTCTATCAGCTGTTGGTAATTTGCTTGGATTATCTCAAATGGCTTGCTTAAATCCATCTCATATAATATTACCATGCAAATCCATGGTAGTCCTTGTACCAAATCGATGTGTTAAGTTTTATAATGAGCTGTGAATCACATGTCAAAGGTATTTAGGTAGTACTGCTCAGATAAGTCCCATACGGGTTGCCAAGGACTAATTTTAGCACTATGTAATTCCATGGGTTTCATTTTCAATATAAAATATTAAGTTTATTATTAATGCAATAATAATAAAAACATATATTGAACACAGTGGTGGGTACTAGTCTAAGCACGTTACATGTATTACATCACTTCATATTCACAACGGTTTTCCATGGTAGGTAGTAATGCTATGCCCATTTTGAAGATGAGGGAGAAAAAAGACTGAGAGGGTAAGTAATTTCTTAAGGTGATCTAGCTAGGAAATTGTGATATTGAAACCCAGGCCGTGTGACTTGGAAATCCTGCAACCACATTTGAAGGATTTGGATTGGTACTGTAGTTCAAGTGAGATTTGCATGAGATTTGTGGTAGCAAGTCTTGCTTCTTAATGATTAATAGGTACAAATTTCATCAAAGTTATATTTTACCCAAGTAGGAGAATAGATCATGTCCCGGCTTTTTAAATGTACTGTTCTATTTTTTTCTTCACTTTAATATCAATAATATCCTGTTGGATTTAAGTTCTGATCTCCCACTATCCTGGGAGAGAGCCACTAAACTATTTAGAAAAGGTCACCGAGTCACCTTTGAAGTAGGAGCTTTAGATGAAAAATCTGCACGTGTGTTCATGATCCATTACTTATCAGAATGATATAGGCAGATGGACTTTAGGCAAGTAAATTCTGAAATATTAATAATAGGAGTACACATTAAAACTTTCTAATCATTTCATTCAATTATTCAACTATCCTCATTGTCTTTGAAGTTCAAGTAGAATCCTTTCTGTGCTAAGTGGAATTATCAAATAAAAATATTTTCAGATAACAGTCATTCCCCAATTACATGTTATTATTTTGCTTCTCATGTGATACTTGTAAATCCAACATAAAATATATACTAAATATATATATATTTAATATATATATACTAAAAATATATACTAAATATCCCAAATAAGCAGATATATTTTGAAACTCGGAACTAATCATGAACAAGAGGCATGATGTATAAGTTAATGTTTTTCCTGACAACTAGTCAGCCACACACATGGAATCCAGAAACAAATGTCTTTTATTTTAGGTTTGCATTATATTCTACCCAACACGGAATCCATAGCAGAGGGTAATGTGTTGCAGCTTCAACCTATTATTGGTCCTCAAGGGTAATAAGACTTTATATCTAGAACAGTGGTTCTCGAGCTTTTGTGTGCATCAGACTGCTGGGCACAACCCCCGGGGCTTCTGACTCATAAGACTGGGGTGGGGTCTGAGAGTTTGAATAACTGACGAATTCCCCTGGTTCAGGGACCACACCTTGAGAATCATTGGTTGAGAGTATTGGGAAAACCCTTTCGATTATCTAAGGGGAACTCTCCCTGCCTTGGGTCTTCTCTCTCCTCTGATGATTCCCATTGTTTTCATTTTTATTTTTGTTGGGTCCCTTCCAGCACCTTTTTGCTCCTCAAATCTCACTGACACATCTCTTTTTGAGTCTGGTTTACAGTCTGGGTTGTCCTTCATTCAGTCCAGTCTTTTCCACTGCTGATGGCATACGGTTAGGGGATGGGGGAAATGCTTACGGTAGTCTCACCTAAGAGTAAAATAGCCACAATCAGACCCTGACAAATCCAAATTTCTTTTATTATATTCACTCGAAAATATTGTGTTAGATGTACTATATGTTGGCTAACTGCACATAATAAAACATAAATAAATAAAAAATTAAAAAATAAAGATGTTACTTAAAAAAAAGAAGAAAAAGAATCGAAGGACTTCTTTTATTATTCTAGTCTGTTTGTGCAAGAAGTTTCTCCCTGGAATAAATGTAGAATGGGGTTTTCTGTGCAGGCAGCTAGTGAGAACTACAGTTTCCACAGGGACTCTCTCTGCCGAATGGGTATGCCCATGAGTTAGAAAAGAGGACAACTTTTGTCTTCCCATTTCTACTCTTCTAGGATTCTCCAGGGAGAGCCTGCTCTTAGAGACCCTTTGGTTTTCCTGGGCTAGAAGCCCCTTGTCTTCGGTCCGTCAGTTTTCACCAGTTACCGCTTCTTTGCTGACAAAAGAGCACACGATCTTTCACCACTCTGCTCTTAGCTTAAGCTCTCTGAGTCTGGGCAGGCTGGGCTTCTTTCACGTTCTCAAAATCATCTGCTTTATCAAAGGCCTTATATGGGGGTTTGGGGCATGCTGATACTTCTGCCTTGGAACATTCTCACGTATACACATTCACCTAGTTAACTTACATTCTTTTTTCAAATTTATTTCAACTCACACATTCTCACTGAGGTCCTAAACCTGAAAATTTGATAAGAATCCCCTCCTTTGTTCCTTGTACTCTTCCTTTATTGTACACACCATGACTTGAAATAATAGATTTCGGTGATAATTTTACTTTTTGGCTCCTCTGGTTAGACTTTGAAGTCCAGGAAGGCAAGACTCCTGTCTATTTTTGCTCAGCATTGAACCCCAGGAGCCTAGTAAAGTGCCTGGTAAATAATTAATACTCAACAGATACTGGTTTGACTGAAGACATTGTCGATGCTTTGCAAGGATCTCTTAGGATGGGTAGCAAGGAAATAGTGATGCGTTTTTGCACTGCGTATTCTCATAAATTTATGCTATCTCATAAACCATGCTGATACACGTAGTGGAGATCTGGGACAAGTCCACACATTTAGGAAGCTATTCGCATGAACAAATATGGCAGCATATCATGATGGCATCTGAGAATGCTTTTCTGATGAGGAGAACCAATCATGTTTTTATATCTGCCTGCTCCACAGGGTCTCTCTTAGAACTATATTACTCTCTTAAGGTTTAGGTGAATTCCATTTTTTCTATTACTCCTTGTTTCTCATCTGAGTTACAGGATTTGAGCTGTAGATGTAAATTTCTTTTGCCCCCCATTCTTATATTGGGGTGTATATCACCAAGGCTTTCTACTTAATTTTTCCCAGTTTCTCTGTTCTAAGTTCTATCCTGTTATTTATCTTTAACTGGTATTTCTATTGATAATTTACTCTTCTTTTTTTTTTTGTCTTCTACTAACAAGCATGCATCCTTCAACTATCAAGCCTTTCTCAAGAATCTTTTCTTTCCATGAGGAACACAAAGCAATATGTAAAATTCCAGGGGCCTAAGACGATGCTTCTAAATTTGGTAAAAATCCAACAATATGGTTGGGTCACAATGCAGAATAAGACCTCTCAGATCAAACAAATATACCAATGCTTCCAAGTTGCAAGGAGTTGCTTTATCCTTATAGCTCTGCAGGCACCTGGGCGGCTCAGTCGGTTAAGTGTCTGTCTGTCTCTTGATTTCGGCTCAGGTCGTAATTTCAGGGTCATGAGATCCAGTCCCACACTGGGCTCTGTACTCAGCGGGGAGTCTGCTTGGGATTCTTTCTTTCCCTCTCCCCCTCCCCCCCCCCCCCCCCTCTCTCTAAATCTTTAAAAAGATAAATAAAATAAAATCCTTAAAAAAAAAAAAGAAAAACTCCCTCCAACCTTTAATAGCCTACATTTATTAGTTTATATTGGTTAAGATTTGAGGTAAAGAATATTTTAAATGTACTTTTATTCATCTTATGTAATGATTCTCATGGAAGATGCCCAGTTAATGGCTTCCCTTTCTAAAATAACCAGAGAGAAAGCATTAAAGGATGGAATATCCTGGAAAATTTCAATCTTAGAAATGTCTTTACAATCACTGAAAATATAGAATTTCTGGAACCTCTAACCTGCAATAGTTTTATGGCATTAAAACACAAGTTTTAAAAATTTTTTTATAAAATAACCATTATAGGAGGAAAAAAAATGTTTCCTTGGCTTTCCTGTGTTACTCTACTGGACATATAAGGCTGCTACTAATGAAACCTTCTACTTTAAGTGAATGCCTGTAGGTTTGGTAGTGATCATCTTTTTTAAAATAACATTTATGAAGACTTAACTTCATTAAATATAATCCTTAACCTCTTCATCTATATTTTGTCAACTTAAAATGTAAAGAAACAAAAAATCAAAAGTTCTCATTATTAACATTGCATTAACACTGAAATATCTGAATGTCTAAAAGATGTGATGAGCATTTCTCAAAACATTCCCAAATTCACTGATCTGATTAGCAATGAATCTAAACTTATTACTTACATGAACTTTGAGTGAGAGTTCCTGATAGTGCATATTGATAAACATACTGCTTTTTTTCTTTCAAATTATATATGCTAAAGTATTGATTTTTGAAAAGAATTTTCTCTTAGCTCATTTGTGAGGTTGCATTCCTATGTTCCCGTTTTTAAAATAAAAAATAAAAGTTACACCACTTGTTTCCTGAGTTTATTCTTGATGACCTGGTATTGGAAACTTAATATTGTTTGTGGGTCATGGAAATTCGTACCTATAGTTCAGTGAAAGAATTCTCACCCTGATGTAATAGTTCTATTTTCAGAAATATATCTATGGTAAGTTTTTTAAAAAAGTGATGTCTTTGGACATCAGCAAATATTTGTAGAAGTGACATAGATGTTTCAAAATAGATAAATGTTTTTCATCTCTTTTTTGCTAGACTGTGAGAAATAAACCATTATTCTTTATGATAATCTTGAATAGTTATATGTACAGTGCTTACATGAGATGACTCAGAAAGTAAAATAAATTTCTAAAGTAAGCAGTGTTCCCAGTACTTAAAAACTGGGGAAGGTAATTAATCATTATACCATAATATTATTTCCCCTTGCTAGAGTGGTCTATTCTTCTAATTATACTCTCCAATCTAATTCTCTTATATCAACCAGATTACACAAAGCCTACACAAGCCTGTTTGGAGGCAAGAAGCTCCATTTACACTCACACTGAACAATTTGACAAGTATAATATTCCCAAGTGCAATAGCTAGATTAGAACATCAACACCATTGCATTTGCAGAGCCTCTACTATCAGTGGGGTCCTGTGAAGGATGAAGAATGTTGTACTTTGTTGTGAACTCCAGCCATGACTGAAGTAAGCCTTCTGACCATATAAAAATACAGTATGATGGATCTCACACATTACACCATTGTGTATCTTAATTCTTTTTTAGTTATCAAATCCATATATAGGGAATTTTAGCACTTAGGTCATTCATAGATACTATCTCTTCGCCCACACTTTTCCTCTCTGAGTATTCATTCTTCTGTCCAGAGGCTTGGTTGCTTAGTTGGCACCATATAATACCCTTTCTTTTTTATTAGCTATATTGATTAAGGAAGTGATACCCAATTCAAGAATAATTATTTATAGGCTAATTTGAGACACTAAGAGTCTCTTTCTTTCTCAAATAATTAGACTAAGAAATAAAGATTAAAGCAAATGGGTGACTTACTAATCCAAATCAGCTTGCAAACCAAAATTGTGGGAGATCAAACACTAATAATTTTCTAAAAACAAGCCCTAAGCAGGAATAAGAATAGAGTGTAAAATATGGAAAGAGGTAGAGATGAGAGATCTTTAGCTCCAGAGACAAACGGTTATAGATATGAAGGTCTATTGACTTTCCAAGACCAATTAGGGCAAGGAATTCCTGAAATTAGGTTCTCCTGTATCTTTTCAATAAACTTAATTTTTCTTGAATTTGAGTGGTTTTCTGTTCTTTATAAGGAATAATTTCTAATATAATTCCTTGCATTATATGGTAGGTCACCTTTCAAAGCAATAGTCTGAAATGAAGGCATATCCAGATGTCAAACTCCTTGAAAGATACACATTGTGAAGAGTATATATCTTGGTTTCACATACAATTTGGAAGTTAATCAAATCTTTATCAAGTTAATATTGGCTGTTGCATTTAAGTATGTAATTTCCTTTTTACAAAGTTCCAAAAAAGTGAGCATATTCTGGGGTAGAAAGAAAAGGAGTCAGTGCGCTCATGTAAACAATTAGATTCATCCATCATTAAGAATTTATTGAGTACCTATTATGGATGTGGGGAGTATAATGATAAGCAACTCAAAGTCTATGCTCATGGCCTATGAGTGTAAAACAAAAACAAAAAACAAAAATAAGGCAGAGAGTAGTACATGTCACCAGAAATGAGAACTCAATGAGAAATATTTGATTTTTATTGTTTATCTTGCTAAATCATGATCAACAAATACAGACAAAACTGCATGTTTTTATAGAGGAGTTTCACAGAGCAGCAATCAGAAGAGCCATGGCAAAAGGAACTTGAAAAACAATTTTAAGGGCTACCTCCCATCTCTGTTGACTTAAATTGGAAGTAATCATTATTAAGATAACATCTACCTTCTTTTGGTTTATTTTTTGTGCCAAGCAGCCATGCTGTATTAAGCCCTTTACACATGTTATTATCTCCCTTAATCTTCATAACATCCTTTTAAGGGATTACTTTTAAAGAAAAGTCATAATTTTTACTTCACAGATGAGGAAACTAAGACTTCAATCACTTGACCAATAGTACATGACTGCTAAGCTTTAGAGACAATTTATAAGGTCAGTTTTTATAGCCTTTATCTCTTTGTCAATACAGACAAAGAAGAGTGATCTAGTGGAGTGAAACAGGGAAACATGGAGAAGACATTATAGGACATCACTGGAAGGAGTAGTTCTTTGAATGCTGCCCCCAAGTGGATGATGTTTTTCAGTTTGTTTGGGAGAGATGTTGTTCAGTAACTGAGTTGCTACGGTCTACAACATGAGTTAGTTTTATACAAATATTATCTTAAATTTGGTTAAATAAGAAATAATTGTCCAATGATTATTGCTCTATATCTCAAGTAGAGTCACAGATGTCCTATTTTCAGAAAACAATAGTTGAGTAATAGAATGACATAGTGGAAAACCAATGAGCTTGATATCAATTGCTTCTTACCAGTTACGTGAGTATGGAAAATTACTTAATGTTTTTTGGCCTTATTTTCATCCTCTGCACGATAAAAAGGATAGTGTAATTGATCTTAAGGATAATGGTTCTAAAGGCAGATGGAGTTCCATGACAGCCCTTGGCAAGGAGGCCACAGTGCTAGTCTGACATTCCACTCCACATCCTTCAACAAAGTTCCTGGTACATATAAAGACTACACACTGGAAAATGCTAAGGGGAAAAGAGTAAGAAATAAGCACAAAAATATGAAGAAGTGTGTTCATAGTGGAAGAAATTGGGAGAGCGTTTTTAGGTAAACAGATTTAATCCTCCTTCAGTTTCTTCCTCTCGATGTCCCTAAATTTCTTTTTTGAGCAAGAGTGGTTTGTATTGGGGGCACCTGGGTGGCTCAGTCAGCTGAGCATCCAACTCTTGATTTCAGTTCAGGTAATGATCTCGGGGTCCTGGGATTGAGCTCCAAGTCATGCTAAGTATTCAGTGCCGATTCTTCTTCTCCCTCCCCCTCCGCCCTACAATCCCACTCTCACGTGCTCTCTCTAAAAACAAATAAATAAATAAAATCTTTAAAAAAAGCAAGAGTGGTTTGTATTGTTGTTAATGACCTTCAGTTTGGAAGCACATTTGATTCTGGAACAATTTAAGGATGAGGTGGAAAAGAAAGAGGATACTCAATGCTTGACCTATATTAATGATGTATTTTATGGGCTTTTGCCTTGGTTGGTGTTGGCCAGAAGGCTTCTGATGAATTCCCCCCATACCCACCCACTCTGAAGTTCCTGTTCTCTATACAGTTAGTGCTTACAAACACTTGGTGTATCCCTCTATGACATATTGTTCATATGGACTATTCATTTGTCTCTGTACGAGAGTGAGTCCTTCAGGATGGAGGTTGCAATTTTTTCATTTTTATCTCCATCACCTTACCTATTTCAGGGCTTGCTACTGAATGGGTATCCAGTAAATAATTCAATGAATGAATTAATCACATTATCTATGCTTGAGGAACTGGGGTGAAGTAAGAAATGCTCTATGAAGAGCAATAAAGTGGACATTTATGTTTTAGTCTAGGAGGCCAAAACCAGGTAAGAAAAGCAGCATGAATTCTGGGACAGAAGCCCATGTGCCTGTAACTGGAGAACTTCTTAAGCTATAACAGGAGCCCCAGAGTAGCAAGTGATGAATGTTTCAGTGGTATGTTTCAGTTAGAATGTTTCCAGTTGCAATGATATTAACCATGTTAACTCTGAGGGCTGACATTAATAATATAAATTTACCTCACATATCAAGGAGTGAGGTGATAGGGCTGCTTTAGAGTATTACACTTAGCACATAAATAGTTCATCAAGGGTCATATTTAAGCTCTGATACTCTCGGTGTCTTGATTCTTTACAAGTTTGTTACTTCATGGTGACAAGATGGTCAGGTCAATGTCAAGCACCTCATCTTCATAGAATGGCTTCCATGGTCAGGAAGAAGTAGTTTTCTTCAATATAATATGTACTATGTATTTTCCTTTCCCAAAAGATACTCAACGGAATCCCCTTCACAGCTAACTGGCTAGAATAGGGTTATATGAGGATAATGAGGACAATCAAACCAATCATGGGCAAAAAGGATTTCCATTCTGGAGCTATGGAGCGATCCAGTTTCCTCTGAAATCCATGACCCCCAAATTCATGACCAAAATCTAGGTTCCATAAGCAAAGAAAATTGTTTGGAACTTCTGTATATAGACAACCAACAGTGAATAAGTGAGAAAGCCCAACATAAAGCTTTAGTCTCAATGAGCCTGATGAAGCATTATATTAACTCTAAACTTCAAAGATCTTATAAATTTGTTAAAGTGAGTAGAAAGGTTAATCAGCCATTCATTTGGACTGGATCTCTCTGTCAATCATATTTGGGCCATCACAGAAATGTCCAAGATATTCTTTCTTCTCAGCACACTGTATTTTATGATCTGGCAATTGATCTATGAGCTAGTGTTCTGATTTCTAAGTCCTGAAAATGATTACATTTTTGGCTATGATCCACAGAATGTATTTTAAAATCATGTCACTAGCCTCACTTGAGCCAAAATTTCTTAACATGATTCATATTGATTAATGAAGTTCCAATATAGGAAGTTTAGAGGAATTAAAAATATGTTCTTCCCAAGTAGAGGACAGGCATTATTCCTCTTCTAATGCAGCCTCCCAAGAGAAATAGCAAACTGGTCTTAATATAAAAAGCATACTGTTAGTCATCAACATGTCTCCAACTCAAATAAAAAGTGTTTATCTACTAAGTGACTCAGGCAGAGTTGACTGTGAGTAGCTTCAAAAGATGTTAGGTAAATTATGTGTAGTTTGGGAATAGAGATGCTGCCTGGTAAGTTATTTTAATAATCAGCTCATTTGAAGATAATATTAATCTATCAGAATTCCATTTAATACAAAAACCTATAAGTAAACTAAACACAATTTTAAACTTTTTTTGTCTGATATAATAGGTCTTAAGAATTTCAATTATGTAACTTTCTATGAGAAACTTATTAAAGTTCTCCTACTTCAGCATCTTATGAAATAAAAACCTTTTAAATTAAGTATAGCCTAACATTGTATATCACATAATACAGGAAAAGGAAACCATATATGAAATGAAAACAATAAATGTAAGATTGACCTCTGAATCACTAGAAAAAATTTGGTGAGATCTGACTCCCCCTTCCCTTCCTATAGGCAGGTGTCACCCCTCCCCCACTGCAGACATATTAATCAAATAGGTACATACCTACATTATATCCCTTTTGTGTAGAATATAGGAATCCAATGTAACTTGTTGGAGTTGCCTAATTATAGATATGTGCCTTTATTCTTATTCGTTCCTTCATCCACCTGGCTTTCTCCCCCCCCTCTTTTTTTTCTTCTTTTAATATAATGGTCTTTCAAAGTGGATAGAGTTAGTTTGAATCCTGGTTCTTCCAATTGTTACCTTTTTTTTTTTTTAAAGATTTTATTTATTTGACAGAGAGAGAAACAGCGAGAGAGGGAACACAATCAGGGGGAGTGGGAGAGGGAGAAGCAGGCTTCCCGCTGAGCAGGGAGCCTGATGTGGGGCTCGATCCCAGGATCCTGGGATCATGACCTGAGCTGAAGGCAGACACTTAACGACTGAGCCACCCAGGAGCCCCCAATTGCTACCTTTTGACCTGGGGTTAGTTGATTAGCTTTCTCATGTATTAGTTTCCCTGTCTGAAAATGACAGTAGTATTACCTAAAAAGTCGCTCTGAAACTTAATATATGTATATAATGGATAGCACCAAAAATGTAGCTTAAAACGGCATCTCTAAAATTCATCAGATGCTTTTTCTAGTAAATGGTAAGAAATCTTCCTCGTTGGCCTGATAATTTAGTATTAATAACATACTTAAATGTTATTCTGAACAAAGGACATTTCAAACATGAAATTACAGATGCTTTTTTACCAACTATGAAGGAGCTTGGATTAGATGATTCATGAGGTCTCTTTCAGCTCAACATTTGAAGGTTTTCCATTACACCAAGCATTTGTTGCATGTTGAAAATAGAACTCTTCTTGGCCAGGTATGATGGAGGATATAAATATATGGAAGTGACATGGTCCTTGTGTCTATAGAAGTACACATTTGGGCAAACTAATCAGAAGTATAACAGGTCTACTTACTTTCAAATTTTATTTGTGCTGCTTCTTAAAATCCAATCCAATCTTTTTTTGACAGATTAGTTTCACTGTAGCATCTCTTAGTTCTGCTAGTTCTCTTTTGGCACTCCTTAACTTTAAAAACGATGTTCTCAATTTTTTTTTTCCAAATTTTGAAGACTTCTTACTTTTAGCAATTGCTATAAATTGCAAATCTAATGCAGAAAATTTTAAAAGCTGATGTCTATTTTTTTTTCCCCACTGATCAACCTGAATACTAAATGCATTGGCAAACATGCCACATCTACTCTCTGGATTTCAGTCTTACTCCCTGTGGCTTCTACAAAGCGAAGGAATGTATGTTCATCAATTTACAGTTGGGAATCTCAGTTAGCAAAAGTATATTGAATGATAGTTCTTGATGGCAACCATCTCCTGGAATAAAGTGATGGATGTTTTAGCCATTTTATAACCCTGATCACTCAAAAAATGAAAGCAGTGACCTATGCAGAGAGAATCACCAGCCACGAGAAACCAAAACAAGAATGGCCAGTGCTGCAAAGGGCTTGCGTCACTCGTCTTCACTGGGAAGCTATGTATCTACTTAGATTTCCCACCATGAGTGCTGAGGAACAAAGTGAATGTTCTAAACCATGTTTCTCCAAAGTCTCCTAAAACCATCTGTAAAATTGTTGTCTTTTACAAATTAGTATTTTTGAAATACCTAGTTTAAAATAGAATGAAATAAAACTCTAACACTTCCTGCTGAGGTAAATGCGAGCACCTGGTGATGCTCTGAGAGTTGTGGGCAAAACCATCTGGAGAATGGGGCCTGGCTCTTCTCTCAAGACCTGGCTCTATCCATTGTCACAAATGCTTCTGAGGCCTGTTTCCTCCTCAGGATAATGGAAAATTAGACTGACAATTCTTCATTTGAAGTCCAAGGACCCCTAGAGGGCCTCTGAATAGATTTGAGAGAGTCTGTGAACTTGGGCAAGAAAACATTACGTTTTTATTCTCATGAATAACTAACTGAAATTTAACATTTCCTTCAATTATGGTTGTAGGCAACAAATGTATATTAGTAGTAGTGCTACTTCTAACTTTGTTAACTATAGAAATTACAGATAGTTTCATATCATAATATAGTTGTTGCAGATATATTGAAATACAATTTTGCTCATTACGACTTGGAATTCACCACAGCAATGATAGATCTGTTGCTAGATCTTATTATTTAATATATTAATAAATAAGCTAAAATATTACTATGTCAAAGTTTGTTTTTAAAGATAATAACTATTTTAGTGTAATTAACTTTCTTTGTCAGCCCCTGAATTTTATTTTATTTATTTTTTTTTTTAAAGATTTTTTTTTTTATTTATTTATTTGAGAGAGAGAATGAGAGAGAGCGAGTACATGAGAAGGGGGAGGGTCAGAGGGAGAAGCAGACTCCCTGCCGAGCAGGGAGCCCGATGCGGGACTCGATCCAGGGACTCCAGGATCATGACCTGAGCTGAAGGCAGTCGCTTAACCAACTGAGCCACCCAGGCGCCCCCTGAATTTTATTTTGTAGGGATTGAGCAATGGGCTTCTTCAGACTACCATAGGATTTGGGCATACAAGAAGTGGAGGGTCCCTGAACTAACTAAATCCTAAAGGTTTTTCGATTTCTGAAAGTTAATAACTATGGTTCTAAAAGAGTTACTCTAAATTCACTAAGTCAAAATTATATTTGACTAAAAAATAAGAATAGTACAACTGATAAAACTTATTTCTTAGTCTGACTGTATAAAATAAAAAGGGCAATTCTCTTTCACAACTGAATGACACATCCCTTAAAAACTTGGTCAGTGGGACCATGCCATGTGAATTTTTGAAGGTTTTGATGAATGTGATTAGGATGATATATTTTCCTATCTCTTGACTATAATTAGTTTCAAACATTAGCTAATGAATAAATTCAGCTTTTGTCCAGATTTTGTCTTCATTTGAATTTCTTGTTCTAAGCACACAGGGAACAGTCCAGAACTTTAGAGTGTGATTAAGTGGATGAATTACTACAGAATGAATTACATCATACTTTTCAAATGGTTGAAATAGGCAAAAGAAAGAATAACCAGCAAAACTAACAGAATATAAAATTCTGACTTTGGTCCATTTCCACCATCATCATGGCAACTATTAGATTTGTCCTAACTCTTTATTCCTCTCTGAAAAACAATAATCTATCTTCAAAGCCTCAGGGAATAGAAGAGCACATTCAACAGGTTTTGATGTGAAGAAAAGGGCATGCTTTCTAAGAATGTCTGTTTTATTACAGTCACGGTTGTCACCATAAATATGATTAATTGGCTTTTTGTCACCAACAAGCCTTTTAATTCTGAGACAGTGGCAAAGATGAATAATGAAAAGACTTCATCATTCTGTAAAGCTACAACTTTAAAGAATGGAAATCTTATGATGAAAGAAGGAAGTTGGCTGAATTATGTGCAAACTGCAATTTGACCAATATTGTTTTTCATAATAACTACTCTTAATGTGTCAGCCATATTTTTTCCCTGCAATAAAATCGTATTTCTTTGAAGTGACAGTAAATTATTTTTTCCTGTCCTTATTCACTTCAGTCAGGTAGTGCTGAATGATTAAAATGAAACCTACACGTTTCAACATACGCATTTTCTTTTTTAGTGCCTTCAGTTATCATTGACATCTATTTTGGTCACAAATATCTTGCTCTTATCTACTCATTTCTAGCACATTTAGTGTAGTTTACTTTCAGTAAACTGATGTAGTAAACTACTTTCAGATCTTTCAGACTCAAATATCTTTTAAAAAGACCAATAGATGCTTTTTAAAAAAATTACTACACTTGTGAAGATGTATTAACAGTAAGAGATTCTCATTATTTAATTAAAGATCCCAAGTCATACCCTGTAGATTTGGAAAAGAGGATTTCACTACATGTTTTCACCCACATTATAAATCCTTTAATACATTTTTATATTTGTTAATACATAATTTGAATATTTATATAGATAAAAATATAATTTTTATAATTACATAGATTATATATATAATTATATAAAGTGCTTACATATTTAGTATTTTAATATTTATGTGATTTTTTTGTCTAATCTTGAAAGCATGTCAAAGAAATAACCAATCACCTCATAGAATTAAATAAACTAAACATAGTCATTCTCTTTCTTTTAACTCATTAAACTATCTACCATAGCTTTCAATGAAAAAAATATCTGGAGTAAAAGACTGAGAGGTCATTACCGTTGAAATCCAGAAATTCATTCACTCAAGTCATTTAAAATACTTTACTTTCTCCCCTTTGCAAAGTTTTTCATTTGTTGAAAATGGGTAAAAGAATATTGTAAGAGGATGAGTTGGAAGAAGTGCATAGTTTGGAGGGATTAAGTTGAACTGTTCTTTTATTTTTTAAAAGAAGGTGGGCGTAGACTATTTTATTTTATAAGCTTTTGGTCTTTTAAGTTAAAAAAGTAATAAAATTATAAAAAAATTTGGCACTTATCTCATTGTAAATGGAGAAAAGAAAATTAAAATCTAGATTATAAATGCAAAGCCATTTGTGTTTTCCCCCAAATTATGAAAGTTATAGGAGTGTTTAATACACTCTCTGCTTTGTTTCATAGATTAAAATACATAGTGCATTTGAAATGGAACACACATATTTAAGGACAGTTTCCATATGTGAAAATATAAAACACAGATATACATCGGACTAGGAAATTGCCGGTGACAAACCTATACTCACAGTTAAATATGAGAGAACAAAGTTGACAAAGGCAAGGGATAGAATTTTCCTTAATCCTTCAGCAAGTATATATAATCCTTCAGCAATATATATAAAGCACCTGCTTGGTGCTAAAATCTTAGAACAACCTTAACTACATGCACTTACTTTTGATATAATAATTTTTCAAGAATAAAACATGAGGGGCGCCTGGGTGGCTCAGTCGTTATGCGTCTGCCTTCGGCTCAGGTCATGATCTCGGAGTCCTGGGATCGAGCCCCGCATCGGGCTCCCTGCTCTGCGGGAAGCCTGCTTCTCCCTCTCCCACTCCCCCTGCTTGTGTTCCCTCTCTCGCTGTGTCTCTCTCTGTCCTATAAATAAATAAATAAAATCTTTAAAAAAACAAAAACAAAACAAAACAAAAAAAAGAATAAAACATGAAAGTCAATATTAAAGTGATGTTCTCTTATATATCATATTTATTACGTATCTCTTATTATATTTCCTAATGTAATTAATTAATATAATCACTATTTATTGAGGACTTACTGTGTAAAAGGTACCATGTTAGCCTGGTAGGCACTTCAAGATATGTAAAAATGGAAAAAGGAGTGTATCTACACTCAAAGATTTTGTCCTCTAGTTGGGAAAGACATAAGGCACAAATATAAGCTGTAAAGTAGTAAATATAAGAAAAGTCCCGATATAATGCTCTCAATGTTCATAGAAGAGAAGGACCACTGTCATCTGGGAATCTGAGGAAGCCTAATGAAAGAGAGGATGTTACAACTCAAAATACATCATTTGTACCATATGGAGATGAAAAGCATTCATACTGAATGAAGCAACTTGAGCAAAATCCAGGAAAATATGGGTCAAATAGAAAAAAAAAATTGAACAGTCCAGGAGTTTAAACTCTACTGAGCATAATAGGTACATGAAAGTCTTTGATCAGGAAAGTATCATGATGGGAAGTGGGCTTTGCAGCAGTGTTTTCAATGCTTTGTTGTGCAGAATATTAATTTCTACATGTCCTGCTTGAAAAAGTACTACGTCAAGTTCGTGAAGATATTCTCTAATACTATCTTCAAGAAGATTTATTGTTTAACCATTTCATTTAGATCTTCACTCTACCTGGAGTTGATTTTTGTGGAGGATATGAGATAGTGGTTAAGTTCTCCCTCCCCCCGAAAGGGGAATAATGTTGATTTTTCTAATTTCCTGGTTCTTGGAGGAAACTTTATTATATGATCAAAATATTAAATAACACTGATTAGAAGGAAGGAAGGAAGGAAGGAAGGAAGGAAGGAAGGAAGGAAGGAAGAGAGGAAGGAAGGAAGGAAGAGAGAAAGAAAGGAAGAGAGAAAAGAAAGAAAGAAAGAAAGAAAGAAAGAAAGAAAGAAAGAAAGAAAGAAAGAAAGTGAAATGACATAGCATTTTATTTTTGCCTGATTGACAAAGACTTTTTCAAGACGATAATATTTAGTTTTAATAATTAGAATGGTGGGCGCCTGGGTGGCTCAGTTGGTTAAGCGACTGCCTTCGGCTCAGGTCATGATCCTGGAGTCCCGGGATCGAGTCCCGCATCGGGCTCCCTGCTCAGCAGGGAGTCTGCTTCTCCCTCTGACCCTCCTCCCTCTCATGCTCTCTGTCTCTCATTCTCTCTCTCTCAAATAAATAAATAAAAATCTAAAAAAAAAAAAAAAAAAAAAAAAAAAATAATAATTAGAATGGTCTTAGTATTAAAACAGTCTTTTAAAGTCTTGGCATTGGAGCTGTCTTTTGAGAAATCATTTTGGCACTCCAAATCAAAAATTTTAAAATATCCATAACCTTTGTGTAATTTGATTTCTGTAATCTATTTGAAAATAGAGAAAAAATGAGAATAGCAAATAAAAAAATAAAGTGGAAAGGGGGAATAAGGACTGCTGGGTTAGTGAGTCAAAATTTTAAAGAGGATAGTAAAATGGCCTAACAAGGTGATGTTTGATCGAAGACCACAGGGAGGCAAGGAACTCGCCAAGTGCATAGGTCTGGGAGGAGAGCATTCCAGGCACGGAGGTCAGCAGATCCGAAGGTTTTGAGCAGGGATTATAGCATGTGCATTTGAGGGACAGCAGGATGGCCATTCAGGGAGGGAAAAGAAGAGTTAAGTGAGGTCAGAAAATAGCTAGAACTGGATCAGGGTCCTTTTCCAGACATTATAAATGACTTTGGTTTTTACCATGAGTGAGATCGAATCTACCGGAGGGATTTGAATTGAGGTATGGCATGACCTCACGTATGAGTTCACAAATTTACTTTTACATTTGAATAGAAGGTAGGGCATAAGAAATATCAGTCAGATGGAAATGTATGATCTAGGCCAGAATTCATGGTTTTTCAAGCCATGGTATTAGCAGGGAAGTCTGTAAGCAGGGACAGATCCTGGACATATATAGAAAGAGGAGTTCACAGGATTTGCTGACAGACTGAACATGGGTACAAAGTAGAGATGGAGAGGAGTCAAAATGATTTTAATGCTTTTGGCCTGAACATTAGAAGAATATAATTGCCATTAAATGAGATATTTAAGACTATAAGAGAAGGTTTGGGGGAAAGATAGGAAATTTGAATTCAGCATAAATTTGATGCATCCAGGTGGAATAAACAGATATATGAATGGCATTCAGAGGAAAGGTCTGGACGACAGATTTACATTTAGATATCACCATAGAGAGGGCACTTAAAACCAGTAGCCTGAGTCAGGTCGCCCACAGAATGCGGGTTAACAGAAGAGGTGGAAACGTAGGCTGAGCCTTAGGGCTCTCCAACGTGAAAAATGTGGTGACATGAGGAGCCGCTAACAAAGGACATTAGAGGGGTACCGGGGGGGCTCAGTGGGTTAAGCTGACTCTTGATTTCAGCTCAGGTCATGATCTCAGGGTCCTGGGATCAAGCCCAGTGTTGGGCTCTGTGCTCAGTGGGGAGTCTGCTCAAGGATTTTTCTCTCTCTCTCTCCCTCTGCCCTTCCCCTGCTTGTGTTCTCTCTCTCTCTAAAATAACTAAATAAATCTTTAAAAACAAACAAACAAACAAAACAAAGGAAATTAGAAAGGACAGGAGAGTAAGTTATGGAGAAAACCAGAGAGTTTGGGAATCTGGAAACCAAGAGAATAAATTACATCAAGGAGGAGAAAGTTTGTAAAATTGTGATCTAATCATTATGATGTATCTGTATGTAACCATTAGAATCATATTTTTTTTGGAAATTATTAAAAGATGTGGAAAATGTTCCTTATTTATTAATGTAGAAAACTAAATATGAATTATGATCCCTGTGCTGAAAAATCAATATATATATGATGTATATCTGAATAGAAATGAATGACTTAAAGGGAGTACACCAAAATATCAGCAATGTTTATGTGTAGACAGCAGGATTATGGACAAGTTTAGTTTTTAATATTTTCCACATTTCCCCCAAAATATTAAATAAGATGAATGACTCTCATAACCATGACTAAACAGAAAAAAATGGGGTTTATTTAAAAAACTTGAAGTGGGCACTGTAATTCCTTTGTTTGTATCCAAATTTTATTTTGAAAGATTTCAAAACTAGAGAAAAGTTAAATTCACAGCGCAATGAACTTCATCTTCCACTTAATCACCGATTTGTTTTTCTCCATATATTATGGACACACACACACATGCGCGCGCGCGCACACACACACACACACACACACACTCCTCTCTTTTGTCTCAGCCATTTGAGGGAAAGTTGCCAGTATTATAACTTTACTTCTAACTACTTCAGCATGAATCTCCTAAGAACAAGGACATTCTCCTGTCAAAAGCATGCTCAAGCAACTAATATTGATACAATAATATTTCCTAGTAGATGCTTAAAATTCAAATTTCCCCAAGAGGCCCTAAAATGTCTTTACCAGTGTTTATTTCTTAAGTTACTAATCCAGGATTCAATCTATAATCACACACTGTTTTCAGTTGCCATGTCTATATGTCCCTTTTGTCTCTTTAAATCCAGATAAGTTCTATTTCTTTTTTCTTTTGATTTGGTCTGTCATGACAGTAAGAGATTTTGAAGAGTCTAGGCTGATTGTTTTGAAGAATGTCCCGATAGTTTCCTAATGATTAGATTCCGGTTAAAAAGCAGGAATATCTTCCTCCTGGAGCACCATGTTTAGAGACACGTGCTTTCAGTTCGTTTCATTATCAGTGATGGTAATTTTGATCACTTTGTTAAGGGGGCATAGGAAAATCTCCACATTGCAGAGATTCTTTAGTTTCTTTTCTTATTAATAAGTAATTTGATAGTTTGAAGCGGTATGGACAACCAGTTCCCCAGTAACCTTGCACTCAGTGGTTTGAATATCTCCTCAAAGTTTGCGGCAAACTGGCAATTTTCTAGTTCTCTTTTGGCTTCAACATATATTAATTAACATTTAAGATACAGAATTACCCCTTCCAATTTTTCCTCTTTCTTTTTCCTTCCCTCCTCCATTTCTTCCCTTCTTCTCAGGTTATTGGCAGAATTCATTTCCTTGGGGTTGTAGGACCGACGCCCTCTTCTTTCACTGCTCTTAGCTAGGAGCTAGATAATTCTGAGAGGCTGTCGATAGTTTTTGTTACATAACCGTCTCCATAAGCTCTCACAGCATGGCCGCTTCCCTCTTCAAGCCAACAAGGGAAAAAAGTTTCATTTCAGTTGGCTAAGAGAATATTGTTGATTGTAATACAAAACCTAACTGAAGGAGTGATAACCCATCACCTTTGTTATAAAACCTAGCCTAATTAAGGGAGTGGCATTGTTAAAAGTAAACTGTCAGTTATTTTACCAGCAAAAAAAAAAAAAAAGAAAAAATGCGTTTAGGGGCACCTGGGTGGCTCAGTCTGTTAAGCGTCTGCCTTCGGCTCAGGCCATGATTCCAGGGTTCTGGGATCGAGCACCATGTCAGGATCTCTGCTCAGTGGGGAGCCTGCTTCTCCATCCCCCTGCTCGTGTTCTCTCTATTTCTCAAATAAATGAAATATTTTTTAAATGGGTTTATTCAGGAATAAAAGAGAATTGTAATCTGGGACAAACAAGCTGCAGCAAAACTGTAGGCAAGGCCAAGGGCCAAAGGAGAGGCACACTTTTTTAAGAAGAAAGAAAAGGAATAAGTTGGGAAGGTTGTTATAAATTAAAAAGTCCATTAGAATAAACTGGGAGTTTGAAGTGTGGTGGCTTTTCATTAGCTGAGCTGTTGCCTGGGTAGGACAAGGAAAGCATTTTTTCCTCATGCTGGAGTAATAGAGTAGTATCCATTTACAAGGTCAAGTCCATGTAAGGTCACATCTATCTCTTCCTGTTGGGTCTACAATTGACTCTGAGTGGTAGGGCATGAGAGCTCACCCAACCAAACCCACCCTTCTACATTTTAGTGAGGCTTCCCATCACTAATTTTCACACATTCTATCATTTTGCCATATTTTATCAATTAAAAAGCAAATCTTAGGTCCTGCCTACTCACAAGGAGGGGGAGACTTTACAGAGCATGAAGATGAGGGTTCACTCTAGGATTTGTTCTCCATATATGATGTTTTTGTTAATATTAACCTTTTAAAAATTTAGAATATTTATGAATGTCCTTTCTAAATGAAGTGATCATTTATATTTCCATTTACATAGTCATTTACAAAATTTTTTTATTAATTTCTAGTTTTATTGCACAGTGATTAGAAAAAAGAGGTTTTTATGATTTTTATTTTATGAAAGTTAACAATACTTTCATTGTGACCAATTTATGGCCTCTTTTAAGAAAATATTCTATATGGATAAAGATGGGGTACACACACACACACACACAAACACACAAAATGGAATATTACACAGCCATCAAAAATGAAATCTTGCCATTTGCAAGGACATGGATAGAACTAGAAGGTATTATGCTAAGTGAAATAAGTCAATCAGAGAAAGACAATTATCATATGATCTCACTGATATGTGGAATTTAAGAAATAAGGCAGAGGATCATAGGGGAAGAGAGGAAAAATTGAAACAAGATTAAACCAGGGAGGGACAAACCATTAGAGACTCGTAATCAAAGGAAACAAACTGAGCAGTGCTGGCATGGAGGGGGGTGGGAGGGATGGGGTGGCTGGGTGATGGACAATGGGGAGGGTAGGTACTATGGTGAGCGCTGTGAATTGTGTAAGACTGATGCATCACAGACCTGTACCCCTGAAACAAATAATACATTATATGTTAATTAATTGAATTTAAATTTTAAAAAATTGGAAAAAAAAAGAAAATATTCTATAGGTGCTTGAGCAGAAGATAGAGTCTCAAATATTCTGAAATTAGGGCATAAAATTCATAATATAGCCATAAGATTTACCTTCATTAGTATGTTTTTTAGTTATTATCTACTCATATTTTTTGTCCATTTGACTTATCTTAAACTGATATGATTTTTTTTTTATTAAGACTTTATTTTTTTAAAGCAGTTTTAGGTTCACAGCAAAATTGAAGGGAAGGTACAGAAATTTCCCACACCTCCCATCCCCCACCATGCATAACCTCTCCCATTATCAACATCCCCAATCAAAGTGGTACATTTGTTACAACTGATGAACCTATATTGACACATCAAAGTCACCCGAAGTCCATAGTTACCATTATATTTCACTGTTGGTGTTATACATTTTGTCAGTTTGGACAAATGAATAATGACATGTATCTATCATCATGATATCATACAGAGTGTTTGCACTGCCCTAAAAATATCATTTGTGCTCTGCCTATTCATTCCTCCTCTGCCATCAACTCCTGGAGATCACTGATCTTTTTTATGTCTGCATAGTTTTGCCTTTTTCAGAATGGCATACAGTTGGAATCATATAGTATGTAGTCTTTTGAGATTGGCTTCTTACACTTGGTAACATGTATTTAAAGTTACTTTATGTCTCTTTATGGCTTGGATGTTCATTTCTTTTTAAGGCTGAATAATATTCCATTTTTCAGGATGTACCAAATTTTATTTATCCCTTCACCTACTGAAGGACATATTGGTTGCTTCCAAGTTTTGTCAATTGTGGATAAAGCTGCTATGAACATCCATGTGCAAGGTTTTATGTGGACTTAAGTTTTTAACTTCTTTGGGTAAATACCAAGGAGAGCAATTGCTGGATCATATGGTAAGAGTATGTTTAGTTTTTTTTTTTTTTTTTTAAAGATTTATTTATTTATTTCAGAGAGAGAGCCAGAGAGAGAGAGAAGTGTGAGGGGCAGAAGGAGAAGGAGAGAGAGAATCCTCAAACAGACTCCCCGTTCAGCACAGAACTCTGACACAGGGCTCGATCGCAGGACCCTGAGTTCATGGCCTGAGCTAAAACCAAGAGACAGACACTTAACTGACTGAGCCACCCAGGCGCCCTTAGTATGCTTAGTTTTGTAAGAGATCTCCAAACTGTCTTCCCAAGTGGCAGTACCATTGTTCACTTCCACCAGTGGTGAATGAGTGTTCCTGTTGCTCCACATTTTCACCAGCATTTGTTGCTGTCAGTGTTCTGGATTTAGGGCATTCTTTTCTTTTTTTAAATTTTATTATGTTATGTTAATCACCATACATTACATCATTAGTTTTTGATGTAGTGTTCCATGATTCATTGTTTCCGTATAACACCCAGTGCTCCATTCAGTACGTGTCCTCTTTAATACCCATCACCAGGCTAACCCATCCTCCCACCCCCTCCCCTCTAGAACCCTCAGGTGTTTCTCAGAGTCCATAGTCTCTCATGGTTCATCTCCCCCTCCAATTTGCCCCCTTTCTTTTTCCCTTCCTACTATCTTCTTCTTTTTTTTTTTACATATAATGTATTATTTGTTTCAGAGGTACAGGTCTATGATTCAACAGTCTTACACAATTCACAGCACTCACCATAGCACATACCCTCCCCAATGTCTATCACCCAGCCACCCCATCCCTCCCATCCCCCACCACTCCAGCAACACTCAGTTTCTTTCCTGAGATTAAGAATTCCTCATATCAGTGAGATCATATGATACATGTCTTTCTCTGATTGACTTATTTCGCTCAGCATAATACCCTCCAATTCCATCCACGTCGTTGCAAATGGCAAGATTCCATTCCTTTTGATGGCTGCATAATATTCCATTGTATATATACATATATATATGTATATATATGTATATATACCACTTCTTCTTTATCCATTCATCTGTCAATGGACATCTTGGCTCTTTCCATAGTTTGGCTATTGCGGACATTGCTGCTATAAACATCGGGATGCACATACCCCTTTGGATCCCTACATTTGTATCTTTGGGGTAAATACCCAGTAGTGCAATTGCTGGATCATATGGTAGCTCTATTTTCAAATTTTTGAGGAAACTCCATACGGTTTTCCACAGTGGCTGCACCAGCTTGCATTCCCACCAACAGTGTAGGAGGGTTCCCCTTTCTCTGCATCCCCACCAACATCTGTCATTTCCTGACTTGTTAATTTTAGCCATTCTGACTGGTGTGAGGTGGTATCTCATTGAGGTTTTGATTTGGATTTCCCTGATGCCGGCAATGTTGAGCACTTTTTCATCTGTCTGTTGGCCATTTGGATGTCTTCTTTGGAAAAATGTCTGTTCATGTCTTCTGCCCATTTCTTGATTGGATCATTTGTTCTTTGGGTGTTGAGTTTGAGATGTTCTTTATAGATTTTGGATACTAGTCCTTTATCTGATATGTCATTTGCAAATATCTTCTCCCATTCTGTTGGTTGTCTTTTGGTTTTGTTGACTTTTTCTTTTGCTGTGCAAAAGCTTTTTATCTTGATGAAGTCCCAATAGTTCATTTTTGCCCTTGCTTCCCTTGCCTTTGGCAATATTTCTAGGAAGAGGTTCCTGCGGCTGAGGTTAGAGAGATTGCTGCCTGTGTTCTCCTTTAGGATTTTTGATGGACTCCTGTCTCACATTGAGGTCTTTCAACCATTTTGAGTCTATTGTTGTATGTGGTGTAAGGAAATGGTCCAGTTTCATTCTTCTGCATGTGGCTGTCCAATTTTCCCAACACCATTTGTTGAAGAGACTGTCTTTTTTCCGTTGGACATTCTTTCCTACTTTGTCCAAGATTAGTTGACCATAGAGTTGAGGGTGCATTTCTGGGCTCTCTATTCTGTTCCATTGATCTATGTGTCTGTTTTTGTGCCAGTACCATACTGTGTTGATGATGACAGCTTTGTAATAGAGCTTGAGGTCCAGAATTGTGATGCCACCAGCTTTGCTTTTCTTTTCAACATACCTCTGGCTATTCAGGGTCTTTTTTGGTTCCACACAAATTTTAGGATTATTTGTTCCATTTCTTTGAAAAAAGTTGATGGTATTTTGATAGGGATTGCATTAAATGTGTAGATTACTCTAGGTAGCATTGACATCTTCACAATATTTGTTCTTCCAATCCATGAGCATGGAATGTTTTTCCATTTCTTTGTGTCTTCCTCAATTTCTTTCATGAGTATTTTATACTTTTCTGAGTACAGATTCTTTGCCTCTTCGGTTAAATTTATTCCTAGGTATCTTACGGTTTTGGGTGCAATTGTAAATGGGATCGACTCCTTCATTTCTCTTTCTTCTGTCTTGTTGTTGGTGTATAGGAATGCCACTGATTTCTGTGCATTGATTTTATGTCCTGCCACTTTACTGAATTCCTGTATGAGTTCTGGCAGTTTTGGGGTGGAGTCTTTTGGGTTTTCCACATAAAGTATCATATCATCTGCAAAGAGTGAGAGTTTGACTTCTTCTTTGCCGATTCAGATGCCTGTTATTTCTTTTTGTTGTCTGATTGTTGTGGCTAGGACTTCTAATACTATGGTGAATAGCAGTGGTGACAGTGGACATCTCTGTGGTGTTCCTCACCTTAGGGGGAAAGCTCATTGAGAATTTTTCCCCATTGAGAATGATATTCACTGTGGGTTTTTCATAGATGGCTTTTATGATATTGAGGTACGTACCTTCTATCCCTATACTCGAAGAGTTTCGATCAAGAAAAGATGCTGTACTTTGTCAAATGCTTTTTCTGCATCTATTGAGAGCATCATATGGTTTTTGTTCTTTCTTTTATTAATGTATTATATCACATTGATTGATTTGCTGATGTTGAACCAAACTTGCACCCCAGGGATAAATCCTACTTGGTCATGGTAAATAATCCTTTTAATGTACTGTTGGATCCTATTGGCTAGTATTTTGGTGAGAATTTTTGCATCTGTGTTCATCAAGGATATTGGTCTGTAATTCTCCTTTTTGATGGGGTCTTTGTCTGGTTTTGGGATCAAGGTAATGGTGGCCTCATAAAACGAGTTTGGAAGTTTTCCTTCCATTTCTATTTTTTGGAACAGTTTCAGAAGAATAAGTATTAATTCTTCTTTAAATGTTTTTGTAGAATTCCCCTGGGAAGCATCTGGCCCTGGGCTTTTGTTTGTCGGGAGATTTTTGATTACTGCTTCAATTTCCTTAGTGGTTATAGGTCTGTTCAGGTTTTCTATTTCTTCCTGGTTCAGTTTTGGTAGTTTATACATATCTCTAGGAATGCATCCATTTCTTCCAGATTATCTAATTTGCTGGCATATAGTTGCTCATAATATGTTCTTATAATTGTTTGTATTTTCTTTGGTGTTGGTTGTGATCTCTCCTCTTTCTTTCATGATTTTATTTATTTGGGTCATTTCTCTTTTCTTTCTTATAAGTCTGGCCAGGGGTTTATCAATCTTGTTAATTCTTTCAAAGAACCAGCTTTTAGTTTTGTTGGTCTGTTCTACTGTTCATTGGGTTTCTATTTCATTGATTTCTGCTCTGATCTTTATTATTTCTCTTTTCCTGCTGGGTTTAGGCTTTATTTGCTGTTCTTTCTCCAGCTCCTTTAGGTGTAGGGTTAGGTTGTGTATTTGAGACCTTTCTTGTTTCTTGAGAAAGGCTTGTATTGCTATATACTTTCCTCTTAGGACTGCCTTTGCTGCATCCCAAAGATTTTGAACAGTTGTGCTTTCATTTTCATTTGTTTCCATGAATTTTTTTAATTCTTCTTTAATTTTCTAGTTGACCCATTCATTCTGTAGTAGGATGCTCTTTAGCTTCCATGTATTTGAGTTTTTTCCAACTTTCCTCTTGTGATTGAGTCCTAGTTTCAAATCATTTTGGTCTGAATTTATGCAGGGAATGATCCCAATCTTTTGGTACTGGTTGAGACCTGATTTGTGACCTAGGATGTGATCTATTCTGGAGAATGTTCCATGGGACCTAGAGAAGAATGTGTATTCTGTTGCTTTGGGATGGAATGTTCTGAGTATATCTGTGAAGTCCATTTGGTCCAGTGTGTCATTTAAGTCTTTATTTCCTTGTTGATCTTTTGCTTAGATGATCTGTCCATTTCAGTGAGGAGGGTGTTAAAGTCTCCCACTATTATTGTACTGTTGTCGATGTGTTTCTTTGCTTTTGTTATTAATTGGCTTATATAATTGCCTGCTCCCATGTTAGGGGCATAGATATTTACAATTGTTAGATCTTCTTGTTGGATAGACCCTTTAAGTAGGATATAGTGTCCTTTCTCATCTCTTATTATAGTCTTTGGTTTAAAATCTAATTTGTCTGATGTAAGGATTGCCAGCACAGCTTTCTTTTGGTGTCCATCAGCATGGTAAATTGTTTTCCACCCCCTCACTTTCAATCTGGAGGTGTCTTTGGGTCTAAAACGAGTCTCTTGCAGGCAGCATATCAATGGGTCTTGTTTTTTTATCCAATCTGATACCCTGTGTCTTTTGATTGGGGCATTTAGCCCATTTACATTCAGGGTAACTATTGAAAGATATGAATTTAGTGCCATTATATTGCCTGTAAGGTGACTGTTACTGTATATTGTCTGTGTTCCTTTCTGGTCTTTGTTACTATTAGGCTCTCTCTTTGGTTAGAGGACCCCTTCCAATATTCCTTGTAGGGCTGGTTTAATGTTTGCAAATTCCTTTAGTTTTGTTTGTCCTGGAAGCTCCTTCTATTTTCAATGACAGCCTAGCTGGATATAGTATTCTTGGCTGCATATTTTTCTCATTTAGTGTCCTGAATATACCATCCAGGTCTTTCTGGCCTGCCAGGTCTCTGTGGATAGGTCTGTTGCCAATCTAATGTTTCTGCCATTGTAGGTTACAGATCTCTTCTCCCAATCTGCTTTTAGGATTTTCTCTTTGTCTGTGAGACTCGTAAGTTTTACAATTAGATGTCAGGGTGTTGACCTATTTTTATTGATTTTGAGGGGGGTTCTCTGTGCCTCCTGGATTTTGATGCCTGTTTCCTTACCAAAATTAGGGAAATTCTCTGCTATAATTTGTTCCAATATACCTTCTGTCCCTCTCTCTCTTTCTTCTTCTTCTGGGATCCCAATTATTCTAATATTGTTTCATCTTATGGTATCGCTTATCTCTCGAATTCTGCCCTCGTGATCCAGTAGTTGTTTATCTCTCTTTTTCTCAGCTTCTTTATTTTCCATCATTTGGTCTTCTATACCACTGATTCTCTCTTCTGCCTCATTTATCCTAGCAGTTAGAGCCTCTATTTTTTATTGCACCTCATTAATAGCCTTTTTGATTTCGACTTGGTTAGATTTTAGTTCTTTTATTTCTCCAGAAAGGGTTTCTCTAATATCCTCCATGCTTTTTTCAAGCCCAGCTAGTATCTTTAAAATCGTCATTCTGAACTCTAGTTCTGATGTCTTACTAATGTCCGTATTGATTAGGTCCCTGGCAGTTGGTACTGCCTCTTGTTCTTTTCTTTGAGGTGATTTTTTCCATCTTGTCATGTTGTCCAGAGGAGAATAGATGAATGAGAAAACAAAATGCTAACAGGGTAAAACTACCCCAGAAAAATATACACTAAACAAATCAGAAAAGACCTGAAACCGGGAGAAAAGAAAGGGAAAGAAAGAAAAAAGAAAAAGATAAAAACAAACAAAAACAAAACAAAACAAAACAGAATATGATCAAATATGATCAGGCTGGTGTATAGATCAGTGCCACACACTAGATTTTGGGCGTATTTTGGTTTGTTAGAAGAAAGTGCCTCCCAAAATTTTAAAGAAAGAAAAGCTTATATATGTACAAAAATAAGGGTAAACACAATGAAGGGATGGAATATGACTGTAAAGATGAAAACTATAGAAGATTTTATAAAAGGAATTGATAAGATAAGAAGTTGGTTGAAAAACGAAAGAAGACCATTAAAAAAAAGGGGGGGGCAGAAAATGTGATCAGGCAGGAGCCTAGAACAAAGCCATACACTAGAGATTTAGGGTATATTTTGGTCTGTTAGAAGAAACTGTATCCCAAAATTTTAAAGAGAACAACTTATATATATATACACCCAAAATAAGGTCAACTACTATGAAGGGATAGAATATGACTCTAAAAACAAAAAATAAAAAAGATTTTTTTAAAAAAGGGATTGATAAGATGTTGGTTGAAAAAGGGAAAAAGAAAAAGTCAAAAAAAAAAGAAAAAGAAAAAAGAAAATTAAAAAAATTAACTTTGAAAGACTTAAGAATCATGGGGAAAAAGCCATGAATTCTATGTGCAGTATTCCCCTAGCGCTGGAGTTCTGCTGTTCTCATTGATCAGTAAACTTGGTCTTCGCTGGCTGTTCTTGCTGATCTTCTGGGGGAGGGGCCTGTTGCCGTGGTTCCCAAATGTCTTTGC
Source organism: Phoca vitulina (assembly GCF_004348235.1). Taxonomy (NCBI): domain Eukaryota; kingdom Metazoa; phylum Chordata; class Mammalia; order Carnivora; family Phocidae; genus Phoca; species Phoca vitulina. Next base: position 385,328 of record NW_022589717.1, on the reverse strand, counting down.
TGGAGGTGGAATCGCCCCACCCTCGCCAGTCTGGGGTAAGTAATCTGCTCGGGTTTGCTCTCGGGAGGTTTTGTTCCCTGCAAGCTTTCCCTACAGCTTTGGAGGACGAGAGTGAAATGGCAGCCTCCCAATCTCCACCCTGGAGTGCGCCCCCAGAGAAAAGCAGTCAGTCACTCCCGTCTCCCCGGTCTCTGGCTGCACTCTGTGCTCGTCCAGCCTGTGACCAAGCATTTCTATCTCTGGCACCTGACCCCGTGTGGAGTCTCCAAACCCAGCAGAACCCTGCGGTGCACTCCCGCACTGCTCCTCCCGGGGGAGGAAGGGGAGTCTCCCCGGATCTGCCGCTGTTGGGTCCCTGCTGGAGGAGCAGTGGCCCGACTGTGCCGCGGATCACAGTTTATGGCAACCCTGAGCTGAGAGCCCGCTCCTCGACTCCGTCTCTGCAGCCGGCTTCCCTGCACTGATACCTGGGAGCTCTGCCGCACTCAGTCACCCCAGTCTTCCTGTGACCCTGAGGGTCCTGAGACCACACTGTCCCAGTGAGTGTTCCACCCCCGCTTAGCCACTGGAGCAACGTCCCTCAGCGGAGCAGACTTCTAAAGGTTCCAATTTTGTGCCCCGCTGCTCTATCACTTGCCAGGAGTGGCTGACGGAGGCCCCCTCCCCTGCCGTCTATTTTCCCGAATATCGCCTCAGATTCACTTCTCCACACGTCCTACCTTCCAGAAAGTGGTCTCTTTTCTGTTCAGAGAGTTGCTGCTATTCTTTTCTTCGATCTCCTGTTGAGTTCGTAGGTGTTCAGAATGGTTTGGTCCCTATCCAGCTGAATTCCTGGGAGCAGACAAAATCCAGGTCTCCTACTCCTCTGCCATCTTACTGCTCTACACATCTAATAGATGTGTAGAAGTGTCTTATTTTAATTTGCATTTCACTGATGACATATGATATGGAACATCTTTTCATATGCATATTTGCCATTTGTATTTCCTCTTCGGTGAGGTGTCTGTTAAGGCATTTGGCCCCCTTTTAAATCTAGGTGTTTGTTTTCTTATGGTTGAATTTTAAGATGTCTTTGTACATTTTGTATAATTATCTTTATCAGATGTGTCTTTTGCAAATTTTTCTCCCAACCTGTGGCTTGTCTTCTCATTCTCTTGATGATAGCGATATATTGAAATCTCTTATTACTAGGTTATTTCTGCCTCCTTTATGAAGGTATAGTCTATAGAACATGACTCATAAATACAAACAATTGTCATGTCTTTATTGTGGCTTATGGATTTCATTATTAAAAGTGTTCTTTTTTTATATTTTATTCTTTGAACCTTAATCCTGATTATCTGGATTGTCTGATATCTGGGTCACAGATCTTGTTTCCATTTGTCTGATTTACCTTTGCCTATCTGTTTATTTGTAGTCTTTCTGAGTTACTTTGTATGGGTAGGAATCTTTTATGCAGGAATACCTAGGAGACACAGCAGGTTCAACTCCAGACCACCTCAATAAAACAAATATAGCAATGGAATGACTCAAATTAATTTTTTGGTCTCCTAGTGCATATAAAAGTTATGTTTTCACTATATTGTAGTCTATTAAGCATGCAGTAGTGTTATGTCTTAAAAACATTCATATACCTTAATTAAGAAATACTTTATTGCTAAAAAATGCTAACCACCATCCAAGCTTTCAGCCAGCCATAATCTTTTTGCTGGTGGAGGGTCTTGCCTTGGTCATGATGGGTGCCGAGTGATCAGGGTGGTAGCTTCTGAGGGCTGGGGTGGCTGTGGCAATTTCTTAATATATGATAACAATGAAGTCTGCTGCATCAATCTTCCTTTCATGAAGAATTTCTTTGTAGCATGTGATGCTGTTTGATAGCATTTTCTCCACAATAGAACTTCTTTCAAAATTGGAGCCCATCCTCTCACACCCTGCTGCTGCTCTATCAACTAAGTTTATGTAATATTCTCAATCCTTTGTTGCCCTCTCTACAGTCTTCACAGTATCTTTATTAAAAGTTGATCCCATCTCAAGAAACCACTGTCTTTGCTCATCCCTAAGAAGCAACTCCTCATCTGTTCACGTTTCATGAGATTGCAGCAAGTCAGTCACATCTTCAGGCTCCATTCCTAATTCTAACTCTCTTGATATTTCTACCACATCTGCGGTCAGAACATGCACAACATTTATTGATTAAGTTCTCTGTGTTTTATGGGCATGGTGTGTGGTGCCCCAGAACAATGACAGTAGTAACATCAAAGATCACTGATCACAGATCACCAGAACAGATATAAAAATGATGAAAAGTTTTGAAATATTGCAAGAATTACCAAAATGTGACCCAGAGACATGAAGCGAGCAACTGCTGCTGGATAAATGGCGCTGATAGCCTTGCTTGATGTGGGGCTGCCACAGCCTTCAATGTGGAAAAAATGCAGTATCTGCAGAGCACAGAAAGCGAAGTGCAATAGAATAAAGTATGCCTGTACAGTGTGCAATTGTGACTTGCTTTGTGAGTCATTTGAAAAATAAAATTATGGATCAGTTTAGCCCATTTATATTTATTGATATGACTATTGAATGTGGTCTCAACTCAATCATATTATTTTATGTTATATTTGATATGATTCTCTATGCAGTTTACTTCTACTATTCGGATTATCAGCTTTATTTTAATCTTTGACTCCTACCTCATAACTATGTAACAACTAAGATTATTTCACTTCCCTTCTCTCTTCTTATATTTTAGTCATAATATTTTTACTTTGTGAGGAGTAAATAACATTTCTCTCACCTTTCTTTTACCCTTCTGTTTACAATGAACCATATCTAATAATCACCAGTCATCCTTTGCCAAAGTTTCTCTAGTCATCTTCCAGTTGAATGAAGCTTATCTCCTAGTAGATTTATCTGGGTAGGCTTATGATTATAGTTTTGAGTTCTCACATATTAAAAACTGGTTTTCTATAGCCTTGACACAAAAAGGACAGACTGGGGTGCCTGGGTGGCCCAGTCAGTTAAGTGTCTGCCCTTCGGCTCATGACCCTGGGGTCCTGGGATCCAGTCCCCCATCAGGCTCCCTGCTCATTGGGGAGTTGGCTTCTCCCTCTGTCCCTCCCTTCCCCCCTGCTCATGAGCGCTCGCCCCCCCAAAATAATAAATAAATAAATAAATAAATAAATAAATAAATAAATACTTTAAAAAAAGGACCGACTGGTGTAAAATCCTAGGTTAATTATTTTCTTGAGTTTTTTTTTTTTTTTTTATGTTGCCTCACTGTGGTTTTGATGTGTATATTGTTGAGAAACCTTATGTCAATGTCATTTTCATTTTATTTGTTAAGTGACTTGGGCTTTTTTGTCTGATATTCCTAGTTATTTTATATATCTTTAACCTCTAGTGGACTATTTGGGTCCCTTTTCCTAATGACATGACTAAACATTAAATGTCCAGATTCATACTTTCATTTATTTCTGGAAATTTTCTTAAATTATAGTTGTAAATATTTGTTATATTCCATCTCTAAACTTTTCTTCTTCAGGTTTCCAACCATATGAGGGTTGTGTCTTCATTGCCTATCTTCTGTACCAATCACACTCTTCCTGATTTTTACCTCTTCCTTTATTTTATTGACACTATCTCATCCATTTTCACACTTTTCCTTAAAAACTCTTATAGTCTTCAATCAGACCTATACTGACCTTGTAATTCAGTATAAAATTTTTTAAAATTTTTATCTTTTGCTACTGTTCTTTTTCCCCTGTATTCAAACAACATTTACTTACCATTTGCCTTTTTTTGTCCATGTCTTTTCTGACTTTTTGAATATATGATTTGAGACTTTTTCATGTTTGAAAATTTAATTTTCTTTTGGGGCACCTGGGTGGCTTAGTCAGTTAAACGCCAGATTCTTGATTTTGGCTCAGGTCCATCTTGGGGTCCTGTGACAGGCTTCATGCTCAGTGGGGAGCTGGTTTAAGGATTTTCTCTCTCTCCCACTGCCCCTCCCCCTGCTTTCTCTCTCACAAATAAATAAGTCTTTAAAAAAAAGAAAACATTTTAAAATAAAAAAATTTTAATTTTCTTTTTAAGTTAATATTGGGAGTATAATTCTTATCAGTTAAAATGTTTTGTTTCCATTTTCTGTATTTTTTCTATGATAATTTTGTATGAATATTTTTATCGGCCATGATCTGTTTATTTCATAAAGTCTTATTTTCCTAGATTAGCAACAAGATTGTGTGCAGACCAGGGAGGAAGACTTTGTTTGGTGTACTATGATCCTTCCTTCTAGAATACCTTCTTCTGTTAATTGAGTGAATTATATATTCTTTAATAGGTGACACTTTTTTATAGGACAGGAAGAAGAGATGTTATGTGTCTATTTTGTGATTTGTTTGTTTGCTTGTTTTTTCAGGATATGTAGTTTTCTCATTTTATTTTCCTCTTTTTATTTATCACAAAATCTCTGAGTGGCAGCATCTGCTTCCAAGTCCTCCATTCTTCTCTGGTCTACTGCCTCTTGCTGAAGTCTCTTTTATTTCCTTCCTTTTGAACAATGTCAAGTGTTCTGATTTACCAGGTCTCAGTCTTGTTCTTAACGACCCACTCAGGGTGGGGCTTTTCCTTTTTAAATGTGACTTTATCTATGTTTGGTAGATCCTTCATGTTCCTTTTCTCTTTTCCCCACAATCTTTACTGATTTTTTTTGATCTGTTGTGGGTGGGCTCTAGAGAAGGCTTCTCTGGATTGAGGTGTTTATCTGTCTGCTTATATGTAATATGAAGTTTTTTTAATAGGCTCGACCTCCTGTTTTTTCTATGCATGGGTCGTAGAATGGATTTGCTTAATGATTTCTGTGGTTTGGGGAGAATACCTGGAAAGACTTAGATGTAAGTGGCTTCTAATAACCCCCAGAAATCCAACAACTCTTCATTTTCTGTTCTGAGTATGAATTTATTTGAATGACAGATCTATACGCCCATCTGGATTTTTGTATTTCAAAATGTTCTTTAAAATTCCTGTGTGCTGTCTTTTATTATATATACCTCATCTGGTACCCAAATTTAATTTTACCCTTCTAAAAATTATTAAAATTGCCCTTGTCAAATGCTTTACCATGTAGTCACATTTTGTTTTGTGATCATAAATGAAAAACAGAAGAAAAAGCTGGTGGTTGGGGTGGGGCGGTGGGGGGGTGGTAGAAACCCTGAGGACAAACATCAGTAACAAAAAGAAGACCTTCTAAATCTAGAATTTGGCAGTCTCCTTAATGGACCAACTCCTGGTTTGTTCCTTGTCGCTTTGGGGCTCTTTTAAACCTTGAAGTTATCCTGCTGTTCAGTGGTCTAACCTATATGGTTACTCCTCACAAGGAAGCAGCTACCTTTTTCCCAAATAAAGTAAAATAACTAAGTCCTAAAATCTGAGGAATTATCAGTGATTACTCCTAATGGTAATGAACTCATAAGAGTTTTAGATAGAAACCTGCCTCCTCTCTTAATGGAGAACATTTACGTATTCTATATTTTAAGACAAACAAAAACATCCAAAAAGATTCTGTTTTTAGTACAACTGAACTGTGTGAACATGACATGACATATAAAATAATAACATTTTATACTTCAAGTGCACAGGCATCAACTCTTTAAATTATTCCATTACTCTTAATGCTGTCTATTAAAGATGTCATTTAAAAAATCCAGCTTTTTAAGTTCAATGTTCTAATGTCAATTCTGTTATGCAGCAAACACTAACGCCATCATTTGATTGGCAACTTCTTGAAAATTGAGAATTCCCAATGTATTAATTAGACAAAGTGCTTTAAAAATATATTTAGCCTTCATACTGCTCACAAAAACATGTTTGAAAAAGCATGCCAAAAAATAACAATATGCAGTGTTTATCTGGCAGCCAACATTAATGAATGTTTCATTACCATGAATCACTTATGGATATCATGATGCTCTGAGGTTTGTATATTCAGACCTCAAATAAATTCTTCTCATGTTTTCTATTAAGGTTAATTTTGTGGGTGACATTTGGGAGATTTGCTTGAGTTATAGTCATATGTAGGGTTCTGGGGGTGAAGAATGGGTGGATGGAGACTGTGAGTTTAGTTTGGACATTATTAGTGTATTTGGAAATGCTTTTTCTGTTATTTATATAACTTTGACTATAAAAACAAATATCTATCCCTTTATTCTCTTATTTTGTTTTTCCTCACTGGCAAGGATTCATAGCTATTTTGGGGGTTTTAAATGACAATTAAAACATCAGAAATAAGTGGGTATTGAAATGCTATGCAGCTGCTAGATGCCTTTAAGTATTTATGGTTTTATTTGCATGTGTCCACGCAATTAATTTTAATATCACTTAATTATTGTATTGGGTGCTTACTATGTACCAGGCACTCAGTCTTTACAGATTTGAATCAATGCAATCTTTACAACACAAGGCAGGCACTATTATTAGCTTACTATATATATGAGAAAGCTAAAGCACAGGGTTTAAATAAGTTGCCAGGTTATGTACATAGTACAGACAGGATGGAATCCACAATGTCTTATTCCACTCGGCCTGCCTCAGTCCAGATTATGGTGGCGGCTCATCTGATCAGTCTAAGATTTACCATGATTCTGCTAAAATGAAACTCCTCAACTTGGGTCACATGATTAACATAGCTATATAATTTATCTTTCACGCTAGGATACAATCATGAGGGAAAAAGTTACTAAATTTGTAAGCTTTGAAATATATTTTTACCAAAAATTTATTTTGCCTATAAAATAGTTCTATTCAGAAATAATTTTCAAAAATAAAAAATATTTCTATAAATTAAAAATAGCATACAGCCATGTACACTACATACTATTTATATTGGTACATTTTCTTATGTTTGATGTTACTTAGTAAACCTGGTCCTAATACTATGTCATCAGTTATTTCAATAGTTTTATTTTTACCTTTTCATAAAAATGCCTTCAGTATTTTTCAAAGTAGTACATTATGGTTAATAAATTTAAAATTGGTAACAAATTTCTTTGCCTTTTTTTCTATAAGCCATGATATTTATCATTGAAAATATATTCACTCTAAATGTATTGGTCACAATCACAGAAAATTCTGCTAAGGGGTCATTAATATAAATTCATATGTGTGTATGTGTGTGTGTGTGTGTGTGTGTGTGTGTGTGCTGTCCATTATGAGTTTCTTTGAGAAATATTTTACAAGATAAAGCTCATGAAATTAATTGTCTCTATTCATGATTCATTTGAAACCATAATTGCTGTGATATTTCAGACCTTAATTTTATTTCATTTTGTCCAAAATAGAAATTTTCCAATTAAAAACCAAAGCTCCATCAAAATCTTCTTCCCCTAAATTGAAATATTCCAAAGCCCAACTCTAGAATTTTAAAATTAAATCTAATATACCATGTGAGCTTATCATTTGCTCAGTTGATCTCTTGTTTTTGTAGTGAAAATGTTTAATATGTTCTTGTTTTCAAGTGTTTTTTAGTAATTTAACAAAAGTTTTGAGAAGTGAACTCTTAGCGCTCCATTTGCTGAAAGTTTGTTAAAAATTTCTGACTTGATAAAATGCAAACAAACTCTAGAGGATTTGCTTACAAAAAAGATGAAACCATTACAAAACACTTAGACTGATTTTCTAAACAGTTCTCCAGAATCTCACACATTTCTCAAATCCAAATGATATTGGCAGCAAAGGGAGAAGGTGCACACTGTCACACTGGTATATGATAATTATTTTTTTAAAATATTTTATTTATTTATTTATTTGACAGAGAGAGACACAGGGAGAGAGAGCATACAAGCAGAGGGAGTGGGAGAGGGAGAAGCAGGCTTCCTGCTGAGCAGGGAACCCGATGCAGGGCTCGATCTCAGGACCCTGGGACCATGACCTGAGCCGAAGGCAGACGCTTAACGACTGAGCCACCCAGGCACCCCTGGTATATGATAATTAACTTAAACTCAGCTTTGTCATTAAAAAAATTGTCATTCATTATTCTAGTCATGTTTATATGCAACTCTTTATAAATTTTCTCAACTACAACTTCCATTTTCTTCCATTATCTTGAGATATAATTCACATATAACATTGTGCAAATTTAAGGTGTACAACAGTGTTAGCTTGAAACACTTACATACTGCAATATGATTAACCACCGTAGCTTTAGCTGACATTTTTATTATATCACATAACTAACATTTCATTTTTGTAGTGAGAACATTTAAGATCTAGTCTCTTAGCAATTTTGAAGTACATAATACAGTGTTATTAACTGTATTGACAATGCTTTGTATTAGATCCCCAGAACTTCTAACTGGAAATTTATGCTCTTTGACCAATATCTCCCCAATTCCCTCGTCTTTAGCCCCTGGAAAACCAATATTCTGCTCCCTGTTTCTATGAGTTTGGTTATTTTAGAGTCAACATGTAAGTGATATTATGCAGTATTTGCCTTTCTCTGTCTGATTTATTTCACTTAGCAAATTGCCCTCAAGCTTCATCCATATTGTCACAATGGCCAGATTTCCTCCTGTGTCATGGCTAAATAGTTTTACATTTAGCATATATATATATATATATATATATATATATACACACACATTATGTATATACATTATATATACATTATGTATATATATACATATACTACACCTTCTTTATCCACTCATCCACTGATGGTCGCTTAAGTTGTTTCCATATCTTGATTATGGTGAATAATGCTGTAGTGAACATGAGAATACAGATATCTCATCAAGATAATGATTTCATTTCCTTCAGATATATACCCAGGAGTGGAATTGCTAGGTCATATGGCAGTTCTATTTTTGTTTTGAATGCTTCTCCCAGGAATTAGTTTGTGTGGGAGCGCTGTTCATTCTATCAGCAAGTGCCCTACATGCTCTCTTAAAAGAGAGGGGTTAATTACACTTATATTGAATTTGATAATTCAATCAAATTATTGATTTATATTTATATAAGAGAGATTTATTTAAGATCAACTTTCATATTTAATAGAAAGTTAAAGAGATAACTATTCCCTGCTAAACAAGCCCTTGCAGAAGTTGGGTGGTAAAGTAGAAATCCACCAAACCCATCCTGGCCTATTTTTTTTTATTATTATTTATTCATTTGAGACAGAGAGAGAGAGAGAGCAGGAGCAGTGGGGAGAGACAGAGGAAGAGGGAGAAGCAGACTCCCTGCTGAGCAGGGATCCCGATGTGGGGCTTGATCCCAGGACCTGGAGATCATGACCTGAGCCGAAGGCAGACACTTAACCATCTGAGCCGCCCAGGCATCCCCCATCCTGGCCTATTTTAATGCAGTGCTAATAAAGTTTATTATAAAATTTTAAAATCCTGAATAAATGTTAAACTAATAGGAGATTGTGACAAAAGGCATAAACTAAGATTGTCCCAGGAAAACAGGATTTTATATATATATATATATATATATATATATATATATATTTATATATATATATTGCCACAGAGCTGTGGGCAAGGCCATTCATTCTGGAGGAAAAGTTTGGCCATGGCAGATACACTGATGGACTTGTCCAGGCACAAGGTACTCTCAAATTTCAGAATATAGCAGAAATCCAAGTTGGGGGAGGGGGGATGGCCATGGAGTGGAGAGACAGACTCTAAATGCTCAGAAGACCTGGAGGTGAGCATTTTCAGTAAGGAGAAAAGTTGACTTTCACATAATGGAGAGATAAACTCCATATGATGTCCAAATCATAACTTTCGTCTTCCTGGCTAGCAGTAATGAATCAAGTCTCCCATTGTTTATATTCCACAATCTTGCATTCAGTGACTGTCAGTGTTAAAGATAAATTTCTATTTTAACTGTGCAGATTACTCTCTTTATTGTTATGACTTTGTTCCTGTTCATAAAACTTTGTTGTTATTAATTGAATAGTTATTTTCATGTAACACTGATTTAGGACATAAATAAATATGGAAAGGCAACACTTCTCATTTCTATAGCAACAAATTAAAAGCAAATACTGGTCATTTAAGCATTTCCTTCCTCCACGCATGGGCAGTTTTAGCACAATATATCTCTGATCTCTCATCCGGAGTAGAGACAGAATCAAGAATGAATATTCCATGTCCAGAGAACAATTCAAAAATCTGCTTGTTGGAGCAGTAAGTAGGTTTTGGAAAGAAGTAGAGTGAGGTTAGAAGTCTGGTTGGAGCCAAATTTTAGAGGAGTTTAGTTTGTCAGTTGTAAGTAAACACCAGAGGATTTTTGAACCTGGGAGGAAGATGAGAGAATGGTATTTGTAGAAAATTCACCCAGCATTTGTTCACAACATGCAATTAGAAAGGTGGGAAAGGGAAGATGGGAAGTTCATCAACCTGTGGATACCAAGATGAGGCAGAGAGTGAACAAGTCAGTTCAAAAAATGAGTTAGCACATACACTGGGCTCCCCCCCAAAATTTATGTCCCCCATTTGAAAAAGTTCCCTAAACTCTAGACTGAAGTGTGAGTTTACATCTTAAGTTGTATTTATTACCAAGAACATAATAAAAATCAAACTTTAATGTGAACTTTAGTTCTTAGAGATAAAGCATTTCCAGATTCTTTGGGTGATTCTTTGTTTTCTTGCATTGCTAGAAAATATGTTAATTGGAAGTTCAGTGATTTCTGAAACAAACTACTCTTACCATGTCCAATAAGATAATTGGTACCTACATACTTTAATGTATATAATTCTTTATTTAAGCTGTTGAAAAACTAGCCTAGAAGGACTTGAGGTCACATCTTATATATCTTTGGAACATCAGCTCCAACACAGTGCCTAATGTGCAAGAGGTATGTAATAACTTGTGTATGCTGAATGAACAAAAGAAATATCCTGTGGGGTTTATAGGGACTCACTAAATTTTTTACATTTTTTACCATGAAATTCATGATTCTTAGCAAATTTTTAACAAAAATACTTAAAGGAATAATTTCTGCTTCTATCATGATATTCTTTCTTTTGGGGACATTAAACATTTTTCAAATGAGACAAGAAAAATAAAAAAAATACGGATTTTTCACATGTATGAATAACTGAAACATTACTGAAATGAAATAGGAAAATACATCATTGATTTTATGTTATGTGAATTACACATCGATTTAAAAATGCACTGTAGTCTGTTTACCTGAACCTGAGCACTATTACTGATGAACACATCTGTAGTTTGTCTTCTAGAGCATCAGTGAGATACACACCCATCCAAATGACATTCAAATTAAAACTGGCATGGGAAATAAACTGATGGAAAAAGTACACTGAATTTGTTCCATTTATCTCTATTCAATTTTGCCATATGAAGAAAACCTGGTCTGTTGATTTTCCACTTCGACCAAATCACCATGCTGATTTTGCTTAATTAATTTGCTATATGGCAATTGTTTACCCCTAAACAATTTTCCTCTAAAATAAAACCTATGATTTTTTTCTCGAAGTGACCTGGATGCTTACTGCTTATGTTTATTCAGCAGCACCGACTCACATCTGACCAAGCTCCATGATGATGCCAGTTTGCTGGGTTTCTTCACAGGGAAAAAGTGGCTAGACAAGTTAGGGTTGGTAAACAGATTGTACAAACACCGCCTTCTGTCTGGACATATAGAAATGCCCATCTCAGGGTAGGTCCTGATCTCATTAAGAATTATACTGAAAGGCCTTTTGTGTTTCTGTACATCACACACTTCTAAGTACAGAGAGAACATTCCACACTGTCTTTGTATGTCCAAAGAGAATGATGCTTTCAAGTCCTGGACAGCATTATTTTTTCATGGAAAAGTTCTTTCCTCTTCTTCTCCCCCTTCCTTCTCTTACCCTCTTCCTCTTCCTCTTCCACAGCTTTTAATAAATATATGCCCATGTTTGGTATGGTGGTCACTGTATTTAACAATTCTCTCAACGCAGCTGCTGGAGGGACCCTGGGGGGTGCAAGTCAGATCCTGTCACTTCTCTTCCCAAAACCCTTAGTGGTTCCTCCTTGCTCCAAGGAAGGTCATGGTTTCTGAAATGGCCTAAATGTTCTTGCCCTAGGGATTGATGATAGATGCTGCCCTAGAGATTCCTATGACTCATGCCCTCACCTCCTCTGTGTTTTTCTTTAAATGTTGCTTTCTTTGTGGGATCTTCCCTGACCACCCTATTTTATTTATTATTTTAAGTTTTATTTATTTGAGAGAGATAGAGAGCATGGGCAAGAGGGGCAGAAAGAGAGGAAGAGAGAACCTTAAGCAGGCTTCCATGCTTAGCACGAGCCTGAGTTGGGGTTCTAGCTCTATGACCCTGAGATCATGACCTGAGAGGAAACCAAGAGTCCATCATTTTACTGAATGCACCACCCAGGCACCCCCTCAACCACGGTATTTTAAAAGGCAGCCCTGCAAGCCATCCCTCATCCCCTTCCCCATTGTAATTTCTCCTTAACCCTTGTCACAATTTAACTTGCTATATGCATGTATCAATTATTTCATTTCTTGTCCATCTCTCTCAACTAGAATGTGATTTTCATAAGTATGCAATAGATATTTGTTCAATTAATGAGTATATTCATACCCACAAAATAATTGAGATAGTATGAAAGCCATTTTTCATACATTTTTATACGTCTGTATGCTATATTACATAGAGTATACATATCCTCAGGTCATGTTCTATATACACACACTCATGCAAAATTTTTTACTAAGGGCCATTTAAGAGATATGCCAATTTTGCTTCTTGCATTATGTTTCTTATGTGCTGACTAGAATTGAACCTCATATTAAATTTGTCTCCACTGTAGGATGGCCCAACACTTAACATTCTTCAATAGATTACAATAATTTAAAACTTTTTGATATAAACATTACAAAATGTATGGCCCTTAATAAGCATTAATTTAAGAATCAGTAGTATTCATAATAGTAGTATGTAATAATAATAGTAGTAGCAGTCGAAGGAGTAGTGTATCAAAATTATATATATGTGTATTATGTATATTTCTTAGGAATGTGTGTATGTGTGCGTGCATGTGTGTGTGTGTGTGTATGTGTGTGTGTGTGAAATTCAGTCAAATTTAGTAAAAAGAATATTTATCCATAACCTATCCAAATAAATTGATATTTTTTTCATTTCCTGTGTCTCTTTGAGGGTAACTAAAGTTAATTTTTGAATTTTTAATAGGAGACTATAATGATAGGATTTGTAATTCCCTGCCTTCTCTTTTACATGAACCTTATCAAGTCTCTTAGTTTCAATTATCACCTCTATTTGTATAATTCCCAATCTATTTCTTTAATCTTGACCGCTACCATGAACTTCAGTATCACATTTCTAATTGCTTACAGGGCATTTCCATTTGGGAGTAAGTGTATCACTGCAAATGCAACAGAGTTTATCATTACCCCCACACTTACCTGTTCCTCCTCCATTTACTTAAAAAAAAAAAAAAAAGTTGCATCCTGATTTACCCTCCAGGTATTTTAGGGCTGGCACTCTTCCTTACAAACATTCTAAAGTTCCTGCTAATTTTTCGAGTAATTATTTTCTTAACCCTTATTTCCCTTTCACTGCCATTTGTACAAACCCTCATCTTCAATGCCTGTGTTACTCTAATCATTTTTAACTAGTCTTTTCCTCTTTTCTCCCTCTCTCTTAACTAGCTCCCTCCCCTGATTTTAGACAAATTTACTTTCAAGAAGTATATGATTTTAATCATGTTACTACTTTGGTGAGAATTTTTTTAAAAATTATTCATGGAAAAAAATTCTAATTCTATGGAATTGTTTTTGTTTCCAAATTTACCCCATTTCATTATTAAACATAAATTGTTTTTCTAGCCCCAAAGTCATGCATACAGTTCCCTGAACATGTCTAGTTACTTTCCATTTTGCATTGCTTCTTTATAACTGCCCGATTCCTACCCATTCCAGACTGTGCTGGGACTTCACTTCTGCCGTGAAGTCTTCCCTGATCACCGTCGACCGTGACAGTTTTACCTTCTCAGGATAGATGGTTCTAGTTCTGACTGTCATTAGCTATATGGCCTTTATCATGTCATTCTTCATAGCTGACATTTGCCTCTGCAAAAAGAGAGAGTTGGGTTATATAGTCTCTTATACTTTTGATCACTCAAAATGAGACAAATTTACAACATACTCTATATGATTCATTTGCACTTGACTATTCACTGTTTCTTGTTACTATTTAACCATATGATCTTCCCAAACTGCAAGATCATTAGAGACAAAGATCATAACCATTCTTTTATCTTAGCACCATAGTTCTATATGCAGAGAGAAGGTAAATTAATAAAAATAAAGGTTTTGAACTAGTAACATCTCAACTATATCAGCTGCCATATTGGATAAGCTTTAATAATAGATAATCACTAATTAACCTACTGATTCCAGGATATTGAATCTGCTGTCAGCCAAATGTCTGAAGCTCTTCACAGAGTTATGATGTCTGAGGTCCAGAGTCTCAAGAAATACTTTTGTGAATCTTAGGGAAATTTGAGTCAACATAGAAAAGAGTGATATGGGAGGTAAAGCGGTTACGTTTTCTCTTACAATTTGTTTTCCCAGCATAACTAACTTATACCTCCATCAATTTGATCCCTCCCTTTTTTCAAGCTCTTGGTCACCACCAATCCTGCCTTTATCACTTCCGATTACCTCCGTGCACAACTGTTTCTTTGAACTGGAGTGATTATGAGCTGTAAGTATTCTAATACTAGCAGGATTCTGAAAAAACTATTCTATGTAATGATAGAATAGATGTTTCTGAGCATAGTTGTCTTACTGTAGTTTTGGGAAATCCATTCACTTAAATACCCCATTGCTGAACACCTACATGGCATGTGAGGCTAGACTCCAGCAGGAAAAAAAAAAACAAAAAAACATGGTGATGTTTCAACCTTGCCCTCAAAGACTGCATCTGGTTGGAGAGTCATTAGATCTATACCATGCATTAGATCTACCTATGTTAAGGGCAGAAAGCCATGAAGTTTCAAAGGAGACCGTGATTATAAACAAATGGGGAAAATCAAGAAAGGCTTTATGAGAGATTGGTGGAATTTTGATGGGGCAAGGGGATGGAAAGGATGCTAGAGGTGGGAGTAAGCCCCGGAGGAGGAGCCAGAGGCAAGAACAGCCAAGGCTGACAAGGACACACACTCTGCGGTGCTTTGGATCTAGAATGCACTTGAAATGCAACAGAAACGACACAGGCATTCTTAGCAGGTGTCACCCCATCAGTCCCAAGTTCTCTGCTCACTTTTGATAGAATCCACTTTCTGGATTCTAAATTACACTGTGACTGCTCTTCATGTCCTTGTGCCCCAGGTTGCCTGCGGGCTTTCGTACTGCCTCACTCATCCTTTCCTGCTAGTGTAAGTTACATCTTCCCTTTGGTTGTCATTTTCACTAAATATAAAGGAATTGTTTAATTCAGAAGCTAATGCTGTTTGGTGGGCTTTCTTTTTAAATTTTAAATAGTTTTTTTAAAGCACATACAGTGGTGAGAACACAGAAAAAGATGAGAGGATTTTTCAGTTGTGTCTTATTGCTATTGTCTTATTTCTACTTGCCCTTTCTTTCATTACATGTTCTGTGTGTGTATTTGTGTGTATGAGAGAGATGGAGAGAGACAGAGAGAGATAGTGAGATTTAAAGTTAATATGCTTTAAAAGACAATAAGAACCTCACCGATAGGGAAAAATGATAAATCCAGGGTTCAAGAAAGACACAATTACATGATGAAATTTTCTTTGCAATCTCAGTTTTTAAAAAAAAAAAAAAAAAAGTGAAGAGAAAGAATCATTACTAATGTGTCCTCAATGCATTTATTTAGATTCATCTTAATTTTTGGAAAGTCTTGTGAAAATCATAATGTAGTTTCAGTGACATCATGGAATGCTCTGCTCTTAAATTTTTTTCTGATCTTTTCCACATTGCGTCTAAAGTCTATGATAAAAAGATCTTCCTCCTTTTAGAGAATGATGTTTACAGAGTGCTATCTGGACAGACGTGGGAAAAGAAATAGATGTAAAAGTTCCCCAGAGTGCCTGGTGAATTATTTTTGAGTTAATTACATAGATTTTTTTTTTCCCCTCAAGTAAACTGCTGTTCTGCTATTTAGCAATCCTTTACTTTTCTCTGTACCTGATTTCTCACTGATCAAGTGGAATGACAATGCTTCTGGATTTTAGAAGTTTCTTGACTCTAATATAGAAATTTTCCTGTTTTAAAATTATAGGTGGAAATAATTGTTTTAATTTTCCTTGAGACATAGTGATGATAAAAATAATTTTCCCACCAACAATTCAGGAAGTCTCAAATGAGAATTAAATAGTACATACTTCAAGTTTAAACAATGAAATGGACCCTTAACCTTTCTGATTTTATCTAAGGATTCTGCTTCCTATCGTGTTCTTAATTTGATTCCATTGTTTATGACATTTTTGGACTTCAAGTGTGGTTTCACAGTTTAGATGAGCTGCTAAACTTGGCACTGAATAAGTTACAAAAACAAAGAGAAAAAAAAAAAAATCTTTTTCCTCCCGAGGATCAAGGGATTTTGAAAGACTATGGATGTTTTATGCTAATATGTTTGTATAAATTTGTGAAGGAAAATATTTAACATTTATTTGTTGTTAATTTGTTTCTATGGAAATGAGTGGAGATACCCCATCTTATTTATTTGCTTTGTTAATGTTGTTGAAAAATACTGCCTCAGTTGATAACAATCAATAAATAAAAATGGGAGCATAAACACAATAACAAAGCAAAGGTTTTGCATTGAGATTGATGTTTATCCACTGAGCTGGCATCTACTCAACTGATACTCTATTTTAGAAAACATTCAGAGAAAGATGCATTTTCCCCTTTGAGCCAAGGAGGGCAGAAGTCTCATCAGCCATTGTATGCAGCTTTACTCTTACTTAAGCTGCAAGATTTCCTCCATCATGCCCAATTTCACTGTGTACAGATCGAATGCCTGAATGATGTACATTGGAGGGCATAAACACCATTGTAAGTGTATGTGCAAATTATGGAATCACAGGATTGTCCTCTGCCTGGAATCCTTGTGATAGGTATAGATCTGTTCTACAAGCTCAAATGTAGCTTGAACCTAAAAAAAGCTGATTCCATTTTTCCAATTTGTTTTTTTTCTGTGACAATTTAAGTAAGTTCAACTTCAAGGGAATATATTAAATAGTAAATATAATAAAATAGAAACTTTGGGGTTACATTTATAATAAAGTATAATGCATAATAACTAATTTACTTAACTATGTAAACATTATATAAAATATAAAAGAACATATTAATGTACTAAAGTTGTTTTTTCTCCCCAACTTCTGCTTCTGCTCCATTATACATTTTTGGGATCTGGCTGAGAAAACGTTGAAATGATATACTTGGTCTCTGTTGGATATGCTTATGTGATGTTGTTATTTCTATGCAAAGTTATTTCTAGCAAGGTTTCACAAGCTCGTAAGTGATAGAGCTAAGATTCAAACCTGTCTGACTTAAGATGCGAAAAATCTTTCCCCTATACTGTATTAACTTTCTTACATTTGAATCACCAAAATTCACTTCTGTACCTAAGCGTACATTGGCAATTTTGTGTATTCCTTTTATTAAAGAGAGTTCTCATATTTTATAAGATTCAAACTTTACAAACTTTAGATGAGTCCTGAGATAGGTACTATTTTATCTACACTGCAGAGAGGAAGACACAAAGATGACCAATACCATGTAACTTTCCCAAGGTTACACAGCTAGAAAGAAGCTAAGCAGGGGTATATTGATCCTGGTGACTGTGAATCTAGATCTTGTGCTGGTGACCAGTAATCCAAGGCTTGTCAAATTTGCACATTTAAATCTCCAGGGGAGCTTATAGATACCAATGCCTGAGCCCCGTCCTCCACCAATGATATCATCATCTCTTGGGATCCGAACTTTGGTATTTTTTTAAGGCTCTCCAGGTGATTCTAAGTGTGCAAATCACTGCATTATACTCTATCTTATCAATGAAAAGTGTTGGATTTTGTGATGGAACGTTTACAGTTTTTAAGACAGTCATGCTATATAAGCAGTTTGATTGCAGGAAGCTGTGTCAACAAATTTTTCAAGGTATTTGTAACATCTTCCCCGCTTTGTGTCCCATAGCCCTCCAATCCTCACACCTGGCATTGCTCAGTAGCCATATGCAAGCTCAGCTCCATCACATTATGGGACCAACCTCATTCTTCGAAGCCTCAGGAAGGGGAGATTTGTGTCATCAGCCATGTAGCATTCCTTATCCATGGCCAATCTCCTTTTCACTCTCTGCCCTCAATGTCTGTCATCACATTTAGTAATTATGTAGTCTCCCCTGTAGTTCAGCTTGACCAAATGGCCAAAATTGTTGCTTATTATTTACTTTCTCAATCTCACCTTTAATATTCATCAAATTATTCCATACGTCACCTTCATCTCATTTTATTTCCTGAGTTCTTTATATAAATATACAACTCATAATATAATTTATCATTAGTATATGTGCTATTTTTGTTGTATGATCTTGAAAATCAGAGATTTGAGTTCACTGTAGATTAGAAAGTGAAAATTAGTATTTTCAATACATGACAAAAAGCTGTGAAAGTATTGAGAAATTATTAGGAGGGAATGTAATATTAACTAAACAATCTATTTCTTTTGTTTATAGGACAAAGGAGCGCTACTTGCTGAGTAAGTTCATCCATCTCTACTCTTTGCCACAGTAGCACTACGCTACAAATCATCTTAGCTCTGAATGTGTAGGTTTTGCTATTTCATACTATTTACAACCTCATATGCAAAAGAAGAGGAGAAAAATGAAAAAAAAAAAACTTGTCAGGACTTCAAATTGTTTTTTTCTTCTTAGTAGAATTTAAAAATATAAATGGCCAATCTTTTTTGTATCCTTACCCACAGCACAGTGCTGAGCATGTATCAGGATCCCAAGAGATGTAGCTGAACTTGCCACAGTGGCCCATGATCCTTTCCTGTCGCCTCACTCGGGCAGAGGATCCCCTTGCTTCATGTCAGGGGCACATGTGACATCATTGAAGACATTCACAGTAATTCCGGAGTGTGAATTGATATTTGGCAGAACATCAGCCTCCTGCTGAGCTAGTCTCTATTTATTTGCCTTTACTTTTGTGCTTGGTTTTGATCTCTATTTGACACATTTCATTCATATTTCATATGTACTTGATGCGGGGTCTTTAGTCTTAAAACCCATGTATTGGAAATTTTTACCAATTTCAATATAGTTGTGCTGCTAATGTGCTTCTGTGCAGAGTGCAGTAAGTAGAGAGGAAGAGAAAATTCAGAAATGTTAGGCTGATTGAGCTCCTCCTCCTTGGAAGGAAACACCAGAAGTGGGTACAAAATATTTACTTGAAATACCAGACATAAGACGAGTATTCAATTATTTTACTGATTATGATTTATATACAGATGGCCTGGTTGGTAAGCAATTGACTTAACATCAAAAGGAAAAAGGGAGATGGCAACTGAGATTTTCAAGGCAGGATATTTAATTTTAATAAAACTCTAAGGAGTATCACAAAAAGCTATACTTATGAAAAAATAGTTTGTTTTTTTTTTAAAGATTTTATTTATTTATTTGACAGAGAGAGAGACACAGCAAGAGAGGGAACACAAGCAAGGGGAGTGGGAGAGGGAGAAGCAGGCTTCCCGCCGAGCAGGGAGCCCGATGCTGGGCTCGATCCCAGGACCCCGGGATCATGACCTGAGCCGAAGGCAGACGCTTAACGACTGAGCCACCCAGGCGCCCCGAAAAAATAGTTACTTGATCATGATGTTTTGTGTAATTAATT
This sequence comes from Phoca vitulina, assembly GCF_004348235.1. NCBI lineage: Eukaryota > Metazoa > Chordata > Mammalia > Carnivora > Phocidae > Phoca > Phoca vitulina. Next base: position 365,417 of record NW_022589717.1, on the reverse strand, counting down.
TGGGCAACTGATTGATGTTGGTTGCATGACATTTGTTAGCATTATTTAATAACCTCGGGAAAATCTCTTAACTTTTGTTTACTTTTTTTCTTCTAAACCTTGTAATATGACTCATAAAAAATAACATTAAAATATTATTTTAGTTTTCATTTAGTTGTCATTGTTTCTAGACTCCCAACAAACAGATCAACACGGGGACTCTGCAGAGTTGGGCTGGTTCTCAGGGCAGAGTGGGCTGGGGGTGGCCATCTATCAGGGGACAAAGGGAGAGCCAAGTTAAAGAGGTGCCGAGACAGAAAGCTAACATGTAGTCTAACCAGCTTCTTTGCAAAGTGGCTAGAAAGAGGGGCAGGACTCAAGCAGAAGGTCGAATGTATGACAGTGAGCCAGAGGAAGAATGTTAGAGCAAAGAAAGGAGACAGGGCACTGGCAGTTTCCCCGGGCCCCTTGGTTTAGCTATATGAGCCATGAGACACAACAGTGTGTTTAAGTGAGTCCAGTGAGCTTGAATTCATATCCATAGAATAGCTATTTCTTATTATAGCCTTTTATAGATTAGAAAACTGCAATTAGGGAAGGTTCACCGATTCATGAGATAACACCGCTAGTGAATGGGAGGTCCAGTATTCTAGCTTAAGTATGCAGATTCTCTCCTTAGAGCTTTCGCTGTGATTTCCTTATATCTATTGTCTCTGTCTTTGGTCTTACTCCTCTTACTCCTCCACAATGATCTCAGACTTATTCTAAAAATATATAATAATTCAAAACAATTTACTGTTTCCCATAATAAGGTTTAAATTTCTACACATAACCCACAAGGTCTTCTGGTGATCTAGCCTTACCTATTTGTGCAGCCTCACTTGCTATGAACTCCCCATCTTGTGCTCTGTGATCAGGTGTATGTATCCTCCATCCCTAACATGCACCCTGCATGTTGAAAACGTCACAAAAAATGTGTGGGCATATCAATTATTACAGTTACGCTATGGAAGTTACACATTTCTCAGATAACATTATTTGTCTAGATAGTTGTCTCTTTCCTTTGCATTACAATCTCTAAGCACTTAACGTGTATTATCAATTGCTCACAAAACTCTATGAAGGTATACAGACACTCAATAAATAATTACCAGAATGAATGAATAAGTAAATAAGTTTAAGCTATGTTCTTTTTTTTTCCTATGTATAACATTATCTAATTGGAGAAAGTTCATCTTCAAACTGAAAGACTTCAAGTGAGTAAATCTCTCAGTCATCTCAACACAATTTTTATCTGGAATTGTACCCCAAATATGCCACTTTGAACATAATTTCTTTAAGATGCTTATTTCTTAAGGCAGAGCATCAGCTGCTTATATTTTCCCAGGACAAATGTGCACTTAAGAGCCTCTCTTAATTGAGCAATTGATTAATTAGCACTCGTCTACCTTCACCAGGGAGTGAGAATTTAGAGAGTATTACTGTGCTAATAAGCTCACACTTTTCCTATTTTAAACTGTTTTCAATTTTGGGAATACAAATCCCTGAGACAAGAAAATATAAATTTTAAATCTTTTCATCCATGCAAAATGCAAAGTAGGTCACCCCACCTGTTTCTCCTTGGTTGGTTGATATTTCCCTCTCATATTTCTGTTTCAAATCTACAGTGTATTTGTTGAAGAATTTAATGTCATAACATGTAAAGTAACAGAGAGCACTAAGTTATAGAGAGAGGAAAAAGGACGTATCAAAACCTCCGTCTCTCTTCTTTATTTGGCAATTCTCTTCGATAAAGAATTCAAATTCATATGATCCCATTGATAAATAATTTGTACTGAACTGATAGTAAATGTGTGAATATACCTGTGTTCCTAGAACTATTACATTAAAGAAAAACTTAGTGAAGGATACCCTTTTGCAAAATGAGTCCTCTGACGCTTGACAAAAACAAAAAACAGAGAAAGTGATAGAGAATTTATCTAACTGAGCCAGTCCTCTCTAGAAGGAAGTTCTGCCATGGAACGGGGCCTCTTTAATGGGTTTATAATGAGCTGCAGGTGATGGTGTAGGGCTGTGTTAAATTATGAGGCTATTAATGGTATTAAAGACAAAAGCAAGTAATCAGAAATTGAGTTTAATAGCACTTTCGAAATGACATTGACCCTAATGAAATATTTCCAAATCTGTAAAAGTAATAGGATTCTGTGTATTTTTATATGGGGAAAATGGGAAATTTTCTTAAACATATATATTTAATGGATAACCACATAAATATAATATAAATAAATAAATATACATATAAATATATATTTGAGGTATGAAATCGCACTGTAGAACTGACTGGTTTAATTCATCTTTATAACGCTCATTTAAAAAAAACAATAGCGGGGCGCCTGGGTGGCTCAGTCGTTAGGCGTCTGCCTTCGGCTCAGGTCATGATCCCGGGGTCCTGGGATCGAGCCCCACATCGGGTTCCTGCTCCACGGGAAGCCTGCTTCTCCCTCTTCCACTCCCCCTGCTTGTGTTCCCTCTCTCGCTGTTTCTCTCTCTGTCAAATAAATGAAAAATCTTTAAAAAAAAAAAACAAGAATAGCAATCCCTAAAATGTTCCTTTAAAACCACTCATAAGTCACAAAGTCTGCATTTATTACTTTGTAGTATATTGCTATTCAATTTATTAACTTGAAGTAAGTGAATGCATTTAATTATTATTACCTGGGACATGCATTTATTTCTTAGACTTATTTTTTTTTTCAAAAATGAGTGTCTAGAAAGAGTTGGTAACAAAAAGGCTAATATTTTTTCTCACGTTACCTATTACCTCCTTATCTTTATTCTGTAATATTGGAAGTGGAACTCTGGAATAAAAGAGGAACCGCTCAAAACCGCATGACCTTAACTAATAAACAGACCACACAAGGCTTGAAATAGGCATCTATGGAAGGCGTCTTAAAAGACAGAGTGTCATCCAGGCCCAAAGCTGGAAGAGCGGGGCTACGGAACCAAATTATCGTGTTTGTATCTGAAACAAAGGCATTATCCATGTGAAGATAGAATGTGTTCACTGTTGCACGTGGTGTGCAGGAAAAAGAGTCACGAAGCCATAATGCGTCAGTTTTATTTTTTTTAAATTTATTTTATTATGTTATGTTAGTCACCATACAATACATTATTAGTTTTTGATGTAGTGTTCCATGATCCATTGTTTTCGTATAACACCCAGTGCTCCATTCAATACGTGCCCTCCATCACCAGGCTAACCCATCCCCTCACCCCCCTCCCCTCTAAAACCCTGTTTGTTTCTCAGAGTCCATAGTCTCTCATGGTTCATCTCTCCCTCCGATTCCCCCCCTTCATTTTTCCCCTTCCTTCTAATGTCCTCCATGCTATTCCTTATGTTCCACAAATAAGTGAAACCATATGATAATTGACTTTCTCTGCTTGACTTATTTCACTTAGCATAATCTCTCCTCCAGTCCCATCCATGTTGATGTAAAAGTTGGGTATTCATCCGTCAGTTTTAATCCAGCACTTTTGAGAGCAGGTGCCGAATTCAGAAAACTGGAGAGAACCACATACCGTTTCAAGGTAGAACTCACAAAACAGTTGTAAATGGATACCATCAATTGCGCATCTCACTGTCCTTGCTCTGATTCCTTGATCGACAAAGGGCCATCAGAGGAAACATTCGCCTTCCCGTGTTCATTTCTTACTGGCCCTGAAGGAGCTAACCAAAGTGGAAGGCATAATGCTGACAGCTATCACAGTACTCTGCAAGATTCCTTAATTATCTTATAAATTTATGTTATAGATTTTAAAATGAGTTTTTTGGTTTATCTACCAGTCTCAACTGGACTTGGTATAAGGCAACTTTCTGAATCTACTCAACTCTGAGTGATCAAGGCACTCAGAATCTCTGGTTTAGAAATGCTCACCACATAATTATGGATCATGGTCTCACTCCATAAATATGGTGTCATCCTGGAAGATACTGAGCAGCAATTGACTTACTACATGATGTCTTTCTCTCTTTTATTCTAGGTGGAATAAATGAAATAAAATAACAAAAATCAAGTCAATCCGTGTCATAATGATGTAGAGAAATCTTTCTACTCCATTTTGGAAAGAGATTGAAAGTTAGGTTAGCACAATAAAAATTATACTTAGAAGCAGTGATCACACCTCAACCCTTCCTGCTGGGCCTTGAGCACAAAACTGTATTAACACACCTTGGTTCCAGTACTTATATTACGCTTCCTCTCTGGTTAGTTCCCAAACTAGTGGTCGTACAGACATTAACATAAAAACTTTATAAAATATACTGCTTCTTTCCTATAATTAATGGACAGTGCCTTGAATAAATGGACCTTGAACTCACTTAGCAATAGGGCAGCCTAGATTAGTGGTTCTCAAAAAGGAAACTTTTTGCTTTGAGGGGACACTTAGCAATGTCTGGAGACATTTTTGGTTGTCACAACTCGGGGAGGGTGCTATTAGCATCTAGTGGTAGAGACTGGAAGTGCTATTAAATTATCCTACAATGTGCAGGACAGCTCCTACAAGAACTACCTTGTCTAAATTGGCAGTATCACAAGGTTGAGAAAGTCTGGTTTACATGATTGAATTATTTTAAAAAGGTGGTAATTGTTTCAGGATATGGTAAGTAAATCATAATAAACTTATACATCAGAAATGTTTTGTTTTGTTTTGTTTGTTTGTTTGTTTGTTTTTTATCACAGTAACGAAGTACAGTAAAGGAATCTCTAACCCTAAGGCTCCCTAGGAAATGGTTGTAATTGATTCTATGGAGAAAGTTTTATAGTTGTTCATTTAAAATGGTCTTATCTTTACACTTTTATTTTCAATGAATAAAAACTTCAAAAATGAAAGAGTTTGAGGCATTACTAGAATTACGGACTAGTCAGGCAGCTGAGAAATGCTCTTTGCATAAGTCTTTTTCAATGGAGCTGATTCTCCTATAAATATTTTCGTGTCCTTGCCTCCATTGGCGGGGCCGGTGAATGTCCTCGATGTTGCTCAACATCTTCTCTCTGTACAACTATTCCTTTTAATTAGACAGCGGTGCTCAACTTGATCATGACACTTTTTTACTTCTTTCGTTAGTGACTGTGTTCGAGTGTTCAGCAATTAATAAGAAGGCTTCAAAAAACAAGGCAGAGCCCTCAGACAGAAAGCGGTCCCTAAGCAAGTCACAGTGTGTAAACAGTGCAACTGACCGCACAGTATACCTGGGCAGCCTGTCTTATCACAAGTCATGCTGATAATAGCTCCACTCCGTATTCATGAGGTTCAAGTTTTTCCTGTAGAAGACCAGAGCATTCTCTATTCAGAGAACACTGCGGCCATGCGCTTGCCGAGCACACCGTGGTGTGTGTGTATGCCACCAGCTGCACGGTGGCAGGCCCGCACGAGCCGAAGACGGTCTGCCCCATATCACTCATCTGTTTGTCTGTTGATTCAACAAGTAAATGGAAGTGGTATTTATTTATCGAGCATCTCCATAATGTAGCCATTTTTGTAAGTATTTTCTTTTTTAATTATCACACTGCCTTGAGAGATAATAGCACCAGTGCTTTACTATAAACTTAGGTTCAGAGATTTATAAATGTCCCCACAGTTTGAAAGCTAGGAGGCTATTATACTCCATTTTCCACGCAATTCTTTTTTTTTCCTTAAAATTTTATTTATTTATTTGACAGAGAGAGACACAGCGGGAGAGAGAACACAAGCAGAGGGAGTGGGAGAGGGAGAAGCAGGCTTCCCGCAGAGTGGGGAGCCCGATGCGGGGCTCGATCCCAGGACCCTGGGATCATGACCTGAGCCGCTTAACGACTGAGCCACCCAGGCGCCCCTTCCACGCAATTCTATTCTCCATCTTTCTCTGCCTTCTCCTGTGTCCTGAGAATCTGAATTCCACACATCCCATCACCCAGATTCCTTTGTCCTCTGGCTTCTGAATCCATTGTGTTCAGCCAATGGAAGGCACTAGCAGATCAAAGGGTGAGAAGAGAAACTGTGTGGGGTATTTATTCCCTCGGCTCTCCTCTGCCTCACAATGGTTCTGGCATTACTGCACTTTCTATAATTCCAGGTCCTGTCAGGGGGTGCTTTTCCCAGGACCCCAAGTTCTCTCAGGGTTCTGGGAAAATACCACTCACTTTCTTTGGCTTTCCTGGTCAAAGGATAATAATGGTTTCCTACTGGCGGTATTCCCTAGCTGCCTTAGAATGCTCTGGTTCGGGGCACCTGGGTGGCTCAGTCATTAAGCATCTACCTTCGGCTCAGGTCATGATCCCAGGGTCCTGGGATCGAGCCCCATATCAGGCTCCTTGCTCAGCGGGAAGCCTGCTTCTCCCTCTCCCTCTCCCCCTGCTTGTGTTCCCTCTCTCGCTGTGTCTCTCTCTGTCAAATAAATAAATAAAATCTTAAAAAAAAAAAAAAAAAAAAAAGAATCCTCTGGTTCCCTTGATCCTGCCCACACCTCTCTAAATTGTATAGTCATTAAAATCTGGAGTGTTGTCTGCTGTGACCATGGCAGGGTAATGTCAGGATTTAAACCCAAGTCTCTCTGACTTTAAAATCTGAGCGTCATTTACTCTATCATGACGTTTGCCAGTCTGAAAGAGTACAAGAGTAGAAACGGCATGGTCTTCGTTCCCAAGTTCTCCTGGTTTGTCTGATGGGACCCACACTGAACTACTGCAAAAGAATATGGTAAATGCCATGATAAAAGATGAAGGAAATACACCAAACTACATCTGCATCCCTGAAAATGAAAAGCAATGAATGACACAGATGAGTCTTTGAAGACTGAATATTAAAACTTACCTCAGCAATGGGTCCTGAGGAGCTATCAAGACTCCCTCCCTTTCTTTATAGAAGGAAACTGAGACTCTCTAAGGAGATGTAGGGACTAGGTAAGTCTCACAAAGTGTATTAGTGGTCAAGCTGGGACTAGTACCCATCTCTTAACGCTTGGCCAAGGGTTTATTCTTTCTTACTACATAACCCACACAGGCTCTGAGGAGAGAGGCCTAAGAGAGCATCTCAGCTATCAAGTGTTGTTCTACATGCACCCTACGTATATTAATCAACAAAAAATAAATTTCTCCACTTGAAGAATATAAGAATGGAAAAATTAAAACATAGTCTTCTACCTTCCAAAAATCTTCCACAAAATAGAGGGTATGTGAGCATGCTAAATATGTACAGAATCACGTTAATTTCGAAAGAGTCCTCAAAACTGCAAACTCTTCCAGAGAAATGGTTTTTCTTCCCAACTTAATCTAAATCTTGACTGCTTTTGAGACTTCTTTTCCTCATTTAAAAACAGTTAGGACTAACATATCCGCATGATAGCAGAAAGAGATGCTATCGAATGCTCAGTGTGTCAGCATTAGTAATCTGCTTTTGGCCAGTGGGTGGTGAAGTGGTTTGTTTCAAGTTGAGAATTTATATGAACACCCCTTTGTGTTTATTTTATTCAGAATAGGTTTCCCACAAAGATCCAAAGCAATTGAAGCACCAAGCCATCCATTGCTCCTCTACAATTTTGTTTCTTTTTATGTAGAATAGTTGTGATACTCGAATTTAAATGTTTTTAATGCTGCTTGATTTTTATGTATTCAAAAATTTCAGATAACATCAAATTGCTTATTATAGTTTTATTTAAATTAAGATCATTTGAATCACAAGCAATAGACAACGTCTACCATAAAGGGGACTTTGAACAAGCCCTGTGGTCTAAATCATAACGGTGTGGCTTTGCTAGTTTTGTGGCTGTTTTTTGGGAAGAGAGTGCAAAAGCAGGATGAAGGACATTACTATTCCATTGGTTTACTTTATTTTCATTTTAAACTTTTAAGTAAATCCTACTTAACTGAGATTTATCTTCCAGCTGCTCCTTTCACAAGTAATTTGTTATTAGAATAGAATTCAGGTGATCTCGAAATCGTCCAATGGCACACATTACTTTAAACCTTCTTATCCTTTGCTCTAAACTAAAGCGTATGTCTTTACACAAAGTGCAGAGGAGATTTTTTTTAAAGACAATTTTTTACTGATGGTTTCCAGCCACACTAGAGGCAAAAGTGCCAAATGTTTTCAGGAAAGGCTGCCCTTGTGACATTTCTTGGTCAGGGATCTGAAAGGCAGGCAGTAGAAGGGGTACAGAAAATCTTACTTTTCTGTGATTTCCCTTATGATTCTAAATGGACCAAGATTCAAAACAAAAATACAAACAATGTCCAGTATAATTTTGCTTTCCTGTTCTGCACAAGGATCATGGCCTGTCAGCTCTCCCCAGTGGAATGTATCTATCAATCAGTGATCAGTCAACACACTCTGATAAGATAGATTAGTCCCTGGTAAGTGCCAGACCTGTGTAACACACTGCATATAAGACAACTAAAAGTGCTATTTGGCCTGAGAAGACCACCGAGTCTAAGAGAGAGACATGTCCTGTGAATAAGGAGGGAGAGAATGAGAACATGCTGACAGCCAAATACACTTGGCTGTACAACATGCTAAGAGCATTATGTGCATTATCTCATTTAATCTTTACAACAGCCTTGCTGCCTGAATTCTTCAAATGAGGAAGTCAAGGTTTACGAAGAGAGGTTATTTAATGTGCCCAATCTAGTAGTGGCATGAAAGACTCCATCCAGAAGTCAAATCCAGGAAATCTTGATTATGTTCCTTGAGCAAGGAGAACCTTCTAATATTACCACCATCCAGTCCTCCCAATCAGGAAAGCAACACTGATATGACATGAGCATCTAATCTGCAGAGGCATTTCAAATTTCATCAACGGTCCCAAGAATGCCTCTTTGTCCATATCTTCCAGGATCTGTTTAAGCACATCGATTGCATTTAGTTGTCATGTTGCATCAGGATCCCTCGATCTGAAGAGTTCTTAAATATTACCCTGTCTTTCATGGGCTAGGTGCTCTTCAAGAGCACAAGCTTCAATCTATAGGATGACCTCAACCTGGTTATCTGACCATCTTTGGGACCAGCCTTAGGTCCTGCATTCTTGACAGGAATTCTACAGAAATGATGCCGTGCCTTTTCTAGTGCATCATGTCAAGAAGCACACTGTTGTGAGTTTGTACTTCAATTCGTGAGTTTGCCCTGATCATTTTGTCAAGTTTGAGCCTATCAGGTTTCTCCATTGTAAGTCGCTATTTCCCCCTTTTTATTTGATTAGGAGTTTGTGGAGGAATATTTTTATAGTACACTTCTCACCAAACCTTGAATCACCCCTTAGCATCTGAAGATGACTCTTAATGATATCTTAATTACCACTTTGATGAGTTCCAAATGGTTACAACTTGTTTTAATCATTTTCTCTACAGTTATTAGTTGGCATCTCATTGTAAGAAAAAGCTTTCCATTCTCCCTTATTTGTTTCTTTATATTTGTGGGTTTCAAGGATTTCTGTTTTATTCAATGAGTTATAGTCCAGTACTCTTTTGAGACCAAATTGACCTAGACAGTTCAGAGGGCACCCTGTCAAGATGCCATGTGTCCTTGTCTTTTTGATATGCCCTCATCATTCCATAAGCATTTCCTTACTTTCTGGCATAAATTGTTCCATGGTAATTATATACTTTCCCTGACCCAGCTGCAGAATCAGCTATTTATGCCCAAATCCATGACTCCTTTCAGTGAAAGATAGTATTTAGAACCCCAAAGTTTGGATGCTCAGTGTATTCATTGCTCTTGGTGTCATTGCTTCCAAACTGACAGAGGTAGATAATATGCATATGTACACATGTACATATATGTACACACACGTCCATATATACATATATGTACATATACACATATATGTCCATATATACACATGAATACACATAAATCTATGTTTGTGTGTATGCATTCAAACTTACATATGCATGTATATACACACACACACACATAAATTTCTTCTGACATTTTCATTTCCAAACCAATATCTTAAGGTTATTTTTAGCTTTCCCCCTTTCCAGATCTGTAAATCTCTTCCAAGACAGTGAAAAATCTGGTTCTCATCATTTTCAGCACTTTGTTTAATTAACTATTTGTTCAGTGTGAGGAGTCTCTCAACTGCTCAGACTGCCCCCTCTGCCCACCATTTCTGGTCTCCTTCTCCACATGGCCCCACTTCCTCGGACACCAGCATCTCCGCATCAGGTGGGGGAAGGAACAGAAGATTGAAAGGGATAAGGAGATGGGGCTGGCTGTGTTGTTTCAAACAACTTATTCAAACTCTGTATTGATACAGATGGAAGGCATATAATGATGAAGACAATTCACAAACTTAACCCTTGAAACCTGTATTCTTAGCATGATGACTGGTGACTTCAGTTAAAGTAGAAATAATCTTTTGTCTTATTATACAATTTGGGAACTAAGATATTTAAAAGATGCTTAGAGTCTCAAGGAGATATTTGCATGATCAGAGAAACATTATTCACCATGGTCAAAAGGTAGAAGCAACTCAGCTGTCCATTAACAGATGAATGGATAAACAAGATATAGTATAATATAGAATGAAATATTACTCATCCTTAAAAGGAAGGCAATTCTGACACGTACCACAATATGCATGAATCTTGGGGATGTTATGCTAAGTGAAGCAAGCCAGTCACAAAAGGACAAATACTGTATGATTCCACTTTCATGAGGTATCTAGAATAGTCAACTTCATAGAAACAGAAAGTAAAATGGTGGTTGCTGGGGCTGAGAGGAGGAGGAAATGAGAGTTGTTTAATGGGTTTAGAGTTTCAGTTTTGCAAGATTCAAAAGTTTTGGAGACTGGTTGTACAATAATGTGAATATGCTTAAGACTACTGAACTGTACGTTTTGTAACATGGAAAATTTTATGTTGTGTGTATTTTACCACAATTAAAAAAAAATTTTAATGTCAAAAAATACTGAAAGGTAGAAATACCCATTTAAAAAATGCCTTCTTTTTTTTAATGGTCATTTTGATTAGATCGTGACACTTAAAGTCTAGAAATTGCATTTAAGAAAAGATAAAAGGAGGATGGGTCCTTTTGCTGAAGACAATACAGGACTAGACAATTTGGTCTTTTCTAATGTTTTATAAAGATGGCATTACTGATAGCTGTGCTATGAGAATATTATACTCAGAGTGATTTATTAAGAGTCTGTTTAGTTGTAGTGATGGGCAAGTTTAATTATCACAAGGAGGCCCTTCCTTACGGGGTTGATAAGACACAGACGATACAGATCCAGACCTGCAACAGACAAGAATAAAATCAGAAATATAACTAACTATTATATACATGACAAACTTTTTATTCTACTTAAGTTCTAAAATGAGTACAGTCTAAGTTATAGATTAAGAGTGTGACATACGACGTTTGTTCAAATGGGTGAAACGGAGGGCAATGAACCCTGCGCCTAAACCAATCTGCTACACCCCACCACCCTTTCAATATAGAGCATTTCCAAGTTACAATAATATTTCGGGTACAACATTCTATTAGGTTTACATCAATTACTGTAAACAAATTATATTCTTTGTGTTGACCTCCTCTTCCCTAACCACTGTCCCTTCTGAGTGTGCCACCAGAAGGTGCATAATATCAGGGAGAGCTCAAACTTTAATTACCAGACTGCCATTACTACTCCAATGCCTAAAAGCCAGGAGAATGTGTTTCAACCTTTTCCCCAGTTTCTTCAGTGGTGTGAATTTTTTTTAAAAGAAGACTTTATTTATCTATCAGAGAGAGAGAATGAGCAGAGAGAGGAGCAAAGGGAGAGGGAGAAGCAGACTCCCCACTAAGCATGGAGCCTGATGCAGGGCTCAATCCTGGGACCCTGGGATCATGACCTGAGCCAAAGGCGGATACTTAACTGACTGAGCCTCCCAGGTGCTCCTTCAGTGATGTGAATTTTTGAAACAGATGAGACCGTGAGGAAATGAAGCTACATGGTTTTATTACTTATATTGACTTTGACCAAGGACACAGGAAGAACAGCTGGTAAGTGCCATACCTAGAAGTTCTTACTAACACACAAGTCCAAGACAATTTAATCTAATCATGTTGTGGTGCAAATCCTGCTCATCACCTCCTGGGCCTTCCCCCAAATGGAGGTAACCAATTACTCTTTCCAGTTACTCCAATCATTCTTTCTTTTGTTTGCACGCTTTATTTCCATGGTGATTTCATTAGCATAAAGTGCACATCTTATTTGCAATACAACCAGAAATCGTATATGTGTACCATCATAGTTAATCAGATTTTAACTCTATTTGGTTAAATTCTCAGTTATGTTTTTGGCTCATCTCGCTTTTGTGATTGCAGAAATATAAACATTCCACAGTTTCCCCTTTCTTATTTTGCCTGTTTAGCCTCAAGTAGTTTCATTGGCCTGTACTTGTTTCCTTGAGCTCATTGACTTCTTATACTCTATTTCTGCTCACAATCTTGATAACTTACACTCCTTCAATATAAAGGATCTGTCTTCTAATCAGTACTATCTACTCAGCCTATGAAATGACTGTGAATTCTGGAGAGGTCCGCAATCTTGAAGACAATACAGAGCTTGAAGCCAATGAGATATCCTGAACATTATTGCTTGCTAGAAGTATTATAATGCTAGAAGTCACTAGACAGTAACACTGAGGAGTGATGAGGAGTTTCCAGAAAGCCCATGGACATCCAACCAACTTTATCCTTGTTAAAGTGCCATTAACATAACCTCTTATTCAACTCATCCACAATGAACACTGCCCCAAACTACTTTTCTATGTTTATGCATTTCCAAACAGTGATCCATTTTGTATACCAATAAAATTTACAGAAGTATAAGTAATTGAAAACTCACAATACTTTAGGCCAAGTTGTTTCTTTGGATTAAAAAGAAATTCTAGACATGACCACAAAATGGTATGCATTTGTTCGAAGAGAAGCATTTCTAAAATAATTAAACATAAATTACTATTGCATAATTTGGTCAAAGGGTACATCTATCTGGATTCTGAAAACATTTAAAGTCCAAAATTCCACATTCCTCACACGCCCTTTATGATTTTCTTTCAAGATAGAATATTATTCTAAGAATTGTTTTTATGGGAAAGACTAGAATTTATGATAGGAAAAAATATAGTATTATCATAAGGAAACATGCTACAGGGCTTTGAACACAGATCTGCTCCCAGTGCCCCAGCGTGTAAACCGGAGGGACATAAATAGCAGTGGTGTATTTCATTTGTAGGCTCAGTCGTGGCTCAGCCTCCTTACAGCAATGCTCTGAATGCTGACAGGGGGCATTAAATCTTTGGTGGGTTTATGAACTGCAACAGGGAACTTTTCATGACATCCTGGATCCCAGAAGTGAGACGCCAGTGGCTGATCTCTGAGTCACCAGGCCCCTTTGACCTGTTCTCTTCACACTTGTTTCCATATTTCATCTGCTCTGTGCTGGGGTTGCTTTATGATTTTGGTTAAGTGTGAAGAAAATCAGTGTGGCAGATGGAAGGAACTCAAGCTGTTCTTTACCAAATGCTAAATTTCTGCCAATATGTATTTTGTTTCCGTAGCGAAATCCCTGCTGTCGTTTTTCAGCATGTCCGGTAAGCCTTATCACTCGCCAGTTTAAGTAATATCAGATGTAATATTCCCTGAAGAGGACAAAGAAAGGGACTCCACGTTTGGTTTTTATGTTAAGGACAACATGGCTCACAGCGCACATGAGCTGAAACAAACAGTACTTTAGAAATCGTGCCAAAGGCGAGGCCACGGCTTGGCTTCTGCGTCCCTGGTTAGAGACAGGGCTGAAACAGGCTGGCAGCAGCTATGAGTAATGTGAGGAGCACTGAACTCGGGGCCAGAGGATCCAGACTCAAACCCTGACTCAGCCAGCTCGTTACCCCAGCTGACTGACAGCTTCTCGAAGCCTGAGCTGCTACAACAGTAAAATCAAAATAAGGCAGCTCTCAGAAGCTTTAATGATGAGTAAGTGAGATAATGAACATAAACTTATTTGTGGCTTAAAAATCATCTTATAAGGGGTATTGATTCTCTTGCTACATGGTGGTAAATAGTTTTGCTGATTTCACCTACCTGTAACCAGTAAATCAATTACCTCACTGCTTTGGCATTGATTTTAACTTCGAAACTGATTTTTGTGTCTGACTTGAGGCCAAGTATGCAATTGGAAACAAAAATCTTGTCAATAACCGGAATCACATAACATAAACACATTCATTATTTTACATAGAACATTGTTACTTTTTTAATCGAGTTTTTAAATGGCATAATAGTTTAGCATAATGGTCACCCAGACTGAGAAACTCTGTAATTGTACCTTGTAATTTCAGAAACCTACGAGCTAAGTTATCGCATACCAAATTTTATGTTTTAAACCATGACAGTTTTTATGAAAAATTAAGAACAAGCGGTTCTGAGTTCTGATCCAAATAAATAGCTATTGTTGTCTCTGTAAGCATGTATTTATATATAGATAAACTACTAAGAGAGGGTTGAAGCTCTATACGGAAAGTAATGAGATAATATACATTGTATGAATATGAATACATATACGTGTATGAATATTCATATATATATATTGAGGTATACACACACACACACATTCTGCATGAGACCAATGCCAGGTTCCCATCCCTGAACAATTAAGTCAGAATATATAGGGGTGGGGCTGCAGCACTAATGCGTATTAAAAGCTCCCCAGGTGATTTTAATGTGCAGCCAGGGTTGAGAACCACTGCTCCACGCCTATATCTTAAAGTCCTTAGTCTAGCTGGTATTCTGGATGCACTTAAATTCCACTAGCCCATATGTTTCCATTCAGACAAGAAGGACAATAACGATGGCAATATTAAAAGTCTTCATCTGATGCAACCAATTCACTGAACTTTTCCACTGCCTTCCAGAAAGTGAAAACAGACACCACTTACGTTTCTGGTTTCCCATGGTGGTGAATGGAGACACAGTGTGTCTGATGATCCTAACAAAGCGATGGACGGTCTTCCCTCTTTTACCCAGTCACTACGTTGCTTTTAGTGTTTCTGAGTGCTGTGAATGAAAAGTGTTAAAATGGGGTGCCTGGGTGGCTCAGTCGTTAAGCGTCTGCCTTCGGCACAGGTCATGATCCCAGGGTCCTGGGATCGAGTTCCGCATCGGGCTCCCTGCTCGGCGGGAAGCCTGCTTCTCCCTCTCCCACTCCCCCTGCTTGTGTTCCTGCTCTCGCTATCTCACTCTCTGTCAAATAAATAAAATCTTAAGAAAAAAAAAAAAAAAAAAGAAAAGTGTTAAAATGAAGGGGTTCTAAAAAGACAATGACGAGAAAACCTACTTAGAGACAGAGATGGGAATGTTGAAGCCAGGAAACCAGCATAGGGGATGATTGGGGAAGAATTGGTACACGCAACACAGCATCCCTGGAAATCTAGAGAAGTCTCTGTTTCCGTAGCCTGGGAGTCAACACAAATGCCACTTGGGCCGGGCAGGATGAGGGTGGTGGATGCAGCCATCACTGCTCTCCACAGGGCTCCTGTCATGCTCACGAAGAACAGCCACTTCAATTTTAGAGCATCGATACTGAAAGTCTTTTACTTTATGTTTGCAATTGTATGAGCATGTGGACAGGTCCCATCCATAAGTGGAGAACCCACTTGAGATGAGTTTTAGTTAATGCAATCTTTGCATATGTGTATGTGTTCATGGGAAGCGTGATCTGACTGACCAATTAAAAATCAGACAGTCCTCTCCTCACTGGGACTTGAGACGTTTGAAACTAAAGAGGAAAAAATAAGTCACAAATATAAACAAAATTTTGTGACCTGTCAGCCAGTACAATGCACTGTGGTATCTACCCTCTTTACTCTCTGCCTATGCAGAGTGGGGCTCTAGAGATAGATATTCAATCAATGATCGCTTGACAATTGATCTAAGAGTCCAAGTCATTCATACTATTAGATTTGTAAGTCACCCTTAGTTTCCTTACCCAACTAATTTTCATATAATTGCTCTAATGTCCTGAGAGATTGGTTTTGGTCAAACTATACTGTGCTTGCAATCACATGGGCATCTTATAAAAATGCAGACTCTGATTCGGTAGGTCTGGCTGGGGCCTGAGATTCTGCATTTTTTTCTCCACTGCCAGGTGATGCCAACATTGCAGTCTGTTGACGACGTTTTAATGACAAGGCTAAAAGAAAGAAAAGATAAATCAGAATTTATATCACTCCTTTTGAAAAAGAAAGCCTGACTACATGGGCTTCCTAAAACAAAACATTTAAGGAATAACATAGAGTATGAACGAGAGACTTAAAAAGCAGAGAAAACTCAGCACCTGGCTTTGGAACAGTCTCTGTTTGTTTAATGGTACTCCCGAGTATTTTCAGGTTTCTTTGTTGTCCTAACTACACTTCAGTAATTAGTAAATGTTAGAGGCATGCTGAGATTTGCTGCTTGGTCCAATAGTCAATTACTCAAGCTTCTATAAGGAAAAACACGTACTTTAATGCACTTCTATGATTTGTAGTTTCACAAATGTTGTTCTAATCCTATTCCTCACAGTTAGCAAAACAGGAATGCAGTAATTCCCTTATTTCAACACACAGCTCATCATTAATCTTGGGATTCTATAATAAAAGACTGTACCCCCATGAAATTAATCAACATGCTCCATGTTTTTCCTCCCTCCCTTTTTTCCTGTGTCGTTGCTAGATCCCAGAAACCAAAATACCAATGTCCATAACAACCTCTGAAATTCTTTGCCTTGACAGAACATGTAAAGTTAGGACTTGTAGATTTTTCTTTGACTCATGTCAGAACAGACTAGCTATGCTGGATCTCTTGTCTCCTGGCAATTCTAGCAAGACTGATTTTATGAGAGAAAGGAGAAAGGGTGTGTGGCAAAGGAAGACTCTGATTCCCAGCTACTTTATTTATGGGTCTAGTGTGAACTGACCACTGAACTGGTCACTGAAATGTCTCTGGGTCTCAGGTTTCTCATACAGAAAGTGATAGTATTAGTAATAAAAACAAGACTTATCATTACTAATATACTGTAGGATATGATGAAACACATACATTTGATTCAGAAAAGTTTTTGAGTAAAATTATAAATCCTCATGAGACACACATGTGGATAATTCCTTCTCTTTTCTTGCCCTAACTTAAATGAGGTTTGGCAGCTGGGACTCTGGATACATGGGGAAAAAGTTATGCGTTGTAGCCTCTGCCAATCAGTTTTATTCTCTGTGATTAGTTCACAAGATGTAAAGCCTCCTGAGGTCAGGAGCAATGTCTGTTTCTTGCTGCTGGGTAACAGTGTCTAGTCTATAAATGTCAACCAAACACATAAATCAAAATTGTTTGCATGTGACACATTCACTTCCTTCTAAGGGTAAAAGGTAAGAAGCTCTGCTTGGTGATTTGGAATTGAAAGAGTAATTTTAGTTTGAAAGCTTCATGATGACAACCAATGTGTTAACACAATGTCCAACCACTACTTCATTTTAATTTTTTCATGAAAGTGAGGATTCAGTGGGAGTTAGCATTTTTTAGCAGCTCTAAATCTTCTAAAATATAAGGGCAATGGAAATTGTAGCAGCCAGTGTTGTGGTGTTTACCTGGCTATGAACTGTGTACTTCTTCTCTCTCCTTGACCCTTCTATCATCACCCAACCTGTCTGCCTACAGCATATATGCCGTTACCACCTTCCAGACCCCCAAAGCTTACACAGTCCCAGAGAGGGGCCAGGTGTATGGGGTCATGATTCACGCAGACTCACTTAGACTTCAGGACCACTGGGAAGGCCAGAATTTCTGGGGTGGCATGGAAAGACAATGGAGGCTTGAAGTCCCAGGCACTAAAAATAAATACCTAAAAATAAAACTGTCAGTCCAGAACTTGGAAAGATCTAATATGTGGCTGTGAGAAAGAACAGAGGTTCTGGAGAAGAAAACATGCTAATTAAAGGATCTTATTCAACGTGGACCATTCTCTGATCTCGGCTTTTCCACAGTACCTCTGGCCTCAATTATTTCTTTATTCTACTAAGGAAAATAACCTTTGTTTGTGCCTGTTGTTCTTTTTCCCCCATTTGTTTGTTAGCTTTACTGAATTTAGAAGATTGTCTTCTATAAACTTTTATCCTCAGAAATCTAAGTAAATCACAAATTGGAGAATAAAAAGGCAGTATTCCTCAGTTGTTTATGTGACCGATGAAATATCTAGTAACCATGAGCCATGACAGAATGCATGAATTGTACTCCTCTGACCAGTCTGCGTTATAAAACAAAGGAAGATTTTGAAAGAGGTGAACTGGTGCAAGTACTGAATGGTGTTCTGTCCTCCTATATAACCTAATATTTTTAACCCTATAGCAGGATGGATTCTCATCCTAGGAGGAGCTAGGTATCTTTAGAAACTGCATTTATTCCTCCAGGTAAGAAGTGTTGTATTCCTACCAACACCCCCAACGGTGCCTATTCTGGAGAGTTTGATCAGTTTGTAAGGGATCATAGCAAGGCAAGAATGACATGCATCTTATCATTCTCTTGAAATTAGTACTCACCCAAACATTTCAGCCCACACTTCTTATAAACTATTGGAATAGACCACCAAAGGATGGTCAATGGAAGATAACTGAATGTGCTAGGTCTGGAACAGACATAGATTTTAAATATAACTAAGACTTCAAGAGTCCAAGACTGATTTCCTAAATGGTTCTCTGTGAAGGTTTTCAAACTAAACTCCCTTTCTCAATACTCTGTATATTGATTTTAATTTTTAAGGGAAAAACAATCAAACCAGCACACATTTCTGTCACTGTCTAGTCAAACACATGAGTCTTGTTAGATTTCTTTTTGCCTTGTTATGGTCTCATTTTCTCCTTTTGTTAAGTGCCCATAAGAAACAATCTAAGCAAAGACTAATTGGGAATTTTGGTAAGTGGCAAATGCCACTAGAGGTCTGGGCCTCTGGGGATGATATAACTAGAGTACCTAAGCAATATACGGTGCAGTAATCAGCATGCGGAGAATTGGGAGCAACCTGCCAAAACTGTCGTTGGACTGATGGGCAAACAGAGGGGATCTTTCAAGAGAACAGACTCTTCTAAAAACTGCCGATAAAATCACTAAATACATATCTCAAAATACATTGAGATTCAACTTAATGGATCATTTATTCATTGATATTCTTCATTAAAATAAAAAGTTAATCAGTGATTTTGAGATACAAAGGGAACAAAATGTTTAGGGAAAGAAGCTGACCTTTGCTGCAATATTAATGGGAGGCATCTCACCTGAGAATGAGATCAAGTCACCAGGACAGGAATTCAGAAGCAACCCTTACTGCTCAGGGCAGTTGAGAATTGGCAAAACTTCTTACCTTGATAAAGCTCTTATGGACATAATGCTGTTATTATTTATTCCAGTTGACTTGAGAGGGCTGATTAAATGATAAAGGAATCAAACTAGCCACAAGGAGGTTGTAGTTTCCAAATAGTGTAAGTGATATTCTCATTCTCTCAACCAACAACTTATTTGGAGAACATCACAGAAGACATTTGATATGCATAAGATTGCTTGAAATTTTGCCTTTGTGTGTGTGTGTGTAACTTCAGGTAGCATTATTAGCATACAATTTACACTCTAATCTTTTTTTTTCTTTTATCCCTCTCCTACACTCTAATTTTTAAAATGAGTATAAGTGTGTCCTAGCTGTAATTGAAAAACCTAAGCAAACAATAACACTAACTGAACTTCAACTTCTAGGGAAATTTTCTAGAAAGATAATGGACTGCTCAAAGCTTCTTGAATTCTCTTTAAATCTAATCATTCACAACTAATTTTTCATCAAAGATTTTTTGTCTAGAGCATGAGTTTTAGAGTCAAACGACTTCCATGCCAAAATTGACTTCTCTGACCACTAGCTGTATGACCTTATGTGACTTTACTGTACTTCAGTTTACCCATCTGTAGAATGAAAATAATATTGATACCTGTTGGGAGACAATTGCCCATAACTCTCATTTTTCTGCTTGTATTTTGAGCAGAGACACTGACTATCTTTGTTATGGATTATACATTTAAGAATGTTAGATAGAGCTTGAGAAAAGAGAGATGATGTCTTCCTCCCAAACAATGTTTACTGCCCATTATAAAAGTTTTGTGTTCCCTATACTCCAAGTTCCTGTCCTATAATTCAACCCATTGTATGGCTCTTTTCACTTTGCTTTATAGGAAATGGGGCTGGGGGAACTGACCCAAGAAAATGTAGGCACTTTGGCAATTACTATTACCATGAGTAATAAAACTGTTCTTTGTTTCTGGACCAGGAGTCTCATGCCTTCTGCTAACATCCGTGAAACTGTGGTAAGCCAATTTGTTAGCTTGTGAGTATGGTAAAATCTCAGACTTTTCACAGATCTTGCAGATCCTACCTTATAATATTATTTTGAGGGTCAAATGAAATAATATATGTAAAGTGCTTGCAATGTTATCTGCCATATTTAAAAAACACAAATTATATTAGCTAGTATTGTTGCTGCTACTAATTGGTCATCAACTGTTTCAAGGTATAAAGACCTCAGGATATTGGTGAATTCTAATTCCACTGGTGCTGAGTGATGAAAAATACAGACTAAAGAATCAACTGAGGTGTCTTGTGATAGTATATATTTTCTTTTGAATTGCCCAAGAAAGAAGTGGTTTGTAGAATTGGGAAATTTATGACTATCTTGGACAGTTGCTTTAAATATCCAAATGATTTATTCCAAATCAAATTATATAAATGATTACTAGAGAGGGTTATGCTTTATATCATTTTTTCCTGCTGAAGCTGATGGTCAGCATCATGCTGATGTCCCTGTTTTAATCAAAGCTGAAGACAAATTCATTTCACTGTCCTATGAAAATATGTATTAGCTGCCTGTCTTATCAAAATGCTATAAAGGCAGGAATGATGATTAGTGCTTATCCCTTTAACTTATTATTAGAGATGTTATACAACCACATTCAAAGATACCTTTGCTGAGACATTATTTAAATAATCTCACATGATTCCTGTTCAACCTCAACTTTCTTCTGTTAGAGTAAGTGAAAAAACTTCTAAGTTTCTGTGAAATTAATTTAAATGATCCTAACAAATTGATTGATTACACTGAGCTTCTGTTACATTCTAGAACATCAGTTGAAACAGGAACATGTCTAGACATGGCCTATGCATACACAGGCTCATTAATTATAAAAAGAATTCAATTGATCACATAACTCTTAATTTTTGAGAATTCAAGGTGCTGCAAGCTTAAGATATTGAGAGCTAAGTAGATATTTTTAGGAGTTTCTCTATGGTTCATCATCACCAAGGGAATGTAAAAAAAATATGGAATTGCTTCCTCTACATATACTTTCTTTAGTCTTATGTTTTAAGTCTATCTTAAGATTTATTTGAATTTCAGTCATGGAAGTCATGGAAGAAAGAATCATCCACCCATACGTAGAGTGAATCAATATAAAGGAATTAATTCAGATAGGAAGAGTACTTGAATAATAGTTTTCAAATTATTTTTAAAATGTGAAAAAAAAATTTTAAATGTCATGCTATAGAATATCCATATTGATCTGTCTATCCCAGAGAGTATCCCAATGGGCACCCCTGAGATCCCTAAGCATTTCAAACACCAGACTCTGTAAGCCCCTTCTTTAGGTCATTCTTTCTAATTCTCCCCAAGGGTGAATAGAGGTGTTCTACCAGTTCTACAAGCACAACCCATTTGAAGGGGAACTGACTTGGCATGTAGTTAAGCGGTAAACACATACTTTGAATTCTAATTTGAATTCAAAAGTGCTGTCTTTTTGTTTTATGGTAATCATTATCTGTGGCTTCCATTTCACAATGTTACTCCCACATAGGGTTACCAGATAAAATATAGGATGACCAGCTATGAATTTCAGATAAACAATGAATAGCTTGTTAGTATTGTTTTCTAATGTTGAATGGGACATATTTATCTAAAAGAATTAGTTTTTTATCTGAAATTCAAATTTAACCAGTGATTTTATATTTTTATTTGCTAAATCTAGAAACCTTCCATGGGAAGATTTCAAGAAAAGTGACATTTTATCCAGACCAATAAATATAAGTAAGTAACAGATTTAAATAAAATATTTCAAGAGCAGAAAAAGGCAAGATTATCTACGTTTCTGAAACCTTATTACAGATGTGAATTTGCATTTTTCTAAGTGTGAAGACAGAATTTAAAAAGTATTGAACTCTCTCTTTCTCAGGAGTCCATGTCCACCCAAGTGGGGACAATCTTCCTTTTTCATTGTTTAGTAGGATTGTCAAGCTCACTTGAAGATTTCTACAGACACAGAGCAGAGTGCCAATGTGTGAGGAAGCAGACTATTGGCTGGATATTCATAAAATAATAATCTAATCTGCTCCTTTGTGAGTGAGAAAACAATGCCACTATTTTGTTATCAGCTTTACTTGAAATTTCTCCTTATATCACCTTTTTAGAAAGGAATATTGATATTTCATTGTAGTTAAGAAAATGGTTTTTAGTCAAGCAGGACAGGAATTTAAATTCTTTCTTCAATATTAATAAGCTATGTGAAACTGGGCAAATAATTTATACACAACTCACATTCTGGTTGGAAAATAGAGCAAATGATGCTTACTTCTTAAGGTAGTTGTGAAAATTATTTGGAACGTATTTAAAAGCACCTAGTATAGTTAAAACCTAAAATACAATGAATGGGTAAGTATCATTTCAGGTCCTGCATAATCAGATACCACATTTTCCAAGATTATTAAGGATTTGTTTATTTTTTATAACTACTCATTTTTGTCAGAAATGCACCAAAGTAGTATTTTACCCATTTTTAAAATATTTTATTTATTTATTTGAGAGAGAGAGACAGAGATAGCAAGAGAGAGCACCACGGAGGAGGAGAGGGAGAAGCAGGCTCCCCGCTGGGCAGGGAGCCCAATGCAGGGCTTGACCCCAGGACTCTGGCATCATGACCTGAGCCAAAGGCAGACACTTAGCCAATTGGGCCACCCAGGCACCTGGGATCATGACCCGAGCCAAAGGCAGACGCTTAACCAACTGCGCCACCCAGGTGCCCCTATTTTACCCATTTCTGTTTTTAATCTTAATCAAGAATTCTGAAGTAATATTTCTGGATAAGAGTGAGAACTTTTCTTAAGATAGTAATATTTCTGGATATTAACCAACCACTATCACAGGCATTAGCCAATCAGAATAGCTGCAGGGACAATTAGATCCCATGGCCAGTGATAACCACATGGTACAGGCACACTCCCTGGCTAAATAAAAACCACATTCCTATAGCAGAGAAGGCAAAATATCAGAGGTTCTAAATTCCCATAAAAGATGATAAGGCCCTTACATAAAAAAAGAAATAAATGCATTTCTTAAGAGTAATTAGAGTTGAGGTGACATTTTAATCCTTAATCTAAAATGTCTGTATTAATAGGGGCATAATGCTTAATGGCATATCAATTTAGACAAGTAGAAGTAATGACAGCAATAGTGATAACTCTCTTTATTGAGTGTCCACTGGGTGACATGCACTCTACTGCACACTTTATATTCACTTAATAATTTAATTCTATCAGAACCTTGACTTTGGGTTTATCTCCACTTTATAGATAATACAGACAGAGATTCTTATGTAAATTTCCCAGGTCATACACAGCTGATAGCGGAAGATTCAGATTTTTTAAGCCACATCTCCTTATCTCCAAAACCCATGTTCTTACATACTATGTTGTGCTGCTTTCTGATACAATCTAATAAAATAACTACACAAGATCACATTTTGATCAAACTTATGTAAACAGTAAAAAAAATAGTCTTAACCTATTTGAAAGCCACCACCAGAGTGATGGATAGGTAACAGCTCAAAGGAACTTCATTTAATGGATATTGCCAATCCAACAATTGAAACTTCAGAGAAAAGTTTGGGGGTGGAAGGAGCAGAAATATTGCAATGGTTTCAATCCTTTTCCCAAACATAGTAAAAATGAGCATGTTTCCACTTCACTAGATGTACCGAGCAAAGACAATACCGTAAACTAAGCAAACCTTATACAGGGATATTCCCTCTGCCAGTAGCCATCTTAACACTGGGATCTATTTTCATTGACACTGAACCTTTCCAAGGACTGCATAATTTTTTTTGGATACTATTTTGTCCCTACTCAAAAGTATATATGTTTTGTTTTGGATGCTATTTTTATCCATACTTAAAAGCATGTACACAGCCATGATTTCAATTAGTTGAACCAGCGTATGGACTAGAATGTGTTCCTTTGTAGACTCCAAGGTGACTCAGGTTTGGAAGAAATCCGAAGGTCATCTTAACTAAATCTCTATCTCCCTCCAGGACTATATAGTGACCAAGTCGCCCCAGGCAGTTACGCATGAGAACTATGTACACCCAAGAGGACATGGAGATCCCATGGATGGTTTGCCCTGTGATCAGAGGGTCTATAGAGGCACGAATACAATCATGCAGGTAGAACTGGAGGGACTTCCCACCTTTTAGTTGGCTTCTACCAGAGAAGCTCCATCGTTGGCTTCGTGTGATGATACATGTTTTATGAAGAAAGTTTTATGGCTAAAATTATTTGAAAACTACAAAATACATAAAGCGATACAGAAAAGACATGGCAGAGACAGTTAGTTGCCTACTAGAAATCCACTTACCCTTAATTTTATTTAACATGATTTGATTTTTTTTTTTGCTTTTTTTTAAAATTTTTTTATTGTTATGTTAATCCCCATACATTACATCATTAGTTTTAGATATAGTGTTCCATGATTCATTGTTTGTGCATAACACCCAGTGCTCCATGCAGAACGTGCCCTCCTCAATACCCATCACCAGGCTAACCCATCCTCCCAACCCCCTCCCCTCTAGGACCCTCAGTTTGTTTTTCAGAGTCCATTGTCTCTCATGGTTCTTCTCCCCCTCCGATTTCCCCCCCTTCATTCTTCCCCTCCTGCTACATTCTTCTTCTTCTTTTTTTCTTTCTTAACATATATTGCATTATTTGTTTAACATGATTTGATTATTGTTAGCCGCAGCAAGGACTGAGCTGTCAGATGCCTCCCGTTCAGCCTCTCTTCCTCTTCCTTTCTGCCACCAACGCAGACGTGATTGCTGGCTCTGCTGGATCTAGTTCATACCTCACAGGACAGTTTGAGAACAGAAGCTGAGTTCTATAGATGGTAAGGCAAAAAAATAGAGGGAGGCTGGGGCAATAATGACAGAACACACCAATTATACTTGCCTGGATTTTCTCTCCGGGTTGTTTCTCACATGAGAAAAAAGGGAAAACCTAATTTACATCAGCCACTGTTTTAAGCTCTTGCTTTTGTAGCCAGATATAATTCCTAAATAATACAAAAGGTCATACTTACTCTTTCACACTTACTTGTTTGTTTGCTTGTTTATTTATTTATATCTTATTTTTGGGGTGTGTGTGTTTAAGTAAAACCAACCTTAAGGGGAAACAATAAATTACAATACTGTTAACGTGGGCTGAAAAGCAAAGAAACTAAACTGTAGGTGGTAGAATTTAGTAAACATTTGAAAAGTTAAATACATTCAAATTTGCAGGTTCTAAGATCCCAAAATTTTCAAAGAATTAGAAAAATATTTACATGGCCTTTAGTAAGAATAGCATACTTTTAAATATATAAATTTAGAGTGTTTTGTTTTAGCTTTTGCTTTTGCCAGATTTGACATCCTGTGAGATCTCTCTTATACATCTCAATGTCTCCCTCCCACTCTCAAGAGCTATTACAGGTCCCTTTAGCAGAAAAGGAGTCAGTTAGGAAGAATTTGAGATGAGGAACAAATGTTTTCAAATTACTAAACACTTTCCATTTCAAATTCTCAAAATGTTTCATAAAAGTATTACATAAAATTATCTACAAGATTCTAATAAAATGAGCAAATAATAGTACTTCATAGACATAAGTAATATCAAAAGAATTAGGCAAATTCAAAAAAATTAACAAAGCAATAAGTGGAAATAAAAAGTAAGAGGTAATAAAATGTAACAATGGTCATTATTTTATGAATATTGACCCTTCATGGTTTACTAGACACCATTTAGAAATTGACTTATAGGTCAAACCCTAAATGAGTATATATGCATATGAATATATCTACAATCAGATGGTTTTTGATTCACTAAAATCAATGCATTTGTACTTTACAAACATGAACGACACAGTAATTGAGGTGAGTTATAAGTGAGCAGGAAAAAATTGCCTTGAAAAGTAGCTGACACAAGTACATATACAAGGGAGATATTCTTCATAGATGATGTATCTTTAAATCATTATCTTTAAAAGATTTTCTTCAGTTCAAGAAAATTATTGTTTTTGTATAATATGTCACTAGTCAAATCAGCAGAATCGACAAGGGCAGTTCGTGGATGGAAGATATTGTAAATAGATTAACCTCAAATTCAACATATGTTAGGGATAATTTTCATATTTCATTGTGGAAAAAGGATTGGCCTAATGCACCTCTTTTTGTGATTATCTTGATATCAGTGATAAGAACAGCACTTTGAAGGCAAGGAGAGTATGATTAATCATTGATTCCAGACTAAATCCGCTTAAGTGTTGTTAACACTATATTTTCATGAAATGCTTTCCGTGATTTTCCTAAAAACAGTGGGTCTCAAAGCATAATCTGACAGAATCCAAAAGTCTGTGAGGGCAGACTAAATGTACTAAGAATAGGATTGCCAAATCATTCATATCCTTATGATCATTTGAAAAAAAAATCAATGGATAAGAATTTGTTTCATTTTTTTATAAATGTGTCATAAATCTTTTCCTATTTCCACTTATCTGTTAGTAAGTGTTGTCACACTACAAATAAACTAAAACATGAGTCAATGATTATTACTTAATAAGCTGGAAGTGTTATTAAATATTTATAGAATATTATTTTCAAGATGTGAAAGACTGCATATTTTAAAATATAGTCAATTTTTCATTAATTTGCATAATAGAATTTAACACAGTGATGTTTCATGGTATGATATTTTTTACATTTTTTAAAAAATTTTATTTTGTTGTGTTAATCACCATACATTACATCATTAGTTTTTGATGTAGTGTTCCATGATTCATTGTTTGCGTATAACACCCAGTGCTCCATTCAACACATGTCCTTCTTAATACCCATCACCAGGCTTACCCATCCCCCACTCCCCTCCCTTTTAGAACCCTCAGTTTGTTTCTCAGAGTCCACAGTCTCTCATGGTTCGTCTCCCCCACCAATTTCCCCCCCCTTCATTTTTCCCTTCCTACTATCTTCTTTTTTTTAACATATAATGTATTATTTGTTTCAGAGGTACAGGTCTGTGATTCATCAGTCTTACACAATTCACAGCACTCACCATAGCACATACCCTCACCAATGTCTATCACACAGCCACCCCATCCCTCCCACCCCTCACCACTCCAGCAACCCTCAGTTTCTTTCCTGAGATTAAGAATGCCTCATATCAGTGAGATCATATGATACATGTCTTTCTCTGATTGATTGATTTCACTCAGCATAATACCTTCCAGTTCCATCCACGTCGTTGCAAATGGCAAGATTTCATTCCTTTTGATGGCTGCATAATGTTCCATTGTATATATATACCATTCTTCTTTATCCATTCATCTGTCGATGGACATCTTGGCTCTTTCCACAGTTTGGCTATTGTGGACATTGCTGCTATAAACATCAGGGTGCACGTACCCCTTCGGATCACTACATTTGTATCTTTGGGGTAAATACCCAGTAGTGCAATTGCTGGGTCATAGGGTAGCTCTATTTTCAGCTTTTTGAGGAAACTCCATACTGTTTTCCAGAGTGGCTGCACCAGCTTGCATTCCCACCAACAGTGTAGGAGGGTTCCCCTTTCTCTGCATCCCCACCAACATCTGTCATTTCCTGACATTAATTTTAGCCATTCTGACTGGTGTGAGGTGGTATCTCATTGAGGTTTTGATTTGGATTTCCCTGATGCCGAGCGATGTTGAGCACTGTTTCATGTGTCTTTTGGCCATTTGGATGTCTTCTTTGGAAAAATGTCTGTTTATGTCTTCTGCCCATTTCTTGATTGGATCATTTGTTCTTTGGGTGTTGAGTTTGATGAGTTCTTTATAGATTTTGGATACTAGCCCTTTATCTGATATGTCATTTGCAAAAATCTTTTCCCATTCTGTCGGCTGTATTTTGGTTTTGTTGACTGTTTCCTTTGCTGTGCAAAAGCTTTTTATCTTGATGAAGTCCCAATAGTTCATTTTTGCCCTTGCTTCCCTTGCCTTTGGCGATGTTTCTAGGAAGAAGTTGCTGCAGTTGAGGTCAAAGAGGTTGCTGCCTGTGTTCTCCTTTAGGATTTTTATGAACTCCTGTCTCACATTGAGGTCTTTCAACCATTTGGAGTCTATTTTTGTGTGTGGTGTAAGGAAATGGTCCAGTTTCATTCTTCTGCATGTGGCTGTCCAATTTTCCCAACACCATTTGTTGAAGAGACATGGTATGATTTAAAGAACAGCATGACTCCTATGTAGTCTACTGCCAGGCTTCTTTCAGAAGTTTGTCCTAAAACAATATTATTAAAAGGTATCTCTGAACATGGTCACTTATAAGTCAAATTTGGCCACTCTTGTAGATTTTCTCTTTTTAACTTGTTTTTATCATTAATTGCTTAGAGTCATTAATTCCTAATTTTTTTCTGGAGAATCATGAATAAACAGGTCCAGATGAGATTAGAATATTGGTTAGACCATGTTGATAGACACATCTCAAAGTCTGCCACCAGAACTCCATTCATATCATCATTAGCTGCCACCCAAGATACTTAACAATAGCTTCCTATCGGTCTCCCTAGTTCCATGTTTGCTTCCCAACAATCTCTATCAATCTTTATTCATCCACTCTAGCCAGAATATTTTCAAAGCACAAATGTTATTAAATCACCCACAAGTGAGTGTGCATGCACACACATTTTGCGTATAATACCTCAATGAATACCTCTTCTATAAAAATCTAAATTCCTAGCAGAGCCTGCATGGTCTCTCCTCTATCACTACGCAGGAGCTACTCTGACTCCCTCACTGGACACTAACCATACTTACCATCTTTCTAGTTCTTGAAGAATCCAGTCTCTCCTTGCTACAGTGCCTATGAATATGCTAATCACTCTGCCTGGAATACTCTCAGCCTAATTTAATTAACTCAATATCACTAGTTCTGAAATCTTCGGTAAACGGTTGCTTGCTTAGGAAAAACTTCCCTGATTTACTTGCCTATGTCAAATCTCCTTATATGATCTTATGTCTTCAAATAGTACTTATTCAAATAATATTTTACCTTTATTTGTATAATATTTGATTAATATCATGTTTATATCCTCTAGGCTGTTAAGTTCCATGAGATGAGGAACTGCATCAGCTTTTGTTCCTCCTTGCCTCCCTAATACTTTGCACATAGTAGCTCCTCAGTAAGCGGTTACAGAGTGAATCATAATTACAAACACTAAAAATTAGACTCATTTTACATAGATAATAAAGCCTTTTCCATATTCTTTTAACAACACAAATAATAAAAAGAAACACAATCACTGTTTTCTTAATTATTTCCTGATGATCTTACTTTGACTTTAAATGAAATATTACTTATTCCCACGCTCAACCCAGCATGGATCCTAAACATCTATTAAACACCGAAGCATTACTAGTTCTCATTGGTCCAGATCATCTTAATAATGCATTATAAGAATAAAAGCACTTTTTCTTTATGTTAATTTACATTTTGGAATACACACACATACACATGCACATACACACTGGCAGAATATCAATTCATCTTAATCATGAAGACATTTTACTAATAGAATGATCAGGTATTCTCAATGTTTTAATATTTGGTTTTGTTTGTTAGAACATAATAATAAGAAAAAGAAAAAGAAGAATAAGAAAAAGACTCACCATCCTCCCCTAAAGATGCACTGCATAACATCCCCAGGGTCTCTATCCTTTCTTATCTTTATTTCCACTATACTCTTCTTCCTATAGTCCCTACATTTGTCTTCCGCTTTTCCCTGATTTGGGGAGTTGAATTATAACTGCATTTATTTCAGTTATTTCTTGAACTAAAATGTAAATGCTTAAGACTGATCATTTTTTTCTGTTCACTCCCCCACCCCCACCCTGTTTCTCTTTCTGCTCTTCTCACTTTTGTTTTCTAAATAAGCTTTACCCTGCATCTGGTATCTTTTTTGACGCAGGTATTCTTTTGCAGAAAGTTTTTCTTCTTTTGCAAAATTTCCAAGTGGGTGAAGTGTTATTATTACTGTTATTATGAAAACATTTATGTCAATTCCTAATTTTGCTACATCAATTTATTAGAGAATATGGCCTATGTTATTTCTAGTATAAAAATTTGTGGATATTTTATGCTATATTAGATGAAAGAATTAAAAAGTATAACTATTCAGTGGGTAGTTAGAAGGATGGTGTAAACTGCTGAGAATCTATTACATCATCCTTCAATATCATTTAAAGTTCTCTATATTTATTTAATATATTTAGTTGATGATTGATTGATGCAGGGTGATATCTTATATTGTTATCATATTCTTGGCAACTGGTTTTATGTTTAAATCTGTTTTATTAAAAAAAAATTAAAAATAAATCTCTTTACAGATTGCAATATAAGCTATTTAGTAGTTAACATTTTTTTTTTTTAAGATTTTACTTATTTATTTGACAGAGAGAGAGAAGAGAGCACAAGCAGGGGGAGCAGGAAAGGGAGAAGCAGGCTCCCCGCTGAGCAAAGAGCCTGAAGAGGGACTTGGTCCCAGGACCCTGGGATCATGACCTGAGCTGAAGGCAGACGCTTAACCGACTAAGCCGCCCAGGCTCCCAGTAGTTAACATTTTTGAGTCTATGTTATTTTGAACAGAATACTTTAGCAGAATAAAATTCTTCTGTCTCAGATACATCTCTTTTCCTTTAGTTCTGCTTTATATAATATTAAAATTATCACCTTGATTTATTTTTGTTTGCCTTTATTTCACACATTACTGTTCAACAGTTTATACAGTCTTTCTGTATCATTTTAACTATATCTACTGCAAAGTGGGTATTTGGGGGTGGGTAGGCAAAGTCATTTCTGATATTTTCTTTACTCACTGATTCTCACGAAAAGAGGAATATCTTATAGGAATTGTCAATGTGTGGTAATGTATGGGGCAGCCGCATCGTCTTTCCTCTTTGGAACATGCTCGCTTGCACGGAGCATGTGCTCTGTTCTGCTTTTAGCCGCATTGTAAGTTGGGTAGAAAAGGCACGTCCACTACAGGGCCTGTGACCATCCAGCCTGCTTGCTGGTCAAATCTTTCTACTTCAGTGTTTGGAGACTATTGTTGCTGCATACCTAGGCCACATTCTTCAACCATCTATCAGAAAAAGGCAGACTTTCTGATTTCTGTTTATCTAACTAATGAGTCTCACTTGAGTCAGTTCACCAATATCGGGAGCACTAATCAAGGAGCTGGCAAAGAGTGGGATCTGGCTAGCAGTGTTATACTTGCAGATGGAAGCCAAACGTGTGGCTTTTTAATGCTGTTAGTTTGTGATGGTCTTTATGTTCACGTGAATGGTTTTTATGATTGGGTAGTCAGATTTTAACTAATGTGGCCTTGGCAGGTAATTTTAGGAGTTAGCATACTTTTGTGGGTCATGCCAAAGACCACAAAACACCATCATGCTATGCCAGATCTTAGGTGCATGTTAAAAATTATAGAAGTATAGCTTGGTCTGGTATTGTAGGCAGGGCTGATGCATGGAATGAATTGCTATAAGAAACCCATTTTTTTCCACTCAAGACTCTCCTTGAACCAAGCAGAGTTTTAATAATAATTTTTGATGCTTTGGATATTTCTATAGCTAGTTCTACAAAGTTCCATATGCACCACATAGCACTAATGAACACTCACATTTTTAGGGCCAGCCCTAGTAGAGCAGAACTGGCTGGCTGTCCTCCACAATATCTGTGTTTTTCCATTTCTATAGTGAAGTTTTGGCTAAGCACATTGTCACCCAAGTAAGAATACTCTTTCCACATTGCCTTCAAGTCCTCTGTGTCCATGTGGTAGTTCTGGCCAATAGAAAGGGAGCAAGAAATTATGGGATAAATTTATAGGCCAGGCCCTTTAATTTTTTTTTTTTTTTAAGATTTTATTTGTTTATTTGCTAGAGAGAGAGAGAGGGAGTGACAGTACAAGCAGGGGGAGCGGCAGGCAGAGGGAGAAGCAGGCTCCCCGCCGAGCAAGGAACCCGATGTGGGACTCGATTCCAGGACCCTGGGATCATGACCTGAGCCGAAGGCAGATGCTTAACCGACTGAGCCACTCAGGCATCCCCAGGCCAGGCCCTTTAACAGAAAACAGATGCATATCTTTGATATACCTACAAATGAATAGGAAACAAGGAAAACAAACCAATTAAAAATTGGGCAAAAAATGTACAGACACTTCACAAAAGAAGATATCCAAGGGTCCACAAATCTTATGATCATATTCTCAATCTCAGTAGTCATGAGGGGAATGAAAACTAAAACCACAGTGAAATACCACCAAATAACAAACAGAATGGCTAAAATTTAAAAAGATTCTCAATACCAAGTACTGATGAGAATGTGGACCATCTGGAACTTTCATACACTGCTGTTGTGAGTGTAAAATGGTGGAATCACTTTGGAAAACTTTATGGTATTTTCCAATAAAGGAAACCATATACTACCTAGTGCCCTAGAAAGTCCACTCCTAGGCATATATGGAAGAGAAATGAATGCATAAACTCACAAACAAACAAAAAACAAAAACCTGATAAAAGAATTTTCATAGAAACAATTGTTTATGGTAATAGCTCAAAGCTACAAACAATTCACATGCCAGAAACAGCAGGATAAAGAAATCTATTCATATTAGTAAGGTGCTCTATGCTGTGGTGAACATGGACAGGGAGAGCTATGAGCAACAATGATAAATCTTAGAAACATTGATCTTAAGAAGGATTGCACAAAATAATTCATAGACTATACATCATTTATATATAGTTCAAACTCAAGCCCTATTGTTAATGGAAGTATATGTGGTTAACTATAGAGAAAACACAACAATTATCTGAAAATCAAGGTAAGGACTACCCATCTTCCATAGGAAAGGAAAGAGGGATATAAGTTGTAAGAAACCCATGCAGGGATTCTGGTCTGGAGACAACATTCCAGTTCTTGACCTAAATGATGGTACATGGGTGTTCATTATGTAACTAGTCCTTAAATTCTGCGTATATTTTATGCACATTTTAATATTTATGCTACATATCACAATTACTAAATGTTAAAAATTAGTTTTGGCTGTGAAATTAAACCAAACTGGGCAAGTTCCTTAGTCTCTTGCAGTCTGGGTATTTTAATCTACAAAATGGTGATGAATATGGTCATTTACTAGCATGTTTTAATGATTGAATAAGATGACATAGTCAGGTCTCTGTGATTTCATCCCTCTTACAAGATAGTAAGTTAGTCTGTTACTATTTCAAAGATGCTGACAGAGGCCTGAGATTCCTGGGTCAGAAATAGCAGACTTCATTACTCATGGCACAGCAAGTAGCATGAGCATCAGCATGTTTGCGTGAGATATCCTTACCCAGAAGTCCATTGAGAGAGACATGCTATGGCCCAGATGTTGCTGTGTCCACAGAGCTTTGCATCATAGCTGAGAAGCACCAAGCTTGGGAAATCCACTGATTATTGATAGGATGTAATAAGAAAGCCCACTCTTTGTCCCAGAGGAAAACATCTCATCTTTCAAGGTCACTCACTGCTAACAGAACCCTGAGAAACCACACAGGTAAAGAGTGATCAGGGCTTTGCAGACCTGCCATACCCTATAAGATGTGTAGGAATGCAAGTCACATATGGTGGACTCTCTCCAAACTTGCCTAGTCCCCAGGCAATAGACTCAACACCTTAGGAGAATGACATGGTAATGAGAAAAACACATACATTACTTCAATTATAAATTTAAAAGTACATAATAAATGGTGCTGGAGCAACTGGATATCCATACAGGGGGAAAAAATTGAACATTGACTCCTGTCTTATACTATATGAAAACAAACAAACAAACAAACAAACAAAACAAACAAATGGATCAGAGACATAAATGTGGAAGCTAAAACTATAATGTTCCTAGAAGAAACAAAAAAAAAATCTTCATGACCTTGGTGTAGGCAAATATTTTTAACACTTTAACACAATGCTTAGAACTCTAATTATAAAACTTAAAAATAAAATAACTTTTTATTAAAACTGAAAACTTTCGCTCGTCAAAGATTCCAGTAAGTAATGAAAGGCGAGTCATACATTAGGAAAATAGAGTTGCAGTACATATATCCGACAAAGGACTCAAATCCAGAATACATAAAGAACTTCTAAAAATTATTTGTGTGACCCAGAAACTGCTGCATGGTCACTTGCATGGATCTTGTCTTGAGATGTGGTAGACAGAATTCTAATATGAACCCAACATCCCCCATTCCCTCGTGAACCTGCCCTTTTTTTAATCCCTGGGACTGGGAATATGGTGGACTCCAGTCTCTCATTACGTTACATTATCTAGCAAAAATGACTTTAAGAAAGGGAGGTTATCCTGGGTGGGTCTGACCTCATAAGGAAGCCCTTCAAAGGGGCACAGATTTCCCTGGATACAGAGATTTGAAGCATGAAAGGAATTTAGAGGGAGAGAGATCTTTCATTGATGGTTTTGAAGATAGAGTGTGCCGCACGGCAAGGAATGTGAGCAGCTGCTCAGGTGCTGAGAAATAGCCAGCAAAGACAATTCTGCAACCTCAGGGACTGAATCCTTCGACTCACCTAAATGAATTTGCAGGAAGACCCTGAGATTCAGATGAGAATGGAGCCAGTGACATCTTTCTTTCCACTCTGTGAGAGCCTTAGCCGAGAACCCACCTGTACAGTGAGTCCCAGACCTCTGATCTACAGAATTGGGAGCTAAGAAATTTGTGTTGGCGTATAAACTGCTACCTTTGTGGTAATCTGTTCTGCAGCAATAGAAAACAAATACCACAGATATATACATATGTAAAATTGTGTCGAGCCGGACACTTAAGATTTGGTCATTCTACTATAAATAAATCATATCTCAAAAATACTATAAAATAAAAAGAAAGAAGTTCTGAAACAAGTTTGGGAAGTATTTGTAATGCAGATTAAGAATGTAGCCATGAGGCAAGAATAGGGACTTATGTATGAATTGGTCAAATTGTGTCGCTACAGAAGAAATGAATCCTTCTGGTTACCTGCACTGGTACCAGCTTGCCTAGCTGTCCCAGTCAGTGTCAACGTTAAACTGTAAACCCGGCAGTGCCGTGGCCAGCCTGTGCGATCCACACGTTTGCCTCTCTGCTTAGAAGGAAATCCCAGAAATGAGGAGTCGTGGCTGGGACAATGTGGATGCTCATTCTTCTGATGATTCTTCTTTTGTGCAGGAGTGCAACGAATTCAGGCAGCCTGCTTCTGGGCTGTTTTTCTTTCCCTTGCTGTCACCACAGAGGGCTGGGCCCACCACAGAGCAGAGCGTAGAACAGGGAGTCAACATTATTAGTACATAAAAGGCACCCAACAGCCAAAGTTTCCTCCCTCTCATTCTTT
Organism: Phoca vitulina; assembly: GCF_004348235.1. Lineage (NCBI taxonomy): Eukaryota > Metazoa > Chordata > Mammalia > Carnivora > Phocidae > Phoca > Phoca vitulina. The sequence continues at coordinate 329,621 of NW_022589717.1, read as the reverse complement.
CTCCAGCCTTCCACTTCTGTGACATATGACATAGCCACTTTCTCCCACATCACGCTTTCCTCAGGCAACTCAACTCTTCCAAAAGCATGCTTTTATTCGCAATATTTTGTGATGTTTTGCTACTTTTTGGCCTCAGGAATAATACATGGAAATGCATGGATTTGTTTACAACACACGGTGACATCCTAAACGTTTTGTAGTGTCAGCTAACAATTGAGGGAAAGTTTTAGTGAGCCAGCTTTGACAGGTGAGCTTCTTCAGGTTAAGGCTGGGAATCTCATGAACACCCTATGGCCCTGCTCACTTTCTTTTGAAATACTGGTTTGTTGTAGCTCAAGCAGTTCTTTAAAGGGGTCTAAATCTCTTACAGCTGCAAAACACTCTCATCATCCACTAGGTCTGCAGGGCTCTCCAGGGAATGGTGTGGCTATGGACAGCCAGCTGTAAGAGCAAACATAAATCTCTTTAGAGACTTATATGCTGTCATATTTTGCTAGGGCTTAGAAAGACTGAACGATTGTAATCATTTATCTCCATTTATCAAAATGCTCCAGCCCAACAAACCCCAAACCATTTTCAGCTGTGAGCCTGCCTTACAACAGCAAACACTTACCATGGAGTATGTTAATAAGCATGTGCTTGAATAAAAGATGCCTTTGGTCATAGGAAATATTTTATTAATTGATTGCCATTAAAACAATCAAAAGCTACTTTGTAACTGATGTTTTAGAATATGTGAATTTTTTATGCACACACACAGACACACACATATATAAAATCTCATGAACTTCTTGACCAAGAAGTCACCGGCATTTCTGTTGTAAACCTTATTTTTAGCTATTTGTGTAAGTGTGAAAATCTGTTGTGTTCCATGATGACTTCTTCCTTTTTTATACCTTGACTAAATATAGAAAGAACAACATAGTACTAAATCTTTAAGTTAATATTTAAGATATAGGTATATGATGTTTTATTATATCTCTCTTAATCATTGTAAGAACTGATGCAAATAGATATTTAATTTAAAAAAATGAACCTTAAAATAAATATGTCATTCAGAAGTAGTTAGGGGTTGTTTTGGGCAGATTATCTGTTTATTTCCTGCTATAATTAATGGAACAAGATTTCTACCCAGTAAAAAGCCCTTATTATTCAGAGACAGGGTGGAAGGAGGAACAAGGAGCTTCTTCTTTCTGAGTAATCCCTAGTTTGAACTTGAGAGAAAGGTGCTTGTTGATGAGACTGCCTTGTTTCCTATACCATAGTCCCAGGCTGGGGGAGATGGAGAGACACCCCATCAACCAGGCCCAACACACCTTCTCCTTCCTTTCAATGTGGCTGAATCAGAGATAAAGAGATTGCCGTTAGTACGACTCATTTTGTGAAAAACCTCATTGATCTCACTAGGCAGAACCACTCATGCGGTTGTTTAAAGCAAATGTAAAAATGGTGTTCTGGGCTCTGGTGAGTATCATGCATAGGTTTAAATAAGGATTGTTCTTATTAAAAGTAGCAAAAAGGTAAAACTTGATGGGAACCGTGGGTATATTGTATTGTGTTCTATGAGCAAATTCAAACATTTTATGTATTCAGAAGTAGATATAAGATAGAAAAGGACAGACTAGGAACACTTTTATTTTTAAATTTTTTATGGAAGTTAAAAAGGTAGAAAATAGAAAATCACTCCCCTAAAGCATAGACATTCATGGCTGATGAAGAATAGATGTACTGGACGAAACAGACATCAAGAGATAAGAAGAGTTAGGAACAGATGTGCTTCGTGGAAGGATGCAGCCCTTGCTTGACTAATCCCCGCGATAAAGTAGATTAATAGAGTGCTTGTGGCCAGGTCACAGGAAGGCCATCTGATGACCAGAAAGTTGCCTGTGAGTGCTTTCATTGCCAAGTTACCCTGAAGCACCAAATCAGGATGGGGTTCTATGGTACATTCTAGAAAAAGTTTGACTCAGTTCATAGAACTCAGGGTGAGTTCTTTTCAAAGCATCTTGAAATAAAACCAGAGTTAGATTTTTTTAAAGAGTTAAATATTTGGGATCAAACAAGTACTGGGTTATTACTAAATTTTCTAATATTGCACTTAAATAGGACATGTTTTCCAATGCAATTACAAAATTTCGGCAAAATTAGCTAACATGGATATTTAAATGCTTGAACATATAGTTTTATTTTTTTCAGAAAAAAAGAAGCCCACCTGAAAACCTACTTTTCCTACTTCTATAGTACACCATGCATAGAGAAAATCTAATGGTTCTGTCTAGAAGATAAATCAAATTAAAATATCTAAAATTATAGGGCCTTTGCCCTATAGACCTGTCTGGGTAGAAGTTTATGATAGGAAATAAATATACTCATTATTGCAAGTTTTTATAACCCAAACATATATCACCATTCATAACATGGATGAAAGATCATGTGCTCTGGAGTCAGGCATAAAGCTGACTCCCAGGTTTGCCTGTTATTATCTGTGTAAATTAGCACAATCTACTTAAAATCTTTGCACCTTGATTTCTTATTTGTAAAATAGGTTTAATAATACATATTCTACAGATGTTGTGAGGATTAGTGATATTGCATTTCAAGTAATTATCACAGTGATCAATAAAAATAATAGTGTACAAAACTACTATGTTCGTTTTCCAAGAATCTATGTCAATTTAGATATAACAATTCACAAAACATTCATTCATTCATTCATACACTTAACACACATTTGGATTATCTCTAGGCTTGGGAATAAATAATGGTAATAGGACATGAACCTTCTTGATATTCAAGTTCATCAAAGTTCTTGATAAAGTATGTAGACTTTAAAAACAAATTTGTGAGTTCTTCCAATGAAAGAGTTACTTTCTTTTTTACATTTTGTTTTTCTAGAGTAGGTATTTGCTAAAGGGGTCAAATACGAGGTTACTTTGGCCAAGGTTAGAAATTTTCTTTAAATTCTTGCTAATCCAACATAAGCAAAATCTGGACATGCTAATTATGTTTTAGAAATCAAATGAGGAGGGCGCCTGGGTGGCTCAGTCATTGGGCATCTGCTTCGGCTCAGGTCATGATCCCGGGGTGCTGGGATCAAGCCCTGCATCGGGCTCCCTGCTCAGCGGGAAGCCTGCTTCTCCATCTCCCACTCCCCCTGCTTGTGTTCCCTCTCTTGCTGTCTCTCTCTCTGTCAAATAAATAAATACAATCTTTAAAAAAAAAAAGAAATCAAATGAGGATTATAGAGCCTCCCCTACTCTAAATTCTCTGTGTTGAAGTAGGAAGAACATGGATTAATTAATATAAAAATGAGAAAGGGTTCATTGAGATGACAAAAATGAAAAAACAAGTATGATAATATCCCGTGCTATGGAGGGTGTGATAGCACATACACGATTTTGTTTAGTAATTTCTGTGCACATCTAAATTTGCGATCCACTGTGGTTGGCAAAGGAAAATAAAGAAAACAAAGGAAAAATTTTCTGGGTACTGAACTAATTTGTTTTTTTTTAATTTAATATAATTTTATTATGTTATGTTAATCACCATACAATGCATGATTAGTTTTTGATGTAGTGATCCACGATTCATTATTTTCATATAACACCCAGTGCTCCATGCTGAACTAATTTGCTTTTAAGATAACTACTAAATCCCCAAGTGAAAAGAGGATAGATGGAAAGTTCTAAAAATTTTGCTTTTTTAATTTTACTGTCTAATCTTAATATTACTGTACACTTAAAAGTAGTATAGTCACAGTTTAAGGAGGTAAGTAAGACTCTAAAGTCAGTTATAATATATAAATGTGTGAAAAAAGGTCTTCAAAGCAAAACATCATATTGTCCCTCCTTTCTTTTTTTTTTTTTTTTTTTTTTTTAAAGATTTTTTTTATTTATTTGACAGAGAGAGAGAGACAGCGAGAGCAGGAACACAAGCAGGGGGAGTGGGAGAGGGAGAAGCAGGCTTCCCGCCGAGCAGGGAGCCCGATGCGGGACTCGATCCCAGGACCCTGGGATCATGACCTGAGCCGAAGGCAGACGCTTAACGACTGAGCCACCCAGGCGCCCCTGTCCCTCCTTTCTAAGGCTAATCCCACTCCTGTACCTTGAAGTCTTCCCAGCTGGGTTCCTTACATTATTGATTTTCCTTTCTCTTCTTGACATTAATTTGTTCCTTTCCAAAGGAAAGGATTGTTACATAAATATTAGCTTATTCAAATATTTTTATTTAAAGTCAATATATAAATAATCAAGAACCTGTATAACTCTCCAGATACTGCCCTTCCCTCTATCCCCAATCAAATTTCTTCTATTCGTGTCTCTATGCTTTCTTTCACTCACTTCAGGACAATATCAGTGGGACTTTCACTCTTATCACTCCTGATGTGCTATTCAACAAAGTCGTCAGTGACATTCATGGCGACAAATTCAACATTCATTTTCTGTGATCACTGTTTCACCCTTCTACAGTCGTTATTATTCCCACTTAGAATACTTTTCTTGTTTGCCTTCTCCTCATCTCTTTCTCCATCTTCTTTGCCACTTATTGTCCTCTACTCAATCATTAAATTTTGGATGCCCTCAAACTCAGCCCAAGATTCTCTTCATGTGTCCCTTTATATCTGGTCCTTGAGCTATCTCATCGACTCCCAGAACTTCAGTCACTTTGTCTACACTTAACCCTTCCACACAAATATATTTCTAGTCAAATCCTCTCGCCTAAGCCCCAGACTCTTCCATACAGTCAATTATTAAATGGTAGACTCTGTTGTATATTCCATATCTGAGTCATTGGTTTAGTATCCATTTAATTCCATAATCCAAAATCCCAGTCATCTTCCTTGATACCTTGCTCTTCTTCACCTCCCGTATCCAATCTTTCATCATGTTTTGCCTATCTGCTTTCTAAATGTGGATCAAATACAATCACTAGGAGTTGGTGTCCACATATTCCACTCCAAACTCTCTCCAAAGCAATCTGCGTTACTGCCAGACCAAACCTTTTGAAATATCATACTGATATTTTGCATGCCCCAAACCCTCAGCTTCAAATTCATAATGAACCTAAATATTGATCACTTTTGAAACTAAAAAGGAATGGGAAAAGAAAATAGTATTAACAATGAAAGAATTAAACAAAGAAGAACATGACCTTTGGACTTGGGGATAACCATCCTTAAAATAGTTATAGCTTCAAACTTACCATCTATAAACAGAAATTAATGATAGCTACATAACAGAACTTTTGAAAATGCTAAATAAATCAGGTATAAAGTGTTAAGCTCTTTACCAAATAAATGCTTAATAAACACTAGTTCCTTTCCTTTTTGAGAAGTAGAAAGGCAACATTGTTTCTGAACAAGAAAATAATGCTGGAATAATCAATCCATTACTTGAGGGGACAAATATTTTTAAGGTGAGGTGATAAACAGAATGAAGTGTTAATAGTGAGGTCCGCTGAGATGAATACTCAAACTGGCCTTAAATTTTCTAAAAAATTATGAAAATGATCTTGTTGAGACTAAGAAAACACATGCTCCAAATTATCAGTTCCTAAGTGCCAAATTGAAAGAAATATATATAAAGTGGTGTGAATGAGTCAAGAGTTGCCTGGTGATTTCCAATTAAATTGTGTATGTGCAAGAATATTTCACACCACATGGAAAGGATGATGGGCTTGAACATTCAGCTAAGGTCAAATGAAGACATTAAAACTTACTGAGAACAGGAGTGAAATGTATGAGTTAAAACCAACCAAATGATGGACGTATAAGTGTTGATATTCACAGCAAAACAAAAACCATCCTGCTCTTCATAGAGCACTTTTATCTGTACTTGAAATACTTTATACAGTTCTTTCTATGTTGACAACACTGAGCTTCAAAACACTTTGAATGTAAATCAGTTTAACCTTTCAGGCAGTAAACTTAACAAATATGTATGAAAAATCAAAGAAAGAGAAAGAAAGAAAGAAAGAAAGAAAGAAAGAAAGAAAGAAAGAAAGAAAGAAAGAAAAAAAGAAAGAAGGAAGGAAGGAAGGAAGGAAGGAAGGAAGGAAGGAAGGAAGGAAGAAAGAGGAAGGAAGAAAGAAAGAAAGAAAGAAAAAAGAAAGAAAGAAAGAAAGAAAGAAAGGAGGGAAGGAAGGAGGGAGGGAAGGAGGGAGGGAAGGAAGGAAAAGAAACCCTTTGATCTAGCAATTAGAGTAGTTTATCCTTGTACATAACTAGGGATGTATTTCCTAGGCTATTGCTAAGGATTTCTATTGAATTGTTTAAAATATTAAAAAATTAGAGGAAATCTATTTTTTCAATGTGTATTCTTTTTAAAATTCTGTATATATATAACTTAAATTTAAAATATCATTACACAAAAATATGACTGTACTCTGCAATTTTAAAACCTGTTTTTAAATAACCTGTTTTATAGCCTGTTTTAAATATAACATGAAGATATTATTATGTGATTATTCTTCATATTGCTTTAAATAGCCACCATAAATAGCAAAATATGGATATAATTATTTAATGAATCATTCTCAACTTTATTTAATCATTCATTCAAAAAGCATGTATTATGTACCCATGACAAACCAGTTGCTTAATGAATATTACATATAAGCAAAGGATGGTGGCACATAACAGAATATATGCCTCTGAGAACCATATTCCTGTCCACTATATTCAGTGTTCAGTTTATTTAAACATTGTCAAATTCTCTCTTACTCCTTTTTTTTATGCTCCATGCTGTCCTATTAGTCACAGTGTCTTCTTCTAGAAAAGGTTCAGTGAAAACCATTGGTTATCAGTTTTCTCAAGAAATACTCTTAAGACATCCAATGTTCTTGATTTAATTTTTTTCAGTATACCTAACACTTCTCAATCATTTATTAACAATATCCTTTATTAATTAACAAATAAATGTGCTGGCTATTATTTATCAATTTAATTAATTTGGTCTTCAAAGGTAATATTATTCCTTAGAATTTGGCATTAGGGATCTTTTTTTTTTCTTAAATATCTAAATGCTACCAACAGGAAAATATTCTTGAGACTAAACAGAAACTGTATTTTATGCGGTAGAAAAATTCCTATGGTTTCCATAGGCTTGAGTCTGGCTGCAGCAAGAGCTTGTGAATCACTAATAGATATTTATTTCCCTTTGTGTAAACCTGCTTGGGTTAAACTAGTGTCTATACTGGAGCAGAAGAGTCAAAAGCATAACCTCTTCCTCATCTCCATATCCTCTTCCTCCTCCTCTTCTCCCCCCCTCACCCGCAATTCTTTTGTTAAATGGATCCTAGTTGTCTATTCTTCTGAGATTTCTGCCTAAATTGGTTGGCAAAATTCCTTCTATCTGTGATGGAACAAAATGAAGAGTTTAGTATCATCTAGATTTAAAAAATGAAAGAAGACACAAAATTCAAAATATGGAGAGCAAATAGCTATTATCTCTATGTACATACAAGCACCCCTTTGTTTAATTTTTTTTTACAAAATATATTAGTATACATGAACAAAGGATTTCTTCTAACTACCTCACACAAGGAGAGTAAAAATGACATTATTATTACAGCCATACCTTGTTTTATTGCACTTTAACTGTGTTTTTTGTTTTTTGGGCTTTTTTTTTTTTAAGCGTTGAAGGTTTGCAGCAACCTTGCATCAAGCAAGTGTTTTGGCACCATTTTCCCCACAGCATGTGCTTACTTTGTGTCTCTGTCACATTTTGGTAATTCTCACAATATTTCAAACTTTATTCTTATCATTATTATTATATTTGTTATGGTGATGTGTGATCGGTGATTATGGCTATGTTTCTTTTTTTTAAGATTTTATTTATTTGTCAGAGAGAGAGAGAGAGAGCACAAGCAGGGGGAGAAGCAGGCAGAGGGAGAAGCAGGCTTTCTGTTGCGCAGAGAGCTCAATGCGGGGCTGGATCCCAGGACCCTGAGATCATGACCTGAGCCAAAAGCAAACGCTTAACTGACTGAGCCACCCAGGTCCCCAAGATTGGTGATTATGACTCACTGAAAGTTTAGATCATGGTTATCATTTTTTTAGTAATAAAGTATTTTTAAATTAAGGTATCTACATTTTTTTTTAGACATGATGCTATTGCATACTTAATAGACTGCAATATAGTGTCAGCGTAATTTCTATATGCACCAGGGAAGCAAAAAACTTATTTGACTCACTTTACTGCACTATTTGCTTTCTTGCGATAGTCATTTTATTGTAGTTGTCATCGGGAACTGAAACTGCACTATCTCTAAGGTATTCCTATATTACTATTACTATTTTATATGGAAGTATATTGAAACAGTGATAGTAATTGAGGCACAATTTCACATATAAAAAAAGAATACCCAGACAATAGATGACAAGGCAATATTGAAGCATCCACCTTATCTAGTACTTGATATTTCTCTTAACATTTATCTGATTAGCAGCTATTGGGCATAAAGACACAGGAAATAGAAAAACAGCGGGAAGAGCTAAGGAAGAGATGATCCAAATGAGACAAGTAACATGAAGATCTTTAGGAACAATAGAGAGGAGAGAAAGGAACTGAAATCTAGTCAGAATTTTTAAAACATGGATCTGTAAGGTATCACATCTAATACATTCTACTAAATTAGGAGTGGGTTAAAATAGAACTTAGATGGAGTTAAGGAACAGGGGATATAAAGAAGTAATAAAGATGTGAAGAATTTTGACATCCTGAATCTCTACTGAATTATGATAGTCCTAGCATACAACGAGTAATAGAGTAGTGTCCTAGCCTTCAAAAGGAACTTACAATTTTATTGGGAAATAATTCTACTTAATGAATGATCTGTGTACTAAACACATAATCAAGTAATTGAAGAACCATGCAAATCAGAACAAAATGAAGAATTAAATCTCATAACAAAGAGTACCAAACAGCACCAATATTTGATTCAGTAGCTGGGAGGTAGGGCCTTTTAACAGACTTTACTTTAACAGACTTTAACAGACTTACACTTTTAACAGACACCCAAGTTAATGCTGAGACAGCAGTGGATACACTGGAATTTGAGAAACACCAAAAAAGTAAAAACTCCTATGAATGATTAAAAGAAAATAGAACTATTTGCATTGACACTTTTGGAGAAGAACCCATGGCAAAGGAAAAGTTGGAAGGTTAGAGAACGTATATTTTCCAAAGTTGGAAATTATAATCTTTATGTGTTTCTAAAATCAGTTTTTTTAAGATTTATTTATTTATTTTAAAGAGAGACAGAGTGCGAACAGGGGGAGGGGCAGAGGGAGAGGGAGAGGGAAAGAATCTCAAGCACCCTCCCCTCTGAGCACAGAGCCTGTTGTGGGGCTTGGTCCCATGACCCTGAGATCATGACCTGAGCCGAAATCAAGAGTCAGACTCTTAGCTGACTGAGACACTCAAGTGCTCCACAATCTTCATGTGTTTTAAAACTCTTTAATTATAAATATGTTCATCTTTGAAGAATTCTTAATCTTTTAAATATTGTTATTCAGAAATATCTACATTATTAAATTTAAATGGAGCTTAAAAACATACTATGGAAAATCCTTATTTTGTCTTTTTTTTTTCTGAATAAAACATCACAGTATGTTAACAAAAGCTATGGAATCACTTTGCTGAATGTTTGAAAACAGAGTCTCATTTCTCTGGCAATAGCTGTGGTTTTGCCTGAAAGTAGGAGTCTTAAACTATTAAATTCTCATTCTAGGTCTACATTTCTGACTCTGGTGTTGTTATATTCTCCACACCATGGCTTGACTGATTGCACAGATAATCCTTGAGTAATAATTAAATGTATCAGAGGACCATGGAGGTAATCTTAAACCAACTGGTGTTGACACATAGATTGTGTTTCATAAAAGTTGTTGAATGAATGAGTGGCATCCAACACCATGAATCTGAGTGAGCATCCCAGGAAGGTTAAGCTGAAGAAGAAAACGTGGCTGCAATGGGTAAACAATAGAGCAAAAAGCAGAGGAGATAGTGGAGGAACATCATCCTCTATGTCAGCAACATTAAAAAAATAATTATAGGGGTGCCTGGGTGGCTCAGTCAGTTGAGTGTCTGATTCTTGATTTTGGCCCAGGTCATGATCTTGAGGAACTGGGATGGGTCCCTATGCCAAGCCCTGCACTCAAGGGGGAGTCTGCTTTAGGATTCTCTCTCCGTATCCCTCTGCCCCTCCCCCTGCAGGCGCGCGCTCTCTCTCTCAAATAAATAAATCTTTTTAAAAAAAATCTTTTAAAAAAATAAATATAATCCCCCCCAAAAATAGTTGAAGCATTTTCCAAATTTGAAGATTTGATAACAGTGGGTATCAATGAGAAATTACATCTATCCTGCAAGAACCATGCTCCTGCTTACTTATGGGATGAAGGAGAGATGTAGCCACATGGGGTCTACAGCTTTTGAATTTTCATTGGGCAAGGAGTGTTGATGCGTTATTGTTAATAAACACTGACTTTGACTCAGAAAATGCTACATTAGGTCATTTGAGTTCTATAGGCCTCCAATACCGTACATTATTCCAAACATTACATTATTACAGTACATTAAAATTTGTGTAAATAGAGTGAGAGAGAAGAAAGAGAAGGGGGAAAGAAAGTGAAAATAGGAAGATGAAAGACTGAAAGAATATGGAGCGTATTTGTGGGGTTTTGTTTTGTTTTGTTTTTTTGTTTGTTTTTTAGATTTTATTTATCTGACAGAGAGAGAGAACAAGCACACAAGCAGGGGGAGTGGCAGGCTGCGGGAGAAGCAGGCTGAGCAAGGATCCCGATGAGGACTTGATCCCAGGACCCTGGGATCATGACCTGAGCTGAAGGCAGACGCTTAACCGACTGAGCCACCCAGGCACCCCTGAAACATATTTGTTGATTATGCAGTAATTCAACTTTTTAGACAATTTTGACACTGAGGTTTATATAGCTCACTCACTCAAAGAAGACTTCTGATTTTGCATTCCTCTCCCTTGGGGTCCAGTTGAAATACTAAAGTTCATATATTACGAAATAAGATGAATTGAAGCATGAGCCTGATGGTAAGCATACAAATGCACATAATTTTACTATTTACTGCTACTACTACTATGACTAGTTGATTTTTTTAAACTTACACTTACCAAAAACTATTCCAAAAAAATTTTTTGTGGGTTAGCCCATTTAATCCTCAAAAAACTCCTAAGAGTTATTTACAAATTTTATCCCATTTTACAGATGAGGACCTGAAACAGAGAAATTAAGAAATTTTTTAAGTTCATGCAAAGAACATACGGTGAAGCGAGGAATTTCTCGAACAATTTTGAATCTTATGCTAGGCAGTGGAGAATCAGAAATGAATAAGACACGATCCTTTGCCATAAGTGTAAAACACTGTCTTTGTTAATTTCAGAGCAGAAGTGGGGGACAAGGGAGAAGTTAGAAGACCTACGTCCTACCACCACAATGGACTCCCTTCCCTAAGTTTGGATGTGATTCTGGTACAATCTCCCATGTCTTGGTGATGGTGTGAACTATAGCAGAGATAGGATCAGAATCACCACTTATGAGATTATACAGATTACCCAACCAGTGGAGTGTCCTAGCATGGGGTTGCCTATAGGAATCAGATGCTTTTTGAGTCCATAGGACAGCTCATTCTACTTGCTGAGCTTTGTACTTGGGGTTCATGTCACTAAAAGGAGGTAACTTTGTGAAAAAGCTCAGCCAGAGAAGATAGCTTTTTCTAGTTCAAGTGAAGGCATCATTGTGCTTGAGCAGCCCTGGGTGGTCTGGACTGCCTGAATTTTGAAGGAACATGACCCCTGAAATCACAGATGCACAGGGTTCAATCGTGTAAGAGATGGACAATGAACTTGCTCTGATGGAGCTCACATTCTAATCATGGGAGACAAAATGACACAGGTATACTTATTACCATGAAATAAATACAGAAGAGCAATGGAACAGAACTGACTGATGCAGGGGTTGCTATCTGAGATATTCCAGGAGTTTCTGAGCTGTGGATAATGAAAAGCAGTGAACAAGCAAAGATCTATAGAAGCAGCCTTCTATGCAGAGGAAAATCCTACAGTGAGAACTACTCAAATTATGAAATAACTTATTGTTCTATTTATTGAGGTACAGTGATGAGTCACAAATTCATCAAGGTAAATAGAAAATCAGAGGTAGCCTCAGATGACCTCTGAGGGAGGGACCTAACACTACCTTCTCAAATTTTCTCCTTTCAATCTCTGACTTTCTCCTAAAATGAGATTTCAGATAGCTATTTTCATGGGTACCTAAAGTATTAAGCCTAGAGAAGATACTGGTGTATTTGGGGTTTAATCTCAGATGTTGTGATATAATTACATTACATTTACATGACAAAACAAGAAGACAGGTTGACCAGTTTTAGCCAGTACCCAGTCAGACAAGTACAGGGGAGGAAGCGATGGGGAGGCACAAGGAATAGGTAGATAATGCAGAGCAGGAACAGTCAAATCTCTTTGCCTCTTTTTTTTTTTCTTTTTTTAACATAACCAACTATTCTATCTCACATGAAGACTATCTTAGGTAACGGCAACAAAAAAATGTTAACATCATCTTTTCTTGTTTTCGGGGTTATCTGATAGATGTAGCCTAAAAGTATCTATAAACTGAAATTTTATATTTATTTTTGACAATCTGCTTAATAAGAGTGCTGATGACAGTTAGAGATATAGTTCCCCTGAATGTCATATCATATGAGAAAAGGGGAAATCAATTCAAAGATATTCCTATAGCTAGGTATGTTGTGTAAATATTCAGGGAGTGAATTATATAATGTGTGAGTTCAGCAAACCATAGGAAATGAGGAATATGACTTTGAGTGACACAATCATTGGGAATAATATTAGAAAGAAATGTGCTTAGCTAGAAGTCATCAGAAACTCTGGTTTTTGGGGCACCTGGGTGGCTCAGTCGTTAAGCTCTGCCTTCGGCTCAGGTCATGATCCCAGGGTCCTGGGATCGAGCCCCGCATCAGGCTCCCTGCTTAGCGGGAAGCCTGCTTCTCCCTCTCCCACTCCCCCTGTTTGTATTCCCTCTCTCGCTGTGTCTCTCTCTGTCAAATAAATAAATAAAATCTTAAAAAAAAAAAGAAATGGATTTTCCAAAATCCATTCAACATGCAAATTTATTTATTGCCCAACTTCTTTTGTTTTTTTTTGTTTTTGTTTGTTTGTTTTTACTTTTATTTTATTTATCTTTTTTATTATGTTATGTTAATCACCATACATTACATCATTAGTTTTTGATGTAGTGTTCCATGATGCATTGTTTGCGTATAACACCCAGTTCTCCATGCAGTACGTGCCCTCTTTAATACCCATCACCAGGCTAACCCATCCCCCCATCCCCCACCTTCTATAGCATTCTTGGGATATTGCGGCAAGCAAACACTGGTGATCACACACTGAGGCAAATAATATGGTTTTGGGTTGGGAAATGTAACACACACACAAAAACATATTTGTCTTTCCTTGGTAAACAAATAGGTTGGATAGTAAACACATCATATTTCTTATTTATATAGCATAATTCTGTATTTTCTGTGCAACCTGACGTTTCATCTCTCTTTTGTTTGAGATTTTTATTTCATTTACTGAATCAACCATAGGAAAAGCAAGTGTATCTCTACATTTACTTTGAAAAATGGCATAGGGAAATATATAACATAAGATAGCTTTCAGATTAATTACCCTTTAATAAAATAGCCGTGTCTTGATTACATTGTAAACCTATAAATAGTTATGGATATTTGAATGATGAGGGTTCACTTTATTATGTGCAAAGTGGTTCCGTTTTATAGTTAGGTGTAATTATTGAGAACATCAATGCCACCATGAGGTTAAGTATAAAAAAGAGCTTGTGCTATCTGTTCAAGATATGCAAGAACACAATTGGGTAGCAAGTGTCAAACACAGCTTGGTGTGAACTAAACAAATCGGGGAGTTATGACTCTCTTAGCTCTTATTTGGAAAGTCCTACAGCAGGATAGTTTTCAGCTTTGGTTACTCTAGTGGCTCAACAATAAAACACAGTGCTTTTCATTAATATCAGTTACAGAGTTTGAAACGAACACTAAGCCATAGTTAAGGTTCAGTAGCCCTTTCCCCATAATATCAATCTTGCCTGCTTTCTTTGTTACTTTACTTAGGTTTTTATCCTTTGTTGGACACAGGGCTTCTGTTTTTTTATTTGAACATACGAATATTGATCTTTTTTCACCTTTAAATTAATCAACCTAAAACAGTAGAAAAGCCTTGAAATAGCAACTCAATGAATATTAAATGCCAATCATGTTTCTGGGATTAAAAAATTATAGACTTTACTAAAATTAGAAATTAGAAAATTTAAAATTTTTCTTTTTCTTTTACTTTTTTTATTGTCCCTTTCAAGTATTTTCTCTCATTATATACCACTCCCTTTTATTCCACCTGCAGGACTCATAGGCTCATATGGGCAACAATGACATCACCCTATTTGCTTAATTGGCAAAGCGGCTGACAAACTCAAGAGACAAACATAAATGGAGTATACACCACTGCACACTACTAACGGGACATAAAGTCATACATGGAAATTCGTGGGAAAAAAAGATCTTGGCCAAAGGTACACTGGGAAAGAATAGGCTCATTTATTAATAAAAAATTAAATTATTATATAATTTGAATTCAATTAATACTAATATTAAGCTATTAACTTTTTACTGATCTCACTCCATTCACATTATATTTGAGCTCACTTAGCACACCATCACTGATTAGTGTTATTAAATTTATAATTTTATGATTTAAGGGCTTCCAAGAAACAGTTAAGATAAACTGGGATAAACTTCAGACTATTCAGTTCAAATAGTTTGAGCTAACTAAAATCCCTGTATATTTAAATCATACACTGTAGTATACCCGGCACTAAGTATCTAGTAAATACTTCAATTATTCTTCATTTCTTCCATAATGTAATTCTAAGATGTGTTCTCCCTCCCTTTCTTTGTTCCTCCCTCTTTTTATTATTTTTTTTTCCTAATTCCTTCAATAGCTAATACCTTACAGAACTGCCCTACAATTTTTCCTTTCAGCAGCCGTTTTCAACCTTGGCTGCCCATTAGAAACACTATCAAAGCTTTTAAAACATTCTGCCTCTACAGATTCTGATTTCTCTGGTATGGAATGAAGGCTGCTCATTGGTATTTCTTAAAAATTCCCAGGCAATTGTAATGGGTTCAGAACTGAAGACAGGCAAGTAAGTCACTGGGACACAGTGATAGGAGATCTAGAACTGGACAATTCAGGAGGTGCCAGAGTGAACACACCTACCTAGATCTGGATGTGAAGTATATGCATAACTCTCCCAGGACGAGCGGTTCTTGAGCAGGACAGGAGAGAAGGACACAACGACAAGTGGAAGAAGCAGTAGAAAGCAGGAGAAAGAAGAACTTCTACATGAAGAGGAAAGAATATGTGGAAACATGCAAAGTTTGGAATGGCCCAGGTAGATGAACACATTGGAAAGTAATGGGGGGGTGCCTGGGTGGCTCAGTCGGTTAAGTGTCCGACTCTTGATTTGGGCTTAGTCATGATCTCAGGGTGGTGAGATGGGTGTGGAGCCTACTTAAGATTCTCTTCTCCCTCTCCCCCGGCTCCCTCCCCACCACCCCCCTGCCCCCCTGCTCACTTCCTGTCTCTAAATAAATAAATAAATAAATAAAATTTTTAAAAGGAAAATAATGGGATAAGAGGCTAAAAAAGACCAAGCAGAGGCTGAACTTGGTGTGCCAAGCTATGTGTTTAGATTTCATCCTACAAGATTTAACAGATTAGTCAGATCATGCACACACTTTGGAAATATCACCCTGAGAAAATGATGATGGGTAAATGGGAAGACACCTAGCATGACATCAGGGAGGCCAGTGAGGATATTCTTGCAAAAATCCCAAGACAAGAGAGAGTGGGGGAATATGGAAAGAAGGAGTAGTGATGAGGGGAAGAATGTGAGCAAGGGTTAACAAAGGGTGAAAGATTGAGAGGAGTCAAATATATGTTCTTGGTTTGGGGCTTGAGCAATTAGTATGATGGCAGAGCCATTCTTCAGGATGGAAGCTATGGCATATGAATAAACTTTGAAAAGAAAACTGATGATTCACATTTGCACAAATTGTATTTTAGAGATCTAAAAGATACCCAAGTGGAAAGATAAGTTTAACAAGCCGTAGATTTGGGGCACCTGGGTGGCTCAGTCGTTAAGCGTCTGCCTTCGGCTCAGGTCATGATCCCAGGGTCCTGGGATCCAGCCCCGCATCGGGCTCCCTGCTCAGCGGGAAGCCTGCTTCTCCCTCTCCCACTCCCCCTGCTTGTGTTCCCTCTCTCACTGTCTCTCTCTCTCTGTCAAATAAATAAATAAAATCTTAAAAACAAAACAAAACAAAACAAACAAACAAACAAAAAAAAAAAAACAAGCAGTAGATTTAGGGATCTTGATCTCCAGAAAATTCTGGGTTAAGAAAAAACATAGGAGTCATTTAGAATTTTAATGAATTTCTGATTGTGGATGGAATTCCTTAGGAAAGAGCATTTGGATTGAAATGAAAGAGAACCAAAAACAGAGACCAACAGAACAACGTTTAGTTGCTTATAGGCACACATGTGTGCTTCCTTTTCTGTCGCTGGAAAGTGGTTGCCCAGCCAGAGATTACATTTCCCATGCACTTGGGAGTGGATAAGGGACTGGATTTCAGTTGTGGAGTATGAGCAGAAGTTGAGCAGAAGTTGTGTGTGTCAGGTCCATAACAAGGCTCTTAAGAAGAGTGTATTTTTTTTATAGGCGTTTTATCCCCCTCCTAGCACATTTTAAAAATGTTAGGATCCTAAAGAATGCCAGAGTCATAAAATGAAAGGTCTCCTAGTCTCTGAACATTCACAGCCACCAAAAGACCAGCTTTGTAGTGTTACATGAGCAGGAATAAACTTCTTTTGTGCTAAGCCACTGGGATGACCACAACTAAAACAATTGATTCTTTGCACCATATTGCTCATCAGACCTAGTCTCCTCTGCCTACCCTATGCATACAAATCCTATTCCTCCTTCAAAGCCCAGTTCATATTCTTCTCTTGTGTGAATTCTTTTAACCATGGTCACCTTCTGTGCTGATTTCCTCTTGTGAAATCTTCACATAATTTTTGATCACTCGTTTGGCAAATAACCATGCTTTTTAATGTGTATTATAATTTTAATTGACTTTTCATGTATTTTTGGTTTCTCTCTTTCTGGAATAAACAATCAGGCTTGCATTCAGTATATTTTTCATATATTTTTTTCAAAGGATGAAAAGGGGTTTTTTTCTCCATTAAAAAAAGACAATTTCTAAACTAAACCCCAAAATAAAGAAGAAAGGGGGGGATTTTTGAATTTTAATGTCGATTAAACAATTATATAAAAGTTATGTGCTTGGCAAAGAACTAAGCCTGTCTCTGTGTATGTGCTTTGAATAATAAGGATTATATTTTAGGAGAACAAAAACTATGGAGCCAACTAGATTTCTGTGTTCCTTAATCAGCCATCCTGAGAATTTACCTTTATTTTTGAAATAATTGTAGAACCCATCAGATGCCTTACATTCTATAGCACTCAGTTTTTGATTTTGTAAATATCAACTGAAATCAGTAGTAATTAATTTACATTGTTTTGTATTATGTATATTTTTCTTAAGCTTACTGTCATACTTTTAGTCCAAGTTCCATATTCTCATACTATTATGACAAAATTATATTTATATATATTTATACTATATATATTAATCATATATTTATTATATATATTTACAACATATAGAAATATATATTATATTACACACAATTTTAACTTTAACTTTATGCTATAATGCAAAGTGTTAGATTTCCCAGGTCTGGGTTAATGGTCAGAATTAGGGTGGATGATGGAGCATTCTGTCCCCTTCAGACAAAGTGGTGGACGTTTCTATGCCAGGTGTCACACACTCTATAAGCTAGCATCTCTGAAAGGCCCTTGGCCTGTTGCCCTGTAAGTGTTTTATTCCCAAGCTTGCAGCTAAAATAAATGACTCCACATCTTTATTTCCCATCTATCAACTGCACGGTAGACTTTAAGGCTAATTTGTCACTCTACCCCTTTGGAGAAAGAAAAGGTGATAAATGGTTTAATTAGATTTCTTTTTTATAAGAAATCATTTCTGCAAATGTGAGGCTGTGGAAATCATGCCTGAGGGACAGAATTAGGAAAAGAAAATATTTCTCTAGAAAAAGCATCAAAGTGTTATGACCATAGCCCAAGAATGATGAGACAGAAAGAGTATGTGTTGTTTATGACCACGCCACCGCTAAGGCTCTTATTCCGTGACAACCATTTCGGTGAACAAGAATAACGGGTCAGAAGATACTTTCAGAATATTTCACTGCTTTGACTGCAATGTTAAATCTTTATTTGACTTTATTATTTGTCGCTCAGAAGTCCATACTTCAAAAGAAAAATGGCGTAACTTTCAAATGGGTCTTCCTGCACATATATTTTCCCCAGCAGGGCGCCAATGTGTTTGCAGTCAGGGTGTAGCACCCCTCACCTGCCTTGTGTGACTGCCCCAGCATGAGAAGGAAGTGCAGGTTGTGAGGCCGAGTCAGCCCTCGCATTTCCAGTTTTCCTACCCACAGCATCTGAAATCCAGGGCTACCTTGCCTAGAACTAATGACTGCGACTAAGTATTTCAAAACTGACAAACAAGCATCAGGAGGCAAATGCTTTTATTTATAGCTCCTGAGTCATTTTAACTTGAAATGATTTGAACACACAAATACCCAAAAGTATCATCTACAGGATGGTGTTAATATTTTCATGTTCATGAAT
This sequence comes from Phoca vitulina, assembly GCF_004348235.1. Taxonomy (NCBI): domain Eukaryota; kingdom Metazoa; phylum Chordata; class Mammalia; order Carnivora; family Phocidae; genus Phoca; species Phoca vitulina. Next base: position 310,702 of record NW_022589717.1, on the reverse strand, counting down.
TCTGAGCTTTAATTGCCCCATTTGTTTTACTGGAAATTAGTTGTTTATCTTCTAAGATTAATAGAGAATTGGGTTTCCATGATCCTAAGAATAGTAATCTTTCTTTTAAGATGGGATCTATGCTTAGATTTGAATGAAATTCATAGGTTTGTAGTAATAGCTATCCTAATGTTAAATTTTTCTAAAGAAGTGAAGAAGCATTAGAAATAATAAGTTGTTCAAATGAATTGTCAAGAAATCTCACATCTGGTAAGTGAATATCACTTAAAACCACATTGTAAGTGACTGATTCATAATTCGAGTCCTTCCATTATAGCCACTGGGAAAATTTAATACTCATTAATCATCCAATAGGGGAATGTATCCTTAACATATCAGTGTTTTTGAAACTTTCAGAATCTGTGGGCCACTTGATGGATGAGGATGTATACACAGATGACAATTTTAAATTAAAAAAATACAAAAGGTTCCGTATAACTTTTAATATAAAAAATTAAATACATTTCAAAAAGTGAAATTAACAGTGAGTGGCTTTTTAAATCATGAAGATGGCATAGTTAGGAATCCATCACCAAGATATTTGTTTCAGGCTCAGTATTACATACTTTGGACCAAAAATCAAGTTCTACGCATTATATAATGATCAACAAGATGCTTTTTCTTCCTCTTTATTTCTACTAAATTAGAAAATTCACAGTCGGGATGGTAGGGCAGGAATGAGATCAAACACTGGGAGAGAGGGAATGGAGCATAACGGTCCAAGATTGGAGCCTGGTTCTGCCACTTATGAGCCATATGACCTTGGGCAAGTTTCTTGACCTCTCCGTGCTTGTTTCTCCAACTGTACAGTAAGGATAATAACAGTGCCTAAATCCCAGGGCTTGGGTGAAAATTAAGACAATTAATACAGATAAAGGTATCAGAAGAATGCCTGGCACATAGCAAATGTTCGGGAGATGTTAACCCTTGTTATCTGTTAATTCTGTTCGATCATGACTAAAGTTGAGCCCATGTACAACATGTGGCCAGAGCAGTGGTTTGTAAGCCATGTCCGTTCTAATTGGTCAAGTCTGGGCCATAACGGTTGTTGAGTATTTTTCAATACCACCCTCTGCAAATTCCTATATATTCACATAGGGCATGGATATAAATATAATGGAAAGGATCCTCATTGAGCACTGCTTATTAGCACCCCATTAGATAGATAAGTACTTAGAAGCTAAACATTTATCAATTTCAAAATAAAGAAGGAGGCAGATTGATTCTGGACCCACTTCTTTAGCAAATTGTTCTTTGCAAAGTAGTTCTTCCTGTTTATTTCATGAATTTGAATGTTGTTTAAAAAATGTATGTCCACAGTTTGGCTATTGTGGACATTGCTGCTTTAAACAAGCCAAGATGTCCATCAACAGATGAATGGATAAAGAAGATGTGGTATATATATATAATGGAATATTATGCAGCCATCAAAAGGAATCAGATCTTGCCATTTGCAACGACGTGGATGGAACTGGAGGGTATTATGCTGAGCGAAATAAGTCAAACAGAGAAAGACATGTATCATATGACCTCACTGATATGAGGAATTCTTAATCTCAGAAAACAAACTGAGGGTTGCTGGAGTGGGGGGTGGGGTGGGAGGGATGGGGTGACTGGGTGATGGACACTGGGGAGGGTATGTGCTCTGGTAAGCGCTGTGAATTGTGCAAGACTGTTGAATCTCAGATCTGTACCTCTGAAACAAATAATGCAATATATGTTAAGAAAGAAAAAAAGAAGAAGAAGAATGTAGCAGGAGGGGAAGAATGAAGGGGGGGAAATCGGAGGGGGAGAAGAACCATGAGAGACGATGGACTCTGAAAAACAAACTGAGGGTTCTAGAGGGGAGGGGGGTGGGAGGATGGGTTAGCCTGGTGATGGGTATTGAGGAGGGCACGTTCTGCATGGAGCACTGGGTGTTGTGCACAAACAATGAATCATGGAACACTATATCTAAAACTAATGATGTAATGTATGGGGATTAACATAACAATAAAAAAATAAAAATAAATAAAAATAAAAATAAAAAATGTATGTCCAAAGAAATTTTTTCTCTAAGAAGTGAATAAAATCATCTATTCAGACAAAGTTTTACTTCAACCAGTTACCTGACAATTTGCCTTTTAAAGAACTATATTATTCTATACATTAAAACATCAAGTTATTTTTTTCCTAAATGTTTGGTTCAACCTATCAAGATATTAAGATGTTAAAGTTATTTACCTATACCACTTGAGCAAGCCATTTGAATTAAAATAAAGATCTTTCCTGGAATTATAGGATGTAAAGGAAATTTTTTAAAATTCAATTATTTTTTGGAAAATTCATGTTTGTAATGGAAGGATTATTTCTGTTAGCAGATCTATTAAGATAATTCAGCATATTAGTACATAATTACTAAAAATAAAAACTTGTAATGGGCACTCATCATAAGCACACATACGTGTTAATGTATTTAATTTTCACAATAACTCAGTAGCATGGGTACTATTTTTCTCCTCATTTGCAAATGAACAGAGCCATGGAGAGGAAAAGCGATTTTCTCACAACTAGTAACAGAGCAGGTATTAAAACACAAGAAAGTTTGACTCCAGAGATAATGCTTTTAAATACCACAATAAACAACCTTTGAACACAGAAATGACTATCTTCAACATCCATTCTTAGTGAAAGCTCTTAACAAAATATGAACGGATGAATACATTTACATCATTGTATGAACATTTGTGTGTGAGTATATAAATGAGTATATAAAGGAGAAATATAGTACTTACATTAAAGCAAAAAAATATAATTTAATATTTGTTCTGCATAAAATTGTAAAGTAGTTATATCAATCCTCATTTGCAAATGATTTCTCTGTTTACTTAGAGAGAAAACAAATCAACGAAAAGACTATTTTACAGGACCATTCAGGCAGGTAGGCGGGATTCTAAGATGGCTCCTGAGATTTTCACCCTTGTGTGTGAGAGAATATATGAATAACATGGGAAATCACTCGTGAATTAGGTTACTAATCAATTGACTTTCTGTTACTCAAAAGGGTGATTATTCTGGGTAGGCTAACCTTAATTAATAAGGCACTTTTAAGAGAAGGAGACATATCAGAGAGAACCACACCCTGCTGGCCAGGAAGAAAGCAAACAACCATGTTGTGACTACTTACAGGGGCCATGTGGCAAGGACTGCACTTGCATATTGTTGAACTCACCCCTGCCTTGGACACATGGCCCTCAGTGGGGAGGACAGGTAACAGTCCAATGGCAGAGATAGAAGCTTTGTCTCATTCATGCAAAGAATGATCATCCCTCATTTGGGAGAGTTTAAGAAAAACAGAGGAGACCACAGATTACCACATGGGAGGCAACAGAGAACACGGTGAAAAGGGCCCACTGGAATCACAGAGCGACAGATAGAAAGCCATCGGATGCAGGTTCTAAAGAACCTGCAGGGGTAATGCAGTGATGGGGGCACACAGGGGAAGGGACACTTGCAGCCACTCCCACTCAGAGCAGGTGCTGTAGATCGGAGGTGGGTGAGAGGCAGTGCAGGGGCTACCGTGCTGGGCTAAATCGCATCTTGTTGGTGACTACTGGTATCCCAGAGGCTCATTAACTGCTATTAACTGCAAAAAAACTCATCCTCTTTCCGACTGATTCAGTTTGTCAGCACCATTTTGAAGGCCAATCTCACATAATCTCATGAAAGGAATATCATGCAAGCCAGTAAGAGCAGTCCTAGTTAGGGACTGATTACAAAGATCATACCCAAATCTTTGTTTCCAAAACTGAAGAAATAATGAGCTTATTAATAATGATCTCATCTGCTAATTTTAGAGAATTCTACTATACTGCAATACAATATTGAACTTTGAACACCTTAACATGGGAATTTTTTGAACGCATGAATAGTTATATCGATAGCTCTTCTTTTAAATTAACATAATAAGAGCAACAATGAGAGGAAACATTTAAAATGGGATGAGATTAATCAAAACAGCATCTTTCCAATGGCTTGGCATAATTGCCATCTTCTTTGAGAGAAGTACAGACAAGATTTTGGCTGTGCCCAGTCATCAAGGTCTTGACCTTTCAAACTTTGAAATCCTGGATGAAAGATTTGAAAATACTCTCTAGGTGACTGTCTATGGTTTCCAAGGTGATACAAGAATAACTTTAATGTAGGCAGGAAAATGCATACTACATATATGCATTGCTCTTTTCTGATTGACCCTAACAGGGATGGATTGGAGATTGCAAATCCAGTCTCTAAATTTAGAGTAAATTAACAAAAGGATTCACGTTTCAGTCAAGCAAACCATTGTATGAAACTAATTGGTAACAGATGCTATTAACTGCAAAAAAAAAAAAAAAAAAAGTATAACTGGATTCGATGGGAATCTAACCATGCAAATCACAGTCCAATTAGAATCAGACCCTAATAGGTGCATGTGGAAAACATTTTTGTGCATTTGATGCACCTCCATCCAGTACCTTCTGCCTCCTCACACAGTTTCCCCAACCTCTGTGTCCGCAGGGTGAATACTGAGAATTGAGAATACTCAGGTCTCAGAGTGATTACTGGGAACGAGGTTAACAAATTTCTTCCATCTTAACCAGAAGTTGTATGGAACTTACTCCACCTCAAAAAAGCTTTTAATAAAATATTGTTCATTTATTGTACCAAATTTGGATTTGTGGAAAATTTCAATGGCTTTCCAGGTATATCAGAGACACTTAAAATGTTACCATCCAAATTCCGTAAAACATATTTGAATGAGATCAGGTCTTCTTAGTTAAGGATCTTATTCCATAGATAAAATTAGGGAAATAGGAAAACAGGACATTGGGCCAGGGAAAAACACACAAGTAGTCTATGTCTTAGTTTAAGTAAGCGGTAAACGAATCAAACCAGTTCTCTTAGTGCTTAATGCCACCTTAAAGGTATGTCTGGAATACATGGGTAATGCCATTTTATACTCCCACCAATTGCATCTTAGTTGTTGTACATTCTTGCTATCACCTGATGTTGTCAGGTGTTCTTTGTTTTTTGGGGTTTTTTTTAGTTCTAGCCTTTCTAGTAGGTGTGGAATGGTATCTTACTGTGCTTTTAATTTGCATTTTCTTGATGGGTACTCTTTTCATGTGATGTTTTCTTTTTATAATTTTTTAGTTATGTTTGCCTCTCCCCCTCAACTAAATTATGAGTTGCTAGAAGGTAGGAACTTAATCATTATTGACTTATTTTGAGAAAAAAAAGTTATCTTCATGTATAACCTTCTATCCTATTCTCCTCATATGTCACACCTTTCTTAGCTGTTCTTCTCTTCACATCTTACAGTCTCCCCCCTCCAGGATTTTCTGACAGGACTGTCACACTTGGGTGCTAACTTACCGTCTGCAACACTCATAATCTTCTGTCAACTACTTCTACTTCCAGGTTTTATGGAACAAACAAAACAATGGTTATTTACCAGTTGGAGCAATAAAATGCATTTATAAGTCTCATGATGTTTAAGTAATTTATTTAAATAATGTAAAAATATGTAAAATATGTAAAATGTAAAAATGTAAAAGTATGTAAAAAATGTAAAAATAATTTTATGATTGATTTTGATAAACTGCCAGAAAATACTTTATCTGAAGCTCAGCAATTTTTACTTCTATAAAGAATTTTTCCTCTTTCTGCTTTTCCATTTTCCATTACTGTATATACTAATATTGTAATTTACTTCAGTATGTTTGGGATAAAAATAAAGACATTTGGAACGTAACTATGTTTTTAAAAGCGTCAATACCTTTATGACACAACAAGCAAAAAATACAGGTGATGCAATCTTATTTGCCAAAAAAGTAAAATAGTTTATTTTTTTTTATGTTATGTTAATCACCATACATTACGTCATTAGTTTTGGATGTAGTATTCCATAATTCATTGTTTGCATATAACACCCAGTGCTCCATGCAGAACGTGCCCTCTTTAATACCCATCACCAGGCTAACCCACCCCCCACCCCCTCCCCTCTAGAACCCTCAGTTTGTTTCTCAGAAAAGTAAAATAGTTTAAAATGTTGCTTTTGCACTTGGACTTTCAAAAACATGCTCAATAATGTATAGAAAATAATGATGTTTTTATCCTAAAATGTTAGAGTCACTTTGGCACTAGGCTATTGTATACACCAAATGAATTGTTGGGCTTTTAAAGAGGTGCTGTTTACCCTAAATGTTGTGAGGATTAGAGCTGGTGAAGAGCTTTGATCTCCAAAAGCAAACACAGAAACGCTAAGCAGCCTGCGTTGGTAAATCACCCAACCCAGAGGAAGCAGAAAAAATCACAATCCAGACATCCTTTTGGAATGTTGCTAATGCCACCTCACGTTTCATAAAAGTTGCCCTGAAACAGCCTTTGTTTTTGCTTAAAAATTCCGCATCATTACCAAGCTTTCAAACATGAACCACAGCATAGTATGTTAATACAGTCCTCTTTTCAGTCATTTCTTCATTCATTCTCCCTTCATTCCACAAAGCTGTTAAAAAAAAAATCAACTTTGATAATAGGTAACATTCAGGGGCTGTAGGTTTCTTTGCCTGTGAGGAGGAAAAACAATCAACAAAGAACGGGGAGCAGCAGTGAGTGCCTGTGGCCGCTCAGAACCACAGGGCTAAGTGTGTTACTTTTTACACATGGAGCTCCACTAATCCCGGGGCCATGATCAGCCCAGTTGTTGCTAACACCTCACAAGGTTCAGAACTTGCTCGTGACCAGAGACCTAAGTACATGTTGGAGCAAGGCTTCAAAACCAAGATTTGCCATCCTAGAACCACAGATCTTTCCACTGTGTAACACTACCTGCCGGAGAGCGATCAACTTTTCCTGTTCCCTCACCAGATTAGTTTAATGATACTGAATTCTTTTCTCCCCATAATCCTACCGAAGGGAAGTGCAATTCCCAGATAGATTAGAGCTATTTTTTACGCCATAACACATGCCAAGACTATGGGTTTATTAAGGAATTTATTCGATTAGAATGAGAAAAGCAATCCATTCGGTAAGCTGCCTTTAGTTAGTCATGTAGATCCTGTCATAAGTGAGCAACTACATGAACGTTTGACAGGGCTTTCTGATCCTGGCAAAACTTATTTTTATTTGTTTCCTCTTCTTCCCTCTCCCAGACGATAAGTTTTCAAACAAGGAGAGGTCCTAAAAAAAAAAAAGTTGCTTACATATTTTTCTTTCCTCCAACCCCACAAACAATTGTAGGTCCTCAGAAGTATTGTTGACGAATCATGTTTTGAAGATACATGATTTCAGTGGACTTTTTCAAATATTTATTTTGTGTAATATGCAATATTAACATTAAAAAAGTGAATAACATTTCTGGTATTAAAAATATACATGAGATGATTAAAATGTGAGAACAAAATAAATAATACTATGAAGTATAGATTCTTCATGATGTAATTACACATCTTTAGTATGTAAAGCAACCTTAGATAGTGTTTAGTTGAACGCCTTCATTTCCTCGGTGAAGAGATAAAATGACTAAGCAAATTCTAACCAGTTTTGGAAAAAACGTGACTTTTTAATAAATTCTATTATGGATCGAATGTTTATATCTCCCCAAAATTCGTGTTAAAACTCTAACTTCCAATCTGACTGTATTTGGAGGTAGGGCCTTTATGGAAATAAGGTTAAACGAAGTCATAAGGGTGGGGCCCTGATCCCATAGGCCTAGCGTCCTTACAAGAAAAGACATCAGAGAACTTGCTCTCTCTGCCTCTGCGTGTGTCCCAAGGAAAGGTCACGTGAGGAGAGAGAGCTGATCCTGCTACACCAGGGGAGATGTCTCATCGGACACCAGACATTCTGCTGGCACTTTGATCTCTGGCTTCCAACCTCTAGAATTGTGAGAAAATAAATTTCTACTTTTTAAGCCACCGGCTCAGTGGCATTTTGCTACGGCAGTCTGAGCAGACTAATATAAATTCCTTATAAAAGGTTTTTACAAACATCTTTCAGTCCTAATTGATTTTAAGTTACAGAAAAATTGCAAGTGAGCTGCTGAAAATTTCATTACTCTAGTTTATGAAGATTAGTGGGATGACTGGGGGCGGATAACAAAAGGTGTCCCTCAGGACACATTTCTTCTTCTTCCTTTAGGAATAGAACCCCTCAATTTTAGTGGCTGTATCCCTATTTTGAATAAAGTCTATACTTTCAAAAATTCCTTGCAGCTAAGTGAGGCCCAAAAGTTCTGCCCATGGGCCCTCAGTGGAAGTAAAATGGCCAATTTCTGGATCTTGTCTTTAAACAAAGGAGACATGCTCTCTACGGCGCCTTCTACCTGTTGCTGGGGGAATGCAGACGTGAAGGCAGGAGCTATAGATTCCATGTTGCACTAACGAATGGTGGAACACTACACCAAAAACTAATGATGTACTACATGTTGGCTAACTGAGCATAATAATAAAAAAAAGGAATCCATGTTGCACATGACATGAAAAGAGGGTGTTGAGGAAGACAGGAAGTGTTAGAACATGGATGATTATGAGAGTTATCACATCTGCACTGGACTATGTATCCAGACCTTTGAAAGAGAGAAAAACAGATTTTTACTTTGTTTAAACTACTATAAACCAAGCAATCATAAGTATATGTCAGAGGCGAGAAAAAAAAAAAAAAGAAAACCAAAAAACACCAAACAGTCAAACATTCCGGTCTTAGTCTGACAGTTTTTCTGGTTCCATTGAGCTTTTAATCTGAAAAATAAAATGGATGATGATTATTAAAATAGTTCGACATCTTTCTAATGATAAGTGCTTTTATTTAATCAAACTTTAAGCTAATAAAAGGTATTTTTCTTGGTTCTGATACCCACAGAATATAGCTAAATATAGAAGGAAAAATAAAAGGCAGAGCATTTGTTTGTTCTTTTTTAAAGAACTGGCATACATTTCATTTTTTATAAAACTATATGCCTTTCAAAATCAAGGACCACTGGGAATACATTTTAAATCAACACCAGGTTTGCCCTTTTGCCTACCAAAAAAATAAAATAAAATAAAAATCCCAACCCTACAGCAGTAATGACATCACTTCCCTGATGCCAAAAAACTGCTTCAAATTTGGTAGTAAATGTTGCAAACTCATTTGTTATTCTTTGTGCACAGAAGCAAAGTGGCAGAATTATTCTTGCAAATTGCTTTGATACATGTGATTCCTCTGGGATTAAACATTCCTGAACTCTTTCTGCTTTACTGATCGCTTTCATGCAATCCTTTTGACAAAGACTAGATTCACGATTGTGTGTTTGGTTTTTTTTCCCACTGTTTGGAGATTTTGGTTAAATTTTCTGGTTACTTGACAAATATGCTCCACTGCTTAGGGCTTTGTCTTTCATTCTCTAAAGAATAATAGCTGTTAATGTAGATGAAGAACACAGCATTATTGTAAAATGACACGGAGAGTACACAGTAAATGTGCCTGAGTATTTTATTAGTTTTTTAAGGCCATCACTCATATCAACAATCCTTGCTTTTCAAATGGATTTCCATTAAACAACAAAAAATTGATCATCGTTATGTTTTAAAAGAAGCTTAACAGTATAAATATTTATAATCCTGGGTTTGGGTTGAATTGTTAATACATAATAAATCACATTCTTCCTTCTGATTTCTGAAGAGGGCAAAGCATGAGTCAACATATTGAGATGGTTATGGATATAATTCTGTAATCTCCAGCATGATGAGTATTGAACGTGTATCTCTCAGCCCTGTCTTCGCTCAACTAGTACCTAACTAACATATTTTATTCTTTATTTTACACCTATTAGTAGGCAAAAACCCTCAACATATTTTAATTTGGTTTTTTTGGACTATGTTTCAATTTGAATTTAAAAGTGTTCTATTTGGGAGCGCCTGGGTGGCTCAGTTGTTAAGTGCCTGCCTTCGGCTCAGGTCATGATCTCAGGGTCCTGGGATCGAGCCCCTCATCGGGGCCTCCCACTCCCCTCCCTCTGCTTGTGTTCCCTCTCTCGCTGTGTCTCTCTCTGTCAAATAAATAAATAAAACCTTAAAAAAAAGTGTTCTATTTGGATTCCTTAAGCTGCTTGGAATCACATAACTATTTGTAATAATTTTTAACATTTTGATCATTTCAACTTATTGAAACTTTTTTTTAATCAAGATTGATGTATATATTCCATTGTACTGACAAAGCAAGTCCAGTGATTCACCAAAGCTTCAAAAGAATGGCCAATTGATATAGTGATGAGCCACAGTGATACCATATTCTTTCAATTTATCTACTGTCCCTGGTTCTCTGAATTAAGAAATGAAATCCACATAGAGAAATATATCAAGCCAAAAAGTAGGAGGAGGAGGCACATTATTTTTTTTCCAAATGACTGAATAGTAGAACTTGCATTATGTTTATAGATCAATAGAACTGGACCTTATTTAGACATGTATTAAAAAATGCACCAAGAATATTCCAGAGTAAAAATAGAGCACTATGAATAGATCCCTGGTCTCAAGAGATATACCCAAAACAAATTAAGGCTGCAGAAAAACAATCCAAGTGGGATGGAAGAAACATTTTCCTGAATGTTCATTATTTGGGGTTTTTTCTGCCTATTGTTTCTCAAAATTTGAACTGTGTGAGGCCAACATTTATACAGACCCTCCTTTCCAATACTCACCCTCAAACCTCGCTAATTTCATCTACAACAAGCAACTTATACCTAATTATGTTTGAGTATTTTCAGGGAGCATCTGTAAATGTGTTTTGGTTAGATAGTGCCTGCTTCACATTAGTGATGGCAACAGTTCTTTCATATACTTGTTATGTTATAAAGCCCAGATGAATGTGCTCTTTGCCTCCATGCATCATCCTTTGAAGGCCATTTTGAAGATTTTTACCGGTACCTTAAATATAATGGATTGGGTACGTTATGCTTTGATATATGGGACTCATGGAAAATGGGTATAATAGTCTATAGACTCACACTTCCCCAGATAACAGATAAAAGGGTTTTTGGAAAGGGAAAAATTATGTTTTCTTTTTTTACTCAAATTAGTTCTTTAGTTCATGTTTTAAAATGTAAATAAGACACGACTCATTATTGTATGACTATGTCACTAATATAGTCAGATGTTGGAGAATATTTTATATTTGTGCTGCATGCATGTAATTATTTTATTGTGCAACCTCCTCCTCTTACCCTCCCTTTCTCCCTTTCTTCTTCCCTGTTTTCCTCCCGATATATAATTCCTGTATATCCACTGTATGTAAAGCACTGCTCTAGTTGCTAGATTAAATAACATATTGCCTAATTAAAAGGACATGATTTGTTAAAGAGATGTTTAACTTAAACGCAGGACTCTTTCATCTTCTGGTTCCCACCAAGGGATTTTTCTCAGCAAGTCTCATACCAGACATCTTGGCCCCAGGGCCATGTGGTTTCATGTGGAACATGGAGCTCTCAAGCTCTGAAAAACTGTTTATTAGAAAAATTGTTTATTAATGTCAGTGGAATGACTTGTTAACAATATAATTGTCCTCCCCCAACCCACCACTGTTACCCCTTACTTTCCCCCCCGGTAATCACTGTTTTTCCCCTCTTGCTTCTTCCCAATGACTATGACGACTTTTTATCCTCGCAGGGAAACACAAAGATATGTTTAGCCTGCACCCCAAATTGGCCTTGCCTTTTTCCACACTTGCAAATGTCTTTAATCCCTCCAAACCACATCACCTTCCCGATCATTCTATCACTAAACTTAAAAGTACTGCGTGATAGCTCTGAAGCAGAGACTGGAATCATTCTACCCAGATAGAGTCCCTCCACCTCAATGTACCTGAGATGGAACATTTCTTTTTCCTACCACGAGGAATCTTCCCCTACTTCTAAATCTTGCTCAGTGTTACCATCATTTCTCCAGTCTCCAAGTCTCAGTCTCTTGGCATTTTCCTTGATTCTCCTTATCCTTAGATCTCCACTTGTCCAAATATCACAGTTCTGGCCAGTGATCTTTTCTTTATTTGGTTTCAGATCTTTGGCATTTAGATTTGATTCCTATTTCTGTAACTTGTGTCTAGAGTGACATGACCAGTATGATAGCCACTAACCATATGTGACTACTGGTTACTTGAAATGAGACTTGAATGAAAGTAATACCTAAAATTTAATTTAATTTAATATTTAAATAGCTATTTGTAGTGATAAGATTGTTAAAATAAATGAGGTTTTTATGGAAATGAAGCCTTTTTAAAAACAAAGATGATAAAGACTTGAAAATCGTTCGGGGGGTGGGGGGGCGGTCTTTGCCCAGGAATATGTTTTGAAAGAATATGGACAACCTCACTCTTAAATGACTTAGACCTCTACTACTCAAAATAGTAGCCACTCACCACATGTGGCTAAATTTAAATTAAATTACTTAAAGTTAAATAAAGTTATAAATACTGTTCCTCAATCATACTAGCTACATTTGAAGCTCAATAGCCACAAGTGGCTAGTGGCTACAAATTGAAGAGTGTAGAATGTTTCCATTTTTGTGGAAAGTTTATTTGAACACTGCTTGTCTAGAGTCTGTTACACCATCTTTGTGTTCAGTATAGACTGTTACCATAGCTTTCTTGTTTACTGATCAGTTTGTAGGATCCCTCCTTTAAATACATTATAATGTCAGATTAATTTTACCTAAGACCTAGTCAGTAAATACCTTGACCAAAAAATCTTTAAAAAATCCTACTGACTAGGAATTCATGTCATAACTTTCAACACCCAGTGCCTTTTTAATGGACCACAGTAAACCTCTTTAAATTTATCATACTATGTTCCCCAAAACGAATGTGCTCATCAAGAAAAAGTGGACCAGATTCATTCTAAACTCCAGTCCATTTCTCACATCCTCACAAGAATTTCCTCCTCACCTTTCCTCACATGGTTTACCAAAATCCTGAGCCCCGTGTAACCCCCATCTTTCCATGAATTCTCTGGGACTCTCCTGTGGTCGGTGATCCCAATCTTTTCTTCCACTCACACTCCTGCAGCATGTCTGGATAGAAAGAAGGCTTTCTTGTACTTGCCATGTGAAAATGGTCGGTAGTATCTGCACAGAATGCAGTGTTGAGAGAAGCTATGAGAAGGCATGAGGGAAAGAGGGATGAGATCAAGTGGCAAGCAGAGTCATCAGCAAGAAAAGGAGAGGATGCCAAACAAGCCATATGCCTGTCAAGCCTTCTCTGGGTAGGTATTTGAATCCCCAAGTATTCATTCTGGGCACCTTACTTGTCATGCTCTCCTCTCCCCTCTCTGCATACACAAATGTGACTTTTCCAAGGTTCGGCTCTCATATTCAGCTTCTCTGGTGAAACCCTGGAAAGACCTTGAGAATCTTGTACTTTACGAATATACTTTATCACACTACATATTATAAATTCTCTAAAAGCAATCTTGCTTCTCTTCATTGGGCCTAAAACCTTGCAATATTTAAAGAAAATAGTAAACAAACTTTTTGTGAAATGAAAGAACAATTGTTACAGTTGCCATGATTCATTATTTTCATTTAAATGACTTCACTATAAAGAGAAAAAAAAATAAATTCGAATTTGAATTTTTCTTCGCCTTGAACTTTTGCTCAAATTTAACTTCCTTTTCTTTTATTTCATGAATATATGTTAAAAACTTGTAAGGAGGGGCGCCTGGGTGGCTCAGTCCTTAAGCGTCTGCCTTCAGCTCGGGTCATGATCCCAGGGTCCTGGGATCAGGCCACACGTCGGGCTCCTCGCTCAGCGGGAAGCCTGCTTCTCCCTCTCCCACTCCCCCTGCTTGTGTTCCCTCTCTCGCTGTGTCTCTCTCTGTCAAATAAGTAAATAAAAAATCTTAAAAAAAAAAAAACCTTGTAGGGAGATCTGGATTGGAAATTTTCTCTTGCTGATCTAAAATGAGAAATTCTGGACTTAAGAGTTTGATATCAAAAGATTATATCACTAGGGTGCCTGGGGGGCTCAGTTGGTTAAGCTTCGACTCTTGATTCGGGCTCAGGTCATGGTCGTAGGATCCCAAGATTGAGCCTCGTGTCAAGCACCAGGTCTGGCTCTGTGCTCAGTGGGGAGTCTGCTTGAGATTATCTCTCTCCCTCTCCCATTGCCGACCCCCCCACTCTCTCTCTCTCAAATAAATAAATAAACCTTAAAAAGAAGAGTATATTACTAAAATCCAGATCAAATTTGAATAAATATCTGGATTTCTGAAGATTTTATTTTATTTTTTTAAAGATTTTATTTATTTATTTGAGAGAGAGAATGAGAGAGAGAGAGAGAGAGCACATGAGAGGGAGGAGAGTCAGAGGGAGAAGCAGACTCCCTGCTGAGCAGGCAGCCTGATGCAGGACTCGATCCTGGGACTCCAGGATCATGACCTGAGCCGAAGGCAGTCGCTTAACCAACTGAGCTACCCAGGCACTCTGGATTTCTGAAGATTTTAAAGGAAAGGAAATCACACTCAAAATCAAGCTCAGTTTATCCATAAACTAACTTAAAAGAAATTGCATTTGAGAAACATGAAAAACCAATCAACTGCTCCTATTTGTGATTAATACTCAGATTTTAAATGTGAACTAAAACATTTCTAATTGTTCACCCACATATATAAGAAAATCTTGGCATTAATTTAAGTAATCGTTATAAGATCATATTGGTCATTCATTTTACTTATTTTTTAGTTCATTAGAAATGCCAAGCACTGGGGCGCCTGAATGGCTCAGTCGTTAAGCGTCTGCCTTTGGCTCAGGTCATGATCCCAGGGTCCTGGGATCGAGCCCTGCATTGAGCCCCGCATCGGGCTCCCTGCTCAGCGGGAAGCCTGCTTCTCCCTCTCCCGCTCCCCCTGCTTGTGTTCTCTCTCTCGCTATGTATCTCTCTGTCAGATAATAAATAAATAAATAAATAAATAAATAAGAAATGCCAAGCACTAAGCTTTGCCACAACAAGTATTCAATAACTACTGAAGGAATTAACTGCAGATCTGCTGTCTTATTTTCCTAGCCCCCCCAAAAAAAGACAAATGGTAGGTCTAAATACCATGATGCCCATTACTCACAAAAGGTTGCTTAGCTGTTTTATTCAGAATGCATTTCTAGTCATTAGTCAGAGCAGCAATGTGTAGACAGGAAAAGAAAAATAAAACAGTTCTCAAGAAGTCCATCTAAAGTGAGGTTGATGATATAAGGCATAGAAACCCCCAAATTAAATGTCATAGTTGACTTTAGAATAGCCTAAAACCCATTGATATCCTTGCATATTTGATCCAAAGCATTATTTCCAGAGACTGAACCCAGAAAGAGTTGCTTAAGCCCAGGAGGCTTATTCTGGCCTAGCTCCAATGCTATTGAACATCTATAAGGCTTCTTTGACTGTACAACCATTATACATAGTACTGACATATATAAAGCTGTGTGCATTTAATTTTATAATTATTGTTCATCTGTGGGGGACTTAAGTTATATATATAAAAAATACATAAAGGTGGGATAGTAGAACGGTGGAATAATGTTTTCCGTGAAAGTGGTTGAAAACTGATTGTTTTTTTTTTTTTTTTTAAGATTTTATTTATTTGAGAGAGAGAGCGCGCGCACATGAGAGGGAGGAGGGTCAGAGGGAGAAGCAGACTCTCTGCTCAGCAGGGAGCCCGATGCGGGACTCAATCCTGGGACTCCAGGATCATGACCTGAGCTGAAGGCAGTCGCTTAACCAACTGAGCCACCCAGGCGCCCTGAAAACTGATTGTTTTAAGGACATGCTGCAATGAGCTTCCACTGGCAGCAGTAAGGCTCTCAAAATTAGTCATTCTCTTTTTCTCTAACAACAGAAAGTAATTGGAGACTTCTATTGCTATAAAATAAATAATTATCATTTATCCTGAATAGCTAATATTACTTTCTTGTGATGTTATAAAATCAAGATGATTGACATATGAAATGTGGCTTACAGTTATGAAATAATGTCAAGAGTAAAAACTTTTTGGAAAGCACAAAAAGTAAGAAAGATGTATGTGTTGATCATGAAACAGTCATATAATAACCCAATGAACACAGAAAAATGGAAAGTGTGACAGTGTTAACTTATGCATAATATGTAGACTCAAAAGACTTCACTCTAAAATATTATTTAAACTTGGAGACATTTTCAATGAGGATTATGTCAAAATTTATAAGTGAGTAATAGTAATAACAAGAACCTGACATTTCCAGTAATCAATTAAGAGAAATTTGCCAAGGCAACATAATTTAAGGACAATCATAACTAGTGATGAAGCATGGTGTTTTTTCTATAACTTGGAAACAAAATAGCAAAACACATTGGAAAACTCCAAACACACCCAGACAAAGAGGGCACAAACAAAAGTCAGAAAAGAAGACAATGGTTATTTGTTACTTTGACATCAACGCCGTGGCTCCTGCAGAATTCCGCCTACAACATCAAGAAGTCAAGCCTGGGTAGGAAATAGAAATTGAGAATTTCAAGGATTTGATATGATGGAAAAGTAGAACAGTGATTCTCTGCATCTCACTGATGCTGCTTTAGCTCAGTATTTATTTATTAAATATGCGCTGAGAACTATGTGCTAGGCAAATCTCAGCTTTCATGAACCTTACATTCTAGTGGGTAGACTGATTGTGGAAGAATCGACACATGGATAAAATAATTTTAGGTAATAATGAAAGCCATAATGAACAACTAAAGATAAAAAACAAATAGTACATTATATGTTAAAAAAAGAAGAAGAAGAAGAAGATAGCAGGAAGGGAAAAACGAAGGGGGGGAAATTGGAGGGGGAGATGAACCATGAGAGACTATGGACTCTGAGAAACAAACTGAGGGTTCTAGAGGGGAGGGGGCTGGGAGGATGGGTTAGCCTGGTGATGGGTATTAAAGAGGGCACGCTCTGCATGGAGCACTGGGTGTTATACACAAACAATGAATCATGGAACAGTACATCAAAAACTAATGATGTAATGTATGGTGATTAACATAACATAATAAAAAAATTTAAAAAAAAAAAGAACAAGCTCTGTATGCTTCTTAAGCAGCAAGAGGGCCTGTGTGAGCAAAGGCAAGAGGAGAAGGACAGATGTGGATGGAGACAGAGTCAGATTGTGCAAAGCATTGTAGGAGGGGTAAATGAGTTTCCCCCTTAGTGTGATGACAACCACTTGTGAGTTCTGTTACCTGATTTACAATTTTACAAGTTCATTCTGGCTGCTATTATAACACTGTAGGGGAACAACAAGGAAACAGAGAAACTAATTAGGACTCTTTCAAAATATTCCTGAGGAGAGATAATGGTGTCTTGGGCAAAGGAGAAGTGGGGGAGGTGGTGAGAAGTCCTTGGATTTAGGTCATATTTAAAAGTTAAAATGAACAGGTCTTAACAATGAATCATTATGAGGTTTGCAGGAGAAGAGGCAAGAATAACTTAATATGCAAAAACCTGTATCCAAGTAAATCTTTCTATACTGGAAGTTTTTAAGATTTTGCTGGCTTTGAGGGCAATGATCAAAGAAAGATCTCAGGTACGTTTTGAGGAGTTGCCAGAGATGAGTTCTTTGAAAGTCTCCTAGGATGTCCTTGAATGTACAAGTTCAGTAACTCTTGATAAAGACAACCACACACATGGGGAGCCTCGCTGGCTCAGCTGGTGGAGCATGTGACTCTTGATCTCGGGGTCGTGAATTTGAGCCCCACGTTGGGTGTGGATCTTACTTAAAAAAAAAAAAAAAAGATAACCACAGACATAATTTTAAGTTCAGCAATATTATGTCACTGTCAAAGATAAATGTTGCCAGATGGATTCACTTAAGCATATGTGACCCATGCACTTCTCTCAAACCAGATAGTGAATGAATAAATGTAGCAGTTTAGTTACCCGTCCTTGCATCCTGGCCTTCAAAAACAATTACTATTTGATCTATAGACCAGATAAAGAGCAGATAGATAGTTTTTATGTTTAGAGCACAGATCCTTAGGTCACACATGGCTTTTTGGAAGGGAACCATGAATCCCTATATGTACCAAGTATTATCTGCAGACTGAAAAAATTAATAATTATTGTACATATGTATAATATTTGAAAATATCTGGAAATCCAGTGTGATTAATTATAGACATAATTATTTTAATGTATTACTTAATAATTAGTAGTTTTCTGCCATGCATTACTCAAAGATCACACACCACAAATAACAAATCAGGAAATTTGCGGTGTTGGTTAACCAAGAATATTGACTCAGTTTTTTTTTTTTAACCTGGATAGAGGACCCAGGCACTGTGAGGAGCCTAAGATGTATAAGTTCTCAGCAGAGGGGAAATATAGTGAGGACAGTCAGGGAAGCAAATATATGGTCAGCTAGCTGACCTGGTAACTGGTAGTCCCTACAGTCCGGTGTGGCCCATGGCAGTGGGCCCTCCAACTGCACTCAGTGAGAGTCTATAAAACCATCTGATACCTGCTGTAGGCCAATCACTGGGATTTTCACTTTCTATTTCATATTGGGCTCTGGAATCCTACACAGGCCTCGAGTCCTAAAGGCTTATGTGGTTTGTATTTTATGATTTAATACAGAAATATTTGTCTCATTCTAGTAACAATTTCCAAATGGTAGATAAATTGATTTAATAGTAATTTCATATTTAGAAATTTCCTTAACATCTGATTTTTTTCTTATCTTCATACTCACCACTCATCGACATAATTATGTTTGAAACCTACAATCTTGCTACCAGTTTTTAAGCTTCATAAAGACACCTTTCCTGTCTAGTTCACTGCTATAATCTCAAGCCTAAACACAGTACTAAGAACTGTTTAATGGATGCATAATAAAGATTTCACTCATTTAACAGTTATTTTTAAGTACCTACTAAATATCTACTTGACCTAAGAGCTAGGTTAGAGCATAAATAAATAAAAGTAGTTGCTCTTACAGAGTTCATATTCCAGTGAATATTTGATGAATGATGAGCAAGAAGTTTTTACTTGATTCATAGTCTCATACTTACTTCCCAGGTGTGGTGTTAGGATGTTTAAGAGTCCCTCAGTTGTTTATTTAAATAATACCTGAAGAACTATGTCAGAAGACATGTCCCTCTCTCTTTTTTTCTCATGCTCTCTCTCTGTCTCTCTCCTTCCCTCTGCCCCCATCTCTCTGTGTTTTCCTCAGGTGACAGACAACTACCAGCCCACCCAATAGCCACTTTCCTCTTATCCCACAGTAACCAAATCTTAGGAAATACGTCCCTGGGAAATTCTGCACGTCCCAGACTCACTGATGGTTGGGCATGGCCATGCAACTAAGTTCTGGCCACTAAAACTTAACTAGAACTTATTGGTGGTACATCTGGGAAAATTGTTCAAAAAAATGTGGCCTTTTGCGAGTCCCCCTTGCTTAGGGCCCGAGCTATTCTGTCACTAAACTCCATATTCTTCTTAATGTTCCCTATACTACGACAAACAGAGAAAAGTTTTCAAAATACAGAAATGGACATGATAATATGATAGGGGAAAAAAGCATTTGGTATATTCAAGCCAAAAGGCAAATTTCAAAGATTTGTGAAAGCTAATAAATATAAGCTAAAAATAAAGGAATAACCATGTAATACACAAATATGTAATAGGTTAAGAGGAATTTTCTGCATTATTACATAGAGATAAGAAGAACAGGTTCTGAATGTAGTCAGACCTATACATAAATAGCAATTACTAATTGTGTGAACTTTGACAAATTACATAAGCTCTCTCGGCCTTCATTTCTTTATTTTAAAATGATAATAATACTACTAATTTTACTGTAATGTTCTAAGGATTAAGTTAGATAAGTTTATGAAGTTTTTAACATATAGATTAAGGATCAATAAATGGAATTTTCAATTAAAAGGCAATATATTAAGAATAATAGTATAGAACAAAACTGATGTTTGGAAAGGATAAAAATTTAGAGGATAAAGTGAGAAGTTGTAATATATATACACATGCATACATAATTTAACAATTAAGAAGGTCAAAAGAAAGCTTTTAAGAAGGCAACAGTATACATTTTAGGGCTTAATCAATTTTTGCTAAGAAAAACAGGATCATTTGAGTAGTGTTTATTAAAAAAAAAAAGTCCCCTGGGAGGTGGGAAAAATGGAGAGATGTTGTTTAAGGATACAAACTTCCAGTTATAAGATGAATAGTTCTGAGGAGGTGATGGATAACATGGTGACTATAGTCAATACTGTATTATACGCCCAAAAGTTGCTAAGAGGGTAGATCTTAAATGTTCTCATCACACACACACACACACACACACACACACACACAATCATAAATATGTAAAGTGATGGTTGTATTAGCCAACCAGGAATCATTTAACAATATACTTGTGTATCAAATCATCACTTTGTACACCTTAAACAGACACAATATTATTTGTCAATTACATCTCCATACGGCTATAAAAAATCTATAGACCTCCAATTTGCCTTCCCAATATTCCAGGATCTCTGGCCAGATGTCTGCCAGGAGAGCTAAGGGCAGAGAGCAAAACCCTTGGCCTCTTGCTTTTTGCCTCACACTCTTGGTTGCCTGTGTGTTTAAGTAATTTGGGGCAAGGCCTAAATCCAACACCTGTCATGCGGTGTTTACGCCGATAAAAGCAAACCCTCCCACCCACTAACGACTAGCAATCCCTTTATAAAGCCACCACTTATGGAATGTCAAACACAATATTGTGTTTGCTGCTGAGTCTCATTAGTTTTCTAGTTTGATCTTCCTTGCTTTTATTTCCATGTCAATTTGCAAATCATCTTGCCAGATTTATAGCATTTGATATACTGTAAGTTGGATTCTACTTTCTAAAACCTTGGAAACACATTTAAGAGAAACGTCACATCCAATTTCAATTTTAATATTTAAAATGGTTTTAAACTTCAGAGTGTTTTTTTCTTTCTTATTTCAGAGACCACTCACCCTTGCACTCCTATCTAGTTATATTTTAATCTGAGTATGGCGAGGAAGAGTGGAATAAAGAGTACCCAATCTTTGGCCTGAATTTAACAAGGGCACATGGTTGAACAAGAGGTAATTCTTAGGTTACACACACACACACACACACATCCCTCATCTCATTGAATTTCCTAGCACCAAGGATAATGTGTGGTTTGTTTTTTTTTTTTTTTTTTTTTTTTTTGGTTTGTCTTCTGATGTCCCAAGTCTGCAGATATTTTAAACTTTAGGTAGGAAGGGGGTCAAGTTCTTAATCAAGCAAAAAACAGCCTTACTGTGGTTTTTTTTCCAAAATATAAGTCTCCCCAGTTCTTCAAGAAAAATATTATGTGTTAACTGTGGAAAGTCAGAATGTCAAGTCTCTTGTCAAAGGGCAGATTGATGTGATATGAACTGAAAGAGAGAGAAACATTAGCTAAACTGTAACCCTCCTGAGACAAAAAATTTAATAAAACCAAGTAGACTTTGAAGTTTATTCATTATTTAAGGTGATTTTTTCATGAACTTGTCTCCTTTTATATGTTATCCAAATATCCATATATTTTCCCATAGGGATAAGAAAAAAATGCACATAAGACTTTTTGAACATATGGGTTTCTAAGTTTCACACTGATACAGATAAGGTACTTCTATAAGATCTTATACTGGCCACGTGGTTAGGTTGGAAGCATCCAGAGCTTGACTACCCATGGCCAGAGATACCTAAAACTACTTTGAAATGTAAAGTGCATGATTCTAAGTTAGAAGAATCTCTAACCTCTCTCTCACCACTCTGGCAACTTATCCAAAGGAACATTTTCCAACATATGTTACTTAAAATGCATATCATCACTGGATGTTTGTAAAACAACTGGTTAATTTAAACAGGCTTCTTCATTGCAAACTTTCTCAGAACATTTGCTAAACTAATGTGCATGGGGAGGGACAGAAATATATATAATATGTAATATGTCAGGTCTTAGGCTTATTTTCCCATAGAAGATATTGTTCTTTTTCCAGGGCAAGGAAGGGTCAATATGTGTGAAGCAAAGGCAGGGTTAAAAAAGAGGATGAGAGGGAAAAAAAAAAAAAAGAAACTAGTGAAGCTAACAAAGGCTGGAAGAGAAAAAAGAAAATTTCCACAGGGCTAAAATTAGAGCCCCTGGAAATCAGGGCCATTTCTTTATTGGAATTGTTAAACTTACAGTGTGATATAAATAACTTTTCTGAGCTGAGAACAGTCATGCTACTATTGGCTAGACTCATCCTGTTAACAATTTGTAGCAGTATGATATTTTGATATACTAACTGATTACACTTTCCTGCCTGCCATGTCCTTTTTGTTCCTTTGGCCTTCCCCATGCAAACCCGCATGAAGAATCCCCACTGTCTCAGCTGATGGTTGTTACACCAGAAGTGGAAGGGGTGGGGGGGATTCAAAGACTTGATTTTCCAGTTTAAAAAAAAAAAAAAAATCTGACCAGTCATACAGTGTCCCTTTGTCAGGGACACTAGACAGGTTGGAGAGGGAGGGGTGAATCAGAGAGGACATAAGAGGTTTAAATGCAGGAGAGTCCTTCAAAAGGGCCTGGTGCTCCACTCCCCTCTAGCTTCCCAGTTTGCAAACACATCTTATAGGTTCTGGATGCCTTTCCTCTTCTGGAGAGGACTTAGGAAAAATGTCCCAGTCTTTCCAGTATGGAAGGATGCAAGGCAGTTGTGTGAAGGGGCTGCAGATGTGTGTAGGATGGAGGCCTTGAGATGGTCTTGCTGAGTTTCCTGGAGCCTAGATGCAGGGGGCTGAAGTTAGCTGAGTCAGAGAAACTCTCAGGAAGCACCTGCTCACATCAAAGCTGAGGACAGGGGAATGAAAACTCAGTTGTGACATGGGGCTGGATGACCACACTGAGTCCAAGAGGGGATGTCTTTTCCCTTCCCTTGCCCTTGTCATTCAGTAGCATTTCATCTATTTGTAGAAGAGAGAACCAATGAATACAGAGTTTATGTGTCCTAGGAAAGTTCACATAGCTAGTAAGTGGCCCAACCAGAGCTCTATGAATCCAAATTTGATGCTCCTTGAACTACTTCATGGCAAATGGGAACACAGTCGGCTTAGGGAGAAAATGATGCACTGAATTAAAAAAAAATTGTTTTTGTTTGAAATCTCATTTAGAAATTTGGCAGTTGGAAATTAAAGACTCGATTTCAGAGACTAAGGTTTAGAGAAAGAAGCCATGGCCTTGGTTATAGTGTAGGGGAAAATGGTGAAGGGGCATGTCGGTGGTGGAGGGGAGAGGGAGGATAGGACTGGGGGGAAAGCCTGCAGGTTGGCCGCCAAGGCAGGGGTGGAAGAGCCCAGCTAGAAAAAGAGGGAAAGAATGCGAAGATGATCCAACAGTCAAAAAAGTTTCAAGAAGAACGTGTCTCCTGCTTTTAGTTAAAAATTTAACGGAGAGCCAATCACAACTGTTCTCAAGGCCTCGTGTCAGAAAGACAGGCATTAAATTTTGAGCAATTAACCTACAGGAAAACAAGTCATTTTCTCACTCATTTACTACATATCCAATTCCTATAAATGCAGTTATAGAATTTCCTAACAATACACAGATGATTTGGGGTAGTAAATCAGGAGGAGTAGGAAATGTTCTGGAATTAAAATAAAACATAGAATAAGTAACATGTAAAATCACATCTACGGTAAAGAGTGCAGAAAATTATTCAAAGAAGTAACACCCCCTAAAATGCAGCAACGGCAATAAGGTGCATAAACAGCTCTACAGACTCTCCTACTTCTGAATCCACTCCCTAGAACACGAAGTTAAAAAAAAATCAAAGATACTTCTAGTGATGTTCCAGAATCTGCATTAAAAAATTTCTAATTAACGAACTCCGGCAAGGAAATCAGGAAAGTATGCAGTTTCTTTTAGAATAAATATTCATCAGAAGTATTGGCTAAAGGAACATGGTAAAGTAACAGGAAAATTTATTTACGTGGAATGGTTTGATCCTAAAGTAATTCTTCATTTTCCCAGTACTTTGGTCAGTCGGGAATCTTCTTTAGGTGATAATAATGTGACATGCATGTATTTGACAAAGTATCAACACAATTTAGTGTCTCCAGAGCTCGGCCTCCGGAGCCAAGCAGTTGGAGTTAGAATCCTGGGTCTGATGCTCACAGACTGTAGGACTCTGTGCAGGTTTTCTGCATCTTTCTGCCTCAGTTTCTTCATCACAAAATGGTGATAATAAATATATTATTTTGTGGGAATTCATACAAAATAGCACTTAAAATAGTGCCTGGGACACAAGTGAACATACTATATAACTTTGCTACTGTTATTACATGCCATATGATTTTATTAATTACAACTTTCGTGAGGTTATTAGAAAATGCAGAGAGTAGAATAACTTTGAATAAATTTAGTGAAAATATCCAGAAATAATTTCCCTTTACTGTGCTTTATTTTGCTGATTATCTTCTCCTAAGTTTTAGGATAGCTACTTTTGCTTAACCTTAAGAAAAATAATCCAGAACATTATCATGATTGTAGAAAAAGAAAAGAATATTCTAAATACTATATATGAGGATCTTAGATAAATGTCTCTTAAGCTCCCCTTTCAAATCTGAATGTCTGCCCTAGGGAAACCAAATAAACATAGACCTTTCCATGTTTTGTAGATTTACCATGTGTGAACTTCTGGACATAGGTACAAAAGCTTACAACATAAATCTGGGCTGTCCTGGACATAGGTAAACTAATCCTACTGTGGACAGAGGTGGAGACAGATGGAAAGGACAGCTACTGCAGGTAGGTATGAATGACTACGTTCCCATCTGGGGGGGACTGCCAGGCTTTCAGAAAATGGACCCAACAGTAATTTTTAACAACATACATCTTTCCTTCTGGAAGCAATACACCAATCTGCAAATAATCTTGTTTCTTTTTCAGTTCTTGGAATTTAAACTACTTTAGGTTTTTGACTCTGACAAGGATTGCTTTCCAATGGAAGTGGTTATTGGAAGTTTTTTACTTTCTTCCCTGATGGCTCTCCTTCGTGAAAATTCATACCTGTTTTATATATAGACGGATATAGTTGTGGGCATAAATATAGGTATAGATTAACAAGTCAGTTCTTTTTGATTTTTGCTAATATTATCTTTTAATTTTATCCTAGCTTAAATAAAATTCTTGAAAGTTCTCCCTTCAGAGTCTCAAAATGAAAGCAGGCCTGTAAATAACCAGGTGAAAAAGTACCAATTAATAGTTTAGTCCTGGAAGATAACTTCTGAAATTTTATGTACAATTCTTCTTGTAACTTTTCTAAAATTAAGCATTAGTGACTTACCCCTTGAATTTAGGTTTATCTTTATGAGGTGAAAACTTTCAATCTAAAAGACAACGAATGATTTTCTATCCCTTCCTTTTCTTGTGTCTCTGAACAGATACAACTTCCAAGTAATCCAAGGTCCACTATTTTTCAGGGTATTTCTTCTGTACTAAGGATATTCTTAAAGAAGACACCTTAGCCACACAGGCTAGTGACTCCGGGACTGTCACTTCTCTTGAGGCAGTGTAACTTACTGGTTAAGAGCATGGATTTTGGAACAAGACTAACCTGGTTTTGAATTTCTATCACATATTAACTCAATGGTCAGTGGAAAGATATTTTACTTTTATGAATTTCAGTAAGATTCAAAATGTTAAAAAAATAAGGATAATTAAGGATAATAAGGATAAGACTTCTTTAAATATCTCTCATACAAATTAAATGAGATTCATTCTTTCATTATTCAAATCTCTATTGAGTACCTAATTATGTATTAAACTCTACTCTAGAGCTGAAGGATACAATGAGGTGAATAGGGACAGATAACCATATTCACAAATAAAAGAAGAAAATATCAGTTAGTGATGAGAAATATGATAAAGAAAATAAAACCGTTGGGCTCCTGAGTGTTTCAGTCAAGTGTCTGTCTTTGGCTCAGGTCATGATCCCAGGGTTCTGGGATCTAGTCCCAACGTTTTCTGGGGGCGGGGGGGGGGGGGTCTCTGCTCAGTAGGGAGCCTGCTTCTCCCTCTCCCTCTGCTGCTCTCCTTGCTTGAGCACTCTCTCTCCTCTCGCTCGCTCTCTCTGTCAAACAAATAAATAAAATCTTCTAAAAAAAAGAAAAAAGAAAACTGTTCAATGTGAAAGTAGTTGGACTACTTTAAACGGGTAGTTGGGGAGGCCTTCTGAGGAGGTGCTATCTGAATTGAGATCAACAAGCAAAAGGAGTAAGTTGCAAGAAGAATTTTCTGGGTGGGAACTTTCTGGGCAAAAGGAAGAGTAAATGCAAAGATCATGAGATGGAAACAAGATCAGTTTATTCAGGGGACAAAAAGGAGGCCAGGATAGCAGGCATTTAATGATTAAGAGAGGGTAGTAGCACAGGACAGAGATCAGAGAGATTAGAAGTAGAAGCTAAGCACCGGTGCTTGGAGTCAAACAAAAGAGAATTTGGGGTCAAATTCTCTTTACCACTTGCCAGCTCTGAGACAAGAAGCATTTAAAGTATTTGACCACTGATTTCTTTATCTGTAAATTTATATGCTATTGGGCTATGATTATAGTTTTCTTTAAAGAACAGAGTACATAAAAATTCCCCCCAAATGGCAGGAGCCATTATTATTATCATTATTATTCTCTTACTACCTTTACTAAAGTAATCCAGTACACTTGCACCTAAAGGAATAAATGTATAATCCAAGTACACATCCCTGTGAAATAACTATTTCAGCATGTAGTCGGCTAGTACAATATTTCAAATCCAGTTAGGATGAAAGATGTTCTAAAAAATCCTTTTTCCAGTCTTTCCACAGTTCCTAGAGCTCTGTGCCTTAAAGCATTATTTTTTACCACACAAGCATAGCAAGGTTAGATGCTGGCTGGAGAAGGGCAAAGTGATTTATAAAGTCACTTTCATTTTTCAAGGGTTTTTCTTTCCAATGATAAGTGAGGAAATGTCATTGGGAATGTCAGCTGGGAATAAACTAAAATATTTCAGTTGCTGTGGGTTCACTTACTTATTGTCTGTATCCTGTACTTTGACATTTGATCAAAAGCCACATAAATCTTGGTTTGTTTCCTCCAAACCAAGTTTATTTCTTCTGTATCCTGAATTTGATCCTTCTTTCTCATATTGTATTTCTTTATCACCCCTGTCCTTGTTGGTTCTTCTAATGATCCATGTTCCTCTGCAGCTGTATTTCCACTGGACTCATTCTCTCATTAAACCTGTTTTGAGCTCTCTCACTGGTCCCTCAGCATTTGGTCCCCCAATATTTATACACAGGCAAGAAATTTTATTAAAAGCTAATAATGG
This sequence comes from Phoca vitulina, assembly GCF_004348235.1. Taxonomy (NCBI): domain Eukaryota; kingdom Metazoa; phylum Chordata; class Mammalia; order Carnivora; family Phocidae; genus Phoca; species Phoca vitulina. The sequence goes on along the minus strand of NW_022589717.1, from coordinate 283,274 downwards.
CCATGATTGGTTTTTTGGGTTTTTTTTAAGATTTTTATTTGAGAGAGAGAGTGGGTGAGAGACAGCACAAGCCAAGGGAGAGGTGGAGGGAGAGGGAGGAGCAGACTCCCCGCTGAGCAGGGAGCCCGATGTGTGACTCGATCCCAGGATGCTGGGATCATGACCTGAGCTGAAGGCAGACACTTAACCAGCTGAGCCACCCAGGCGTCCCAGTGGCCCTGTTTTTGAAAGGGTACAAGTCATCACTTTTTCCAGGTTTGGGATGTGAGAAAGAACCATCAAAGACACAAGTGACGCAGCACCAGAGTTTATATCCAAATCACAACTATTCTAATTATGTTGGAAAAAGTCAAATATATGGATATTTCCAAATATATGGAATACTGCCCATCAGATAAAGTATATCAGTGCTTCACTTAATTTCCCACTTTTTGTTCTGACATTTTGTTATATATATTGTTGAATTACACTTTATGATTGGTTCAACAAAGGCACTTTAAGCTGAACTTAAGGAAACATTAGCTGAACTTAAACTTTTTAAATGTAAGGGTTATTTTTTGATTGTTTTAAAAATAGCTTTCTTTAGACCATAAAATAAAAATATTCATAATGAAGAAAAGTAGAAAGAAGAAAATGCAAACCATTCCTGAACTTGGTTACATGTCCAAGCATATATTCTTAGGATGTGGCCAAACATGTGACGGTGGATAAAAGTGTGTGAGGGGCTAATTAAGAGAGTGGCTAGCCTCTCTGATAGTATCAGTCAGCTCTGGCTGCCGTAACAAACTACCACAGACTTGGTGACGCAAACAACAGAAATTTATTTTCTAGTTCTAGAGGCTAGAAGTCCAAGGTCAAAATGACAGCCGATTTAGTTCCTCCTGAGGCCTTTCCCCTTGACCTGCAAATGGCCACCTTCTTCCTGGACCCTCAGGAGGTCTTTCCTCTGTGTATGCACATCCCTGGTGTCTCTGTGTGTGTTCAAATTTCCTCTTCTTATAAGGACTCCAGTCAGATTGGACCCAGGACTCACTCTAATGGCCTCATTTTAACTTAATCACCTATTTAAAGGCCCCATATCTAAAACCAGTCAAATTCTGAGGTAGTGGAGTTTAGGGCTTCAACATATGAATTTGGGGGGACATAATTCTGCCCATAACACCGCCTATTTTTAAGCCCCAGAGATTTTTTCTCTTTTGTGCCTGGAGCAACCAGGGCCTTAGGGACTGGCTACTAGAAAAGCAAACAAAAACTAAATCTGAGGAAGATACCAGAATGTTCACTGTTTATTTATGATGATAACTAAGAATGTCACTCAGACTAAAAATTCTATTATTGGCGTCACAGAAAATGGTTCATGTGCTCAAGCTACACAGGGCTTTAGAAGGTTGCCTGATCTGTTGTGTGTTTTCCAAAATCACTATGCAGTTAATGCAATTCTAATACTCTCTATGTAGAGACAGCATCAGATCCCACAGGTAAGGGCTCAGTCCCACAAGACTACAATCTCTTCAGATGTCAATTGCAAGTCTGTGCTTCTGGCCAACCAGCTAGAGATTGGAGGTTCCCACAACCTCCTCCTCTGGTTTGATTAATTTACTAGAATGGCTTGCACAACTCAGAGAAACATTTACTTATGTTTACCAATTTATTATAAAAGATATTATAAAGGATATAGATGAACAGCCAGATGAAGAGGTGTATAGGGTAAGGTTAAGAAGCGTCCTGAATATAGGAGCTTTTGTCCTCATGGACCTGGGGTGCACCACCCTCCTAGCAATTTGATGTGTTCACCAATGTGGAACCTCTCCAAACCTGTCCTTTGGATTTTTATGAAGGCTTAATTACCTAGGCATGATTGATTAAATCGTTGGCCATTGATGATTGAACTAAAATCTCCACCCCCATTCTTCTCCCCAGAGTTGGGGTGGCGGTGGGTGTGGGACTGAAAGTTCTAACTCTCTAATCCTTGGTTGGTTCCCTTGGCAACCAGTCCCCATCCTTACTTTCTGAAAGTCTCATTAACATAAACTCAGGTATGGACTAATAAAAGGACTTGTTATGAAAAGGGACTTGCTATGAATAGCAAAAGACACTTTTATCTCTGTTATTATGTAGGAAATTCCAAGGGTTTTTGAAGCTCTGTGTCAGTAGTGGGATGAAGACTAAATAATGTATTTCTTATAATAAATCACAATATCATATCTGGTTACCTTCAACTCAGAAATATGCTTAACTAATACTGAGCATCTCCACCTTTTGATTAATACCTTTTTCTTCACATTTGTTAATATATATAGAAATTTACAAATATTGTGAAGTCTTATTGGAATATGAATCACTTTGTCTCCTAGGCTGATTTTACAAACTGACTCTGACAATAACTGATTTCTCTTTGTTTTTTGGGTTAGTACCAGCTATCACAGTAAAGAACAGGATTGATAAAGACCACAAGTTAGAGTTTGTTATCTTTCTTTTTCATACATGCAAATAAATGAATAATATTTCTCATGACATTAACTATTCTATATCACAGAAGAGTAATTTTCACTATTACAGATGTGCATTTGTTGAACATCAGTATTGTTTGAATTTTATTAGTGAATATGCCACTTAATCATTATGAATAGCTAATGGTTGCATAACATTCCATTATTCACTTATAGTCAGATGTTAGATTTATGTCAGTTTTTTTCATAGTAAATACCATTGTGAAGAGCACTCGTTCAACATGTCTTAGGATACTTTTAATTATTGATTAACTTATTAGTAAAATTGTCTCCCCAAATTTACTATGATGTGGCATATTTTTAAGGCGTTGATATACACTGTACAAACTACCCTATACAAGGGTGGTACTAATTTATACTCTGACTAACAGTGTTGAAAAGCTGTTTCCCCACAGCTATCATTTATGAGTAATTTGGTGGAATATACTATTTTAAAAATATTTTTCCTTTTGGTATATTAAACACTGTCATCTCATTATTTTCATATGCATTTATAGTAACTAATTAAACTTGGTTTTTCACATTTTTTTTTTTTTTGAAGATTTTATTTATTTGACAGAGAGAGACACAGAGAGAGCGGGAACACAAGCAGGGGGAGTGGGAGAGGGAGAAGCAGGCTTCCTGCGGAGCAGGGAGCCCGATGCGGGGCTCGATCCCAGGACCCTGAGACCATGACCCAAGCCGAAGGCAGACGCTTAACGACTGAGCCACCCAGGCGCCCCGTCTTTTCACATGTTTAATGTAATTTTTGAATTACCTGTTTATGTTTTCTGCTCCTTTTGCTATTGAATTATTTACCTTTTCCTGATTTGTATGAGATCTTTGTATATTAAGTATACTAACCATCTGTACTAGTTTTTAAAAAGTGTCAAATTTTTTGTTCCTGATATTTTCGATCACCTGAAATTTTTATTCTTGTGTACTCAGAAATCAATATTTTTCCTTTTAAAAAAAATTCGGATTCTTCTTTTCTTACCCAAAAGTCAGATCATTGTTTATATACATCATGCACTGTGCTTTCAAATAAAATTCACTTTAGTTTTTCAATAAATTATATGTGCTGCACAATGTCCAAAATTCCTCCGAATTTAAGACTTGCAAACTCAGCAAAGGGATGATTATTTCTTATCAGAGGCTGTGTAGTATGGTATAAGAACTACCAGCTATATGACCTTGGGTAAAATTACTTGTCCTCATGGAAACCTATTTCCTACAAAGTGAGGATACTAATTACCTCACAGGGTTGACATGAGGCTAAAACAATATTATAGATGTGAAAACACGTGAGAAACATTTAATAAATGTTAGTGACTTTCATTTTCACAGATCTGTTATTGTTGAACATCAGTACTGTTTACCTTTCACTGGTGAACTTATCACTTGGTTTATCTTTATCTTCAACATAATGCAGCCCACTCTCTAACGCATTTGAGATTTTTTATGTACTAAAATACTAACACAGTAATACGATTGTTCATCTACTTATCTATATCTTTAATACTTCGAATGCTTTACTACCATTACTTTTTTTTCCTGCTAGCTATGTATTTCTCTATAGGATATCTCCATATTGCCAAGGAAATTGAACACTAAATCCTACAAATTACTTCAGCAACATAGGAAATATCAGATACCAAAATATTCTATTTCCAGTTTTGTAGCAAATCAGTTTTTTTAATTAGGCTGCTTTCAGTAACTGGTGACATTTTTCAATGAATTGTAACATTAATACAATTCAAAAGAACCTAAATAAAAGGAATTGATCAGTTTTTGAAGTTAGGATGTCTAAGGATGCAGTTGGCTTCCAGGACCCAAGGAATCAGTGGTTTAGTCAGAAAGAATTTTCTTGCTCTCCTCTCGCTGCTTACTGCACTCTCCCCCCTCCACCCCCACCATTACCATTGGTTGTTTCCCTATGTTACAAGACATATGACTCCCCTGACTTTAAGCCACTTTTGCTTCTTACTGACTCAGCTATCGATGATAACACTACTTCACCATCTCTAACTCAGGAACGTATCGGGGAGGAGGCCAACTGCCCTTCATCTTGGCGTGGGCCACATGCTTCTGGCTTCAATCACGGTGTCCACAGCGATTCAGCAATATGATTGGCCCAGCTGAGGACACATGATCAGTTTCATGACCGATCGCTTCTCTGCCTTTTGGCTGAACTGAAATGCAACCTCAGGACCAGCAGGAAGGGCACTGTAATTGGGAGCCCTATCAGGACCACAAGAACAAGGGAGGAACACATCCTTAAAGTAAACGTGGGAGTGTGCTACTACAGAGGATGTGAATGGGAAGACCTGTTTGGTAGGGTCAAAACAAATCCCACACATCCCACAGAATCAAATCACTTTTGTTAGAACATAATAGAAGATTTTATTTATTTATTTATCCATCAGAGAGAAAGGGAGCACAAGCGGGGGGGCGGGGGGTTGAGCAAGGAGCCCAAAGCAGGACTGGATCCCAGGATCCCTGATCCACCCTGATCATGACCTGAGCCAAACACAGACACTTAACTGGCTGAGCCACCCAGGCATCCCCAAGGAAGATTTCTTTAATCCCCCCCAAATTTATTCAAGTGCCCACCAATGCTGACTTCATAGTATTTTTCACTCATGCCGCACTGGGCTTAATCTATAGGATTATTATTTAAAGTGTTCTTATACCCAGAGCTGATGGTCCTTCACAAAGGCAAGAGAAAGGACAATTACCTTAATTAAAATATATTTGGCACAAAAATTGTCAGGAGTATATACCTTAATTCTCACTGTCTTAAATCAAGTTTACTTTAGCTCCTGGAGTTGTTGGGTCTTTTTGGTTTTTTTTTTTTTAATTTTTTTTCTTCTTTTTTTTTTCAGTGTTTATAAGTGCCTTGCAAATTTCTGAGCAAATGATCCATTTGTATGTTATGTTAATGGCATAAATGACTAATAATTGCATTCATAATTATCTTTACTTTAGCATGGCATTCTGAGCCTCGTGAATTCAAAAACATCCAACCATGAAAATAGACCTTTAGTGGCATATGATACAATCTAATTTCCTTCCACCCAAAGGGCAATTTAGCAATATTGACCATTTAAAGGGCCAAATCAAACAAGATAATGAGGGATAATTCACTTTTCTCTTTCTGGATTACCAACCCAGATTTGGACAATATGGACAACAGAACAATGCCACCATAATTATTATTTGGCTTTCAGAGCTATACAAATGAATAATCTTTTTCAATGTTGCTTCCAAAAAAAGTTCTAACATTGTTATATAACTACATTTTTCCCTTGCCTTGGCTATTTTGGTCTTGTTAAAATGTTGTTTTTGATCAAATAGCCCATACACGATTAGCTGCAGTATTATAAAATAAATGAATCACAGCTGCACTGGAAAATACATAAGCAGGAATAAAGAATGATAAATGCAAAAACAATTCCATCTCTAGCTGGAAGTATCCTGACAGCAATAATTATAGAATGCAAGAGAGCCAGTTTGTCCATCATATATTAATTTGACTACATTCAAATATGCTGACTGAAATTTAAGGAATAACTTAAAATATATCTTCAGTTATATTGATCTCATGTATCTGCTTCTGGAAAATGGAAACACAAGGAAATAGGCAATATAAAGGGAGGTCATGGCATTAGAACATGGTTATAAATGGTAAAGTTCTTAAATAAACGTGTGTGTGGTATGTTGATCTTACATTTATGCCCTCTCCCACCCAATGCACACTTTTTTTTCAGGCCATGTTGCTTCCTGACATTCAGAGAAAGACTCCTAGTTATTCTAGTGGGAGTCTAATCAGTTCACCCCCAGATATACCATGTATAACTAAGTACAACCTGCTATATCTTAATGGATCCTGATTATGAGATGAGAAGGCAATAAAATGAAAGAGAGAGAGGTGAGATAAGAAAAGTCTTCAATAAGAACAAGAGTAACAGTAGATTGTAAATCCACTCTACATGCAATAACAACAGAATTGACACTTTTTTCAGAAACTTCTTTTTTTTTCTAAGAAAGAGGTGAATCCAAAATGTGAATGGTAAATTAACTTCTACCCTCTGCACTTGAGATAAAGATACTGGCCACCCTCCCCTGAAACAGCAACTGAGAGGAAGGATGACAAATTTGGACGATAGAAAACAGAGGCCCCACATTATGCAGTGTTCCCGCGAAAGGTACAAGATCACATGGGGCAACTACAAGGAAGTTCTCACACAGGTAAATGCTGACTTGTAATGTGCACTCAAGTCAAAGCACCTAGGTTCAAACCATGACTCTGTCTCTTCCAAGTTGAGGCACCTGGAGCAACTTACTGAACCTCTCTGTGCCTTAACTTATGGATCTGTAAAATATGGATACTTATAATACCCTCTTCAAAAGTCTGATGTGAGGATATAACAAGGTTTAACTCCATCAACCTGGCATATGTTAGCAATGATTACAGTAAAACTCTAAAACAAATTTGAGTTATTCATTTCCTACTTTCTCATTGCCTACCATGCTCTGTTGATTGAGTGAAAAATCAAAGACAGGAGAAAACATTCCTAACCTGAAAAAAGACATGCATATGCAGAATGAAGGAGCACATCATTTTCTAGGCAAAAAAATAAAGAAAAGAGACATAGGAGACATATTCTGGCTAGATTTTGGAACTGCACATGTAAAGAAAAATCTCTAAAGTTAAAAAAGGATAAAAGGCAGAATATTTAAAATACATACCTTTAACTCTCTCTTTCACATTAGACAATTTATCTCATTATTCTCTGATCTGCTTTTTTAACCTGCTATCTTCTGGAAGTCTTTCCATGTCATTGCATGCTTAGTTATCTCATTTTTAAAAACACACATAATGGAGTTTGATATTTTTTTTAATATTCCCATTCATTGACTTTACCAGGGGAGAAAACATTGTATTATTTTAAATGAGAATCTGGTTAAATTTTGTGTTCTTAGACTACAATATAAAAATACATGTCATACTTCTTCATTACACGTTGTTTAACTGTGTGTACTTGTTAATGATCAATTTTGAAGAAATGGTTCAGAATTTGGACATAGCATTCTTAGTCATTAAAAAAGGATTAGTTTAATTGCTCCAGGATGTATGCCATTTTGTTTGCAAATTGCATTGCACTTCTCAATGTCATCCAAAAACTGGAAGGCCATATGGCTCTCACTTCAATATTAGAACAACTTTTTAAGGAAAGGGCACCTGTTGTAAATACCCACCCACCCATACAAAAATACATAGCAGCACTAAGTTTTCGGCAAATTCTAGCAGAGAAAGTTTGTCTTTTGAGTCAGAAAGAATCATGATCAAGATGTGCACACACCAGGGAAAAAAACTAAGAGTTCACGTCTCAGGATCAGCTGTCTGTCCATATCTCTTGCCCTCTGAGTTCTGTGGCAGAGCAGAGTGGCCCCCAGTCAGATGCTGTGTATGCAGTAGGTTTGTGCCACATCTGGGGCACCCCAAACTTAGGAGGCCTCATTTTTTATAATTGCTCCCCAAAAACCTGCCCAAACTTTGCCCCAGGCTGTTTGCTATACAAACATGCTTTAACAGAGAGTCTAGAACAAAATGTTGTCAGTGCTTCTCCTCTCGACCTGGGCAGAAACACAAGAATGACCTCTTAGCAGTTACAAAGAGTCCTATCCGGGTGCTCAGTCCCTGTCTCCCTGGTCACGATGATTCTTGCACTCCCAAACATTGTTGTGTAGACAGTCTATATACTTCTGGAACCTTGTGCTTTAAGGCATTGGGATATATTAGAAGGAAAATGGGAATTGGTATAATCAGATGTAAGTTTTAATCTCAATCTATCGTTATGTGTAGAGAGATATCAGGTATCAGAATTAATATTCATAGATTGTTAATAATGGCTATTTTCAATTGTAGAATTTGGGATGATTTTTAAAATTTTATATTTCTGTATCATTTGCACATTTAAATAACAAGCATGAATTAGTCTAGCAAGGCAATGTCATCATCATCGTATGAAACATATTACGAGTACAATTTTTAGATAGTAATTTATCTATATTTCTAAAATCTCTTTCATTTCTGCAGTAATTCATCCAGCAGTTTGATAATCATTATTTTGGTCAGGAACTGAGACACAACCCAGCGTGGCTTCAAATGAACGAAATGACTTCTGAACAAAATCAGATTAATTTTCCTGGAAATATTATGGTGACAAAATTGTATTATTGTTCCTTGCAAAAGCCAAGTTATATGACTGGAAAGAAAAAAAAAATTCTTATAACCTTTTAAAATGAGGATCAACCGCTATGCAAAACTATATATACTAGTCCTACATAAAATGTTTGATTTTTTTACTTCAAAAGTTGACTCTTAAACAAAATATTTTACTATCTCCTTCATGCCTTTGAACTGGTTTGAATTCTTTTTTAGTCATTTAAAGATGGGTTTCCAGTTATGTCTCCAACAACCATGGTCATCATTTTTCTGAACTTTCAAAGTGGAATGTGCTTATGCCATGTTGCACATAGATGAAATTGCTGAAAACATGAATTTCTAAGACCTAGAAACCCCCTGACCTTTCATATATATAAAATGGCACTAGAATACATTGGCTGAAGAATTGCATTATTGCAAAATAGTCAACAGGATACTATAGCAAAAACAATAGTACCCACTGATAAATGAGACCTAAATTGCCAGGATATTCTGCAGATATATTTTGGTTTGATAGAATAAACTAGGTAATGTAGTGACCACAGCATTCCTTACAAAGCACCATATTCATCTCAAGAAATACCGTTCTACCACAATAGAGGCTTGCTGTCCACAATATCTTCTGGCAAATATGTTTACTTTGGTGAAGTACATTCGTATATAAATCAAAGAGCACACATAATTTGTAGCAGAAGTAGAATGAATATGAAACACCAGAAATTTCAACTATTTTTCTAACATGTGACAATCTATATCATTCATTCATTCAACAAATAGTTATTAAAGGCCAAAAAATGAGTCAGGAATTTGACAGATACTAGGAATTCAAATGGGAAAATAATGAACAGAGTCTCTGCCTTTATTAAGCTCATGGCCCGTTCTTCATTGTGAAGAGCATATAAAATGAAGGATACATAATTTCTGTTTTACTATAATGCTGAAAGTAATGGTAAAATATGATCTGATGCTATATTGGAAAAATGATTTCATTGCTAGGGTGCCCCCTTATTGAGAAAAAACATCTAAGTAGAAGATAAGGGAATTCTTACTTTCAGTTTTGCAAGCCTAAGTGATTTCCCTATAATATTTTTATTTTATTTATTTTTTAAAGATTTTATTTGTCAGAGAGAGAGAGTAGAAGCAGGGGGAGCAGTAAGCAGAGCAGGCAGAGGGAGAAGCAGGCTCCCCGCTGAGCAGGGACCCCGACGCGGGACTCGATCCCAGGACCCTGGGATCATGACCTGAGCCGAAGGCAGACGCTTAACCGACTGAGCCACCCAGGTGTCCCCCTATAATATTTTTAAGATAGCAATTTAGGTGACTAAAATGAAAGTGCTGTATAGGAAGAAATACAGTCTTCATCCTTCAAAATATTGAAAAGTCTAATTAAATTATTACATTCCAGTGTTCCTTTTTAACCTTAAGACTTACTAATGGATACAATGATTAAATAAAACAAAATCATTTCACTAATATTAGTTTTCTATGCTACTTTGAAAATAGGAAGAAAGCATAATGAATCTACATAGCCTCAAGAAGCCTTCTAATGTTTTGACAATATGAAATATATTTATTAATATTGTGTGGCGACATCAACATGGGGGAAAATGTAACTTCGCTTGGCTTTTGCATATCTCCAGACTGGTGTGGAATGTTGAGCATGACTGATGTCCCAGAAAAGTCATTTAGGTAATCCTCCAGGGCCAAGGAGAATGCTTATGCAAATTAGGTAAATTGTGTCATATTATGCACAATTTAAGAATGGTCCAATCTAAAAGTAAAATGAGAAAATGACCACCACAAGTAACTCCTGGTGCTTAGCTGTTCTTTCTAGCTCGACTTCCCTGCAAATCTGGCCTTCAGCAAACATACTCTAGCCTAGTCAATACGTTATGTTGAGGAAATTCTCATGAACTGAGAATCCTGTTTCCTTCATTTCCAGTGGAAGGATCCATATAAAGAGAGAAGACTTCATTTATTGCAATTTCATTCCACCTCCCCTCCACACACATTTTTCCCCCAGAATACTTTACAAAATTATACTCTGGTTTAGATGAGCCACAGAAATATTACTTACGAATGTGAATTTTATATACCTATATCGCATTCCCCATGGTCGCACATTATTCTCAATTCCATTATACAGTTGACCCTTGAACAAAGTGGGGGTTAGCAGCACTGATGCAGTTGAAAACTCAAATATAACTTTTCTTCCTCAAAACTTAACCACTAATAACTTACGGTTGATCGGAAGCCTTACAAGTAACATAAACAGTCAATTAACACATATTTTGTTTGATATATGTATTCTATAGTGTATCCTTAAAGTAAGCTAGAGAAAAGAAAATGTTATAAGAAAAGCATAAGGAAGAGAAAAATACATTCACAGTACTGCATTTATCGAAAAACATCTACATGTAAGTGGACTCGTGCAGCTCAAACCCATGTTGTTCAAGGCTCAGCTGTACTTTCATTTTCTTTAAAGGACTCAGAAAGAGTCTAACACCTGTTTTTTTTTTAATTTGCCTCTATGTGTAGGTATGATCTATGAAGACAAAGACTTTGTCTTCTCATGTATTAGGACACACACACACTCATACACACACACTTCACCTCTGTAAGATGTTAGGATGATAACAGAGAGAGTATTAACGAAGACAAAATGGGAACAGAGACTTCAGCCAGTGAAACTATCTTTAAAACTAAGATACTTATCAAGGCAAGAGGTGAAGATTTCAGAAAGGTTGGATTGGTCGCTGACGCGGGGGCCAATAGTACAAGATTGTAAATATTACTTCACATATACTGCAGTTACATTCAATAGGTGAGCAATAATGTTTGAAAAAGGCATACTAAGGCTCTATCTCAGCTTCAACTTCTATAACTGTATGAACTTGAGCGAGTTTTTACATTTCTTTAATTTTTTTTTATTTGAATATAGCTGACACAGAATGTAACATTAGTTTCAAGTGTACAGCATGGTGATTCAGCCTCTCTGTACATTATGCTGTGCTCACAAGTGTAGCTACCATCTGTCACCATACAGGGCTGTTACAATATTATTGACTATATTCCATATGTTGTGCCTTTTATTCCCGTGACTTCCAGTTATGGGGTTTTTTAACTTCTCTAAACCAGTTTTGTTATCTAAAAAATGAGATTCTGTTATATCTTATTGTGAGTCTATGTTAAGTATCATATTAGATAGTGCATGGGAAATGCTTAGTGCAGTGCCTGTGGCTATTCAATAAATATTAAGTCAGTAAGTATTCAAAAAATTAATATTATCTATAACTGTTAATTTACATTTTTCTCAATAACTAGAGTCATATAGTTATTTAGGTTTATGTGTATGTTTACTTATTTAAATTATCCACGAGTGGAAAAAGGAAGGAGCAAAAACATAGTCTTTTTTTTAAAGATGTCATAGTATCGACAGTGCCCGACATGCACCGCGCAGGCGGGGGCTGGGGGCTCAGCGGTCCGAGGTCACCCTCCTCCCCACCGAGCGCCGCGAGCGCCAAGCCCTGCTCCCGGGGGGCTCCGCCGGAAACTGTCTCCAGCGGCCCAGGCGACTCACCGTCCCCGCGGCACCCGCGGCGGCCGCAGCTGCAGGAACGCACACCTCCGCAGCTCGCGGTCGCGCGTCTGTCAGAAGGAGGCGGCTAATATGGGAGCCTCCTCCAAGCTTGGGACGACAGTGGACGTACTGCAGGAAAAGATCGGGAGCCTCCAGAGATCCAGGATAAAGGAGGAGGAACTCAAGAGAGTTTGGGGTCACCAGATAGAGAAGATAAAGAATCACCACATCGTGCTGGACAGGGCAGTGGAGAAGCTGCAGATTCGCTTGGATGACTTGAAGATTGTTCATGCTCAAATTAAAAACCTTGAAATGCACAAGGTGGACAAAAGTGTGATGGAGCAGGAGTTGAAAGAGAAAATCTTAAACAAAAAAAAAAAAAAAAAAAAGGAAAGAAAGAAAGAGATGAGTGAGCAGTTTCCTCTCTCCTCCCGCCTGTGCATCCTGAGCCCAGCTCTCCCACCCAGGGGAATGGAGTCATCCAGCCAAGACAAAAACCAGGCAGAGAACCTCCCACAGTTTCCTTCCATCTTTCTCATATAGAAAGGCTAGGGAAGCTTCCCCAAAGTTGTCCTGTCAACTCCTATTTTCAGTGACTCAGGATTAATGACAATTTATTATGTGAACTTAAAAATCATGCACCAGCTTCTCCATCCACAGGAAGACCTTGGCTTAGACATGACAGTCGTGTTTGAGCCAGTTAGACCCCAAGGTTGAATTTAAACCAAGGCCGGGCATTCAGGGTCCCGGACTAAAAAACACAGACCAGAGTGGTCGGATCCCCCAACTTCCTCCTGCTCCCACCCCAGCATCCCTGGCTCCCTGAGTCCCCTGTGTCTCTAGAAAGCTGACAGGCAAGGCGAGCCGGGCCGACCTGGAGACAGTGGTGACAGAGCTGAACGAGATGATTCAGGGCATGCTCTTCAGGGTCGTGACCCATGAGGATGACTGGAAGAAAGCTCTGGAGCAGCTGAGCAAGGACCTGAGCACCAAGGTGAGTACCCCATAGCAGCCGTCACCTGCTGCATAACAAGTAGCCCTGAAATGTGACACCTTGAAACGACAAGTGCTCAGAGTTGCCGAGGGCCAGGAATTGGGGAGCAGCTTAGCTGAGGGACTCAGATTCTCCCGTGAGGCTGCAGTCAAGAGGCCATCCAGGGCTTCAGCCCACTGAAGTGCCATTTCTAAGATGGCACCCTCCTATGGCTGTCAGCAAGACACCGTACTTCCTTGCCACTCAGACTTCTCCTCAAGTCTGCCTGAGTGGCATCACAACATGGTAGCCTACTTCCCCAGAGCGAGTGACCCAGGAGAGCCCTACGGGAGCTGTGTATTGTCTTCTAGGACAGCCACACCGTATCATTTCCGTAGCATCCTGTGGTTCCACAGGCCAGCCCTACTCCGTGTGAGAGGGTGTGAGGACCGAGAGGTGTGGGCCAGGAGCACCTTGGAGGCTGACTACCGTAACTCTCCTGCCTGGCCCAGCAAAGGGGCATGGCAGGGTGGCGGTGGGGGGCGGGGGAGATCCGCTGATCATTTATTTCTTCTTCTGTCATTTACTGACCACCTGTGATAAGCCAAACTCTGGAGAAATGTTGATAATGAGTCCCAGCCCCTGCCTTGATCAGGACTGTCCAGTAGAGAGACAGCAACAGTCAAACCAACAATGACAGTGGTGTGCAGCTCCTGAAGTTTGGGTTCAGAGTCCAGCAGCCCTGGGTGCAAGTCCCAGCTCCCCCTGAGCGGCCATGGGCCCCAAGTGGTATGACCTCCCTGAGCCTCAGCTTCCTCCTCCGCAAAACGAGGATTTGTTCGTTCATCAACTGTGCAGTGGGCACCTACAGTGGATGTAATGACAAGCAAAACAGATACGGACGTGTTTGTCTCAGGGACACGTTCCTCATAAAAGTCACACAGATCACTGCGGAATCGCAGCCTGAGTGAGTCCAGTCATCTACAGAAAACTGACCTACTTTTCTTCAATAATTCAATGATGGGGTGGGGAAAAGAGTGGAGACAGAGACTGTTCTAGATTACAAGTGTCTCCAGAGACAAAACAACCAAACGCAGCTCATGAGGAGACCCGGCTTGTGTCCTGGTTCAGTTGCGCCAACTCTACACATGGGCTGGGAATTGGTGCAAAGTCAGGAATTCCTGTTCGTGTGTTCGGTGTCCTGAGGGCGTTGCGGTCATGTAAGAAAATGTCCTCACGGTGGGGGTGCGTGGGGGGGCGCAGTTGGTGGAGGTTCTTACTCTTGGTTTCAGCTCAGGTCGTGATCTCAGGGTCGTGAGATCGAGCCCCACGTCGGGCTCCATGCTCAGCGTAGGGTCTGCTTGAGATTCTCTCTCTCCATCTGCCCCTCCCCATCTCAAAAATAAATAAATAAAGCTTAAAAAAAAAGAAAGAAAAAGAAAATGTCCTCATGAGTACTACAGTATTTATGAGTGAGGTATCATGGTCTTTCTGTTTTAGAGAAAGAGAACACACAGGGAGGTGGGGGAGGGAGAGAGAATCTCAAGCAGGCACCACACTCAGCTGGTTAACCTTTAACCATTTTAAAATGACTAAATCGGTGGCATTTTGTACATTTACAGTGTTGTGTAAGCACTACCTCTGTCTGGTGGTAAGACACTATCATCTCCCCAAAAAGAAGCCCATACCCATTTAGGCAGCACCCCCCCAGCCCCTGGGAACCACTGGGCTTCTTTCTGTCTCTGTGGGTTTGCCTATTCTAGACATTTCATATAAATGGAGTCATACAAACTGTGACCTTTTGTGATTGGCTTCTGGCACTTAGCATCATATTTTCAAGGTTCATTTATGGATCAGATCTCCATTCTTTTTTATAGCTGAATACTAATTCCATCGACAAGATAGACCACATTCTGTTTATTCATTCATCTGTTGATGGACACTTGGGTTGTTTCCACCTTTGACTACTATGAATAATGGTGCTGTGAACATACATGTACACATTTTTGTTTGAATGCCTGTTGTTAGTTCTTTTGGGTAGATAGCCAGGAGTGGAATTGCTGGGTCATATGGTAATCCTCTGTTTAACTTTTTATAGGTAGGGGTGATATATCATGTCTACAATTCACTCTGAAATGATTCAGAAAATGAACGGATACACATATGTACAGATAAAGAAAATGTGGTAAAATGTTAAACGTTGATTAAATGGATGTCCAAGTGTCAAAAAAAAAAAAAAAGATGTCATAGTATCAGAGGTGTCATTCTGTTCTACATTTTATGTGCTCTCCATTCTACAGACTTTGATTAAGTGACATTATATATTCTTATGTCTTCAACTAATAATGCAATTATGCAAAGAACTTTATCTCCAGTGTAGACCTCTCTCATCAGGTTTACACTCTGTAAAAATCTACTCATTGGATATTTCTTCTTGGATGTCCCACTGCAACCCTAAACAGAAGAGATTTTCAAAACATTATTCTGAAAATCTGTTTTTCCTCTTGGATTCATTAACAGCCACTGGGTTATAACCTTACTCCTCTCTCTTTTGATCCCCACAGGCCATCACATCCCAAGTCCTAGCAAGACTACCTCTTTCATCTTCATCAGTCATGCCTCTCACCCTGGTCTCCAGCACTACGCCACTTCAACTGAGGTCCTGATCATCCTCGGTGCTGAAGGCAGCAACAGCTTCCTAACACATCTCCCTGCCTCCATTCTTACCTCCATAATTGTTCCAAAGGAATCTTTTGAAATTTGAAAAGTGACCAGGAAAGGTTCTCCATCACCTCCAGGGTAAAATCTGAAGTCTTTAGCGTGGCATACAATACCTCTCATCATTTAGGTTCTCTCATATCTCCAGCTCTCGCTTCTTCCCACACCGTACACTGCACGAGAATTACTTGAAGTTTATCAAATATTCCATGATTCCCTCACACTTTTTTTTTTTACTTTTCCCAAGTGGCTTCTACAATGTAGAACGTTAACCCCCTCCATTTTTTCAATCTAGCTGATTCCTAACTGTAAAACTAGGCTGAGATGCCTTTACTTCTAGGCAGCCTTCCCTAGACCTTCTCTCTATCTGTGCATGCAGCTTTCAGTGTTTGCCTTCACGTTGCACTTACCATTCTGTACATGATGATGGGTTTGCTTCTCTTCATCCCAACTTGGGCCTGAGTTTCTTGATGGAAGGAAAAGTGGTTTGAATCTCTGTATCCTATGAAATAATTCCCACCATTCCACATGTGCAGAAATGGTCATGTAGGGATGCCTGGGTGGCTGAGTCGTTAAGCGTCTGCCTTCGGCTCAGGTCATGATCCCAGGGTCCTGGGATCCAGCCCTACATCGGGCTACCTGCTCAGTGGGGAACCTGCTTCTCCCTCTCCCACTCCCCCTGCTTGTGTTCCCTCTTTCACTGTGTCTCTCTCTGTGTCAAATAAATAAATAAAATCTTTAAAAAAATAAATAAAATAAATGGCCATGTATTCAATACAGTGGGCTCAGTAGATTTGAATAAATGATATTATAACTGTATCCAATCATATATCATGCCTTTGTGTCCTCCTTTATCTCTAACTACGTGCCCCCTATCTTCTCTCAAAACTTGCCCAGACTTGAAGGTAAAAAAGAAGATAAGACAGCAAGCTTCTGTCTGTAGACTGTTTCCCCAAAGCTCACTGTCATTAACAGCTGCTAACTTGAGGAATGTGGTGTGAAAGGAAACTAGTTATTGTCCACTGTCTTAATATTGGCCTGGTCCACTAGCAAATATGATCACTTGTACTTATATGATCACTTTAAGATAGTTAAATTTATAGACACTTTGTGTATACTAATTAGGAAAAAAATCAAATTATTGAAATTAGATTGTGTTGCCTCGATTGACAAATTCAGGTTTCTAAAGAATTATGTTTGTTCTTAGACTTATATACAGTTTAAAGGGATACCAGCCAATAGAGACATTTGAAAGTCCCATGAAACACTTTGGGAGTGGGACTGTTGTTGCCATGACCGATGGGCTCAGCAACAAATACTGACAATCTTTAGAAATCAAGTTAGTCTCATTTTTTTGCTAAGTCACAGTGTTTATAAAATTTAAGGTCGCCATAAAATGTAAGTGGTTTGCTGGTATTCTGGGAAATGATTTCCTTTACACCCCAAGTACAAGGTGTACATTACTTTGTATGATGGGCTTAATTTGAATGTGTATTGAAGAAAGCAAAATATATTCTGTAAGCAAACTGAGGCAAATTTCTTTAGAGCTTAACCTCCCTACATATGCATAATTCCTGAGCAATGAAATGAATTCATGTTGCTTGCTGGATTTATGTAGTCTTTTTGTGAATATCTGATATTGTTGACTTTATCACTTTTGTCAACATGGAGTCTTTTGTCGGTGAGCCATCATCCCAGCAGGCTCAATTCTGAGGGCAGGCATTAACTTTGCTAACGCTGTGAGGATTCTCAAACATTAGTATTCTAATGAGACACTCATGTATCTCCTTCTATATTAAGAGCATCTCTATACTAAACCTGCTGCTTCTATGTCTACACCAAAGTCACAGATCATGGATTAAAGAAAAATTGACCTGAAAACAGAAGTTAATTTTTTGTAATGCTTTTTACAGCTTGCCATCTATAACACCCAAAGTCATTTACCAAGTAGTTTAGCCAATTAGTCATCAATGAGGGACCACAAAACAGTTTGACTCTCTTTACAAACGGAAGTAAATTGTGATATAATATCTGCCTATTTTATTTGCTTGTTTGAAGAGCAAGAAAATATGTAGCTCTACTTGATCCCAGGACTTTTGAACCAGGAGTGCTTTAATGGTAAAATGATGAAACATTCCTGACATTTTCCCAGCTCAGTAAAAGGTAAGCCAAGCTGTGCTGTGAATACCAAAGCCTCAGGCAGATTTCCACCAAGAGGGCAAAATTGTTTTTCTTTCTTTGAAGGAGTACATGTGGCTCCTGAAGAACCATGAAACTAGGGAGAAAATGAAGAGGAAACAGTAAATCTGTTGGGGGGAAAAAAGATGTGGTAAAATATATACATTACAAATCACTTCAAAATTTGCTCCAAAGATCTAATATAATTAAAAGGCTTTGAGAAAATAGGCATAACTTACCTGCCAAAAAGTTACTTAACATACCCTCTCTATTTCGTATTCTCCTTTCTCCCCCCTGGCTTGCTGAAAATTGATATCCTTATGGATGTCATTTGTAGAAACCAATTTAGCATTTCTAAGTAATTAATATTCATTATATTCCTTACACATGCATATATTTAAATTTGCAATTCCCCCTATTATTATAAAACTTTTGCAAAACTTTAAAAGAAGAGTGTTAAACAATGTATGTATTTTTAAGATCTAATATTTGTGGTAAGCCTGAAATAATTCTAACATTTGGAATAAAATAATAATGATCTCTTGAGGTGGCAGAAGAGTCTTGTGTTAGGTTGGAGTTATAAACGTCAGTGTAGAGATTTTTAGAATCCTTTTATATAAGAGATAAAGTGGGAATCCATCCGGCACGCTTCTTCAGTTCTCATTCCAAGCTTCCAGACTGCACTGAGAAACTCTAATTTTAACTCTAATTTTGGGGTTTCCCCCCATCTAGAGCTTTAGCTGATAGGAACATTACATGGAGAAATGTCCTTGACTGAAATACAATGCTTCCCCTTGCTATCACAACAGTTGGCATCATGGGGAAGAGTTAACTGTGCAACGTGTATACTCCTTTCTGAGGTTATTGGTTCTCCATCTTTGGGTACCCTAGAATAAACTCTGTTACACAAATTTTAATAATGTCATTGAATTTGACGAAAAGAGAAACATCCAGTCAACATGTATGCTTAGGTGTTTCAAAAATATCTACATCAATTTATATAGCTACTCATGTATTCATCAAACATGGGTTGAGCACCCACCATATCCATATCCCCTCTGGGGATTGGAAATAAAGGCATGCTGGCCCACCCTTGGAAACTTTATGGCCTCATATCAGGGAGATAGCCATATGCAAAATAAGCACAATAGGACACAGGAAGCAGAATTCTGATACTCTGCGTGCCTTTATGCCACTGAGGAATCCCACAATTAAATAAAAGTTCAGGAAACAAATAGTTCCTTTGATAAATTTAGAAAGTCTGAATCCTAGTTTCAAATAAGTGTTCCATAGTAACCACAATATACCAGTAATATTTTTGAATGTTGAATCTGACTCAACCAAGCTCAACTTTCAAATTAGAAAAAAAAAAAACTTATTTGAAATGTATATTATTTGATTTTCCAAGTCTTTCTTTATTAAACAAATCACCATAAAGATCTTAATATTAACTTTAAATTTTAACAATCACAAAATACATTAAGAAAGAATTTTTGTTTGTCAAGGAAATGTAGAGGCAAGAAGATAATATGGAATATACATAATATAATGTAATAGACAATTTGAATAGCATACCACTTGAATATTCATGTGCAGTAATGGCAACTTCTAATTAAAGGGTTATAGATATTTTAAAGCTGTAATACATGGCTTTTAAAATGAAATATTAATGATTAAAATAGATTTCTCCGATTTCATGCAGCAACTGTGATTATATGTAAATTTATCTACAATTAGATAAAATGCGTGAAACGCTATAAAGATTGCTCTACACCAGTTGATCAAATGAGTCCGGATTTTATCCAGTGCAGACCATTTGATTATGTATGCAGACACTTATCTTGCTGTTTGAATAATGCATGGGAATGAGAAGATGTTTATTTTGAGATTTCAAAATGAACAGTGACTGTGCTCTGGAAACAAAGCATTTTGTTTGTTTATTTATTTATTTTAAATGTCGCTGTCTCCTGAGCCCACAGCGGGAGAGTTTAGGACCTCCAAAGAGTCTCCTGATCTCTATCTGCTCTCATCTTTCAACTCATTTGACTTTGAACAACCACTTCAAAGTAAATTGCTTAAGAAACAATTCTTAATTTGGGTCAATTAAAGATTTGGGGGTACATAAGAATTTTAAAACTTTTAAAATTTAAAACTAAAAGAAAAGTAAAACAAAAGGAAAATTGTAACCTTACCTTTTGAAATTGAAGAAAGTATGATCAAAAAGAGTGACACTTATATAAAGAAAATATGCTAACAACTACAATGTGCCATTATTTTGCTTATAGGTGTATGGAGAATGGAAGTGAGCAATTTGAAAAATAATACTACAAATAATTAAGAAATATATGAAAAAACCGGTCAGCTTCATAAGAAATAGAAAAGAATCTTAAATATATACATATATGTATACATATGTACACATACGCATATATATTATACATCTTTCTATATATACCTATATTCCTATACCTCTGTCTATATTATATAAAAATACATTTATTATAAACACAGAATATATACTCCTATCAACTAAGCAAGGCCAAAGAAATGTATGCATACCCAACTTACAGGTGAGTTTCTGTACATGTCAAGAACAATAGAAATTAGATGAAGAATTATTCTCATGTTCTCTGTTCTGAGTATTTATCTCTTGATATGACAAAGCATGTAAACACAATTTCAAATGAGCTTAGCAAAGCATCATCATTTTTTGGTACCCCCCCCAAAAAAATCTGTCTACCATTTGCATGACTAGTCAAATATTTACTTTTAATGATGGAGTTCTGTACTTTTCAAGGTGCATAATAGATTTTTATACCAGGCAATTATTTTCAGGCTCCAACATTCAGATGACAGGGGAACAAAAAGTCCATTAAGTAACCTGCTTTACGTCTTCACAGAAAGGCAGGAATGAATTGAAGTTCGAGCTCCCCTCATCTGACTCTGCCCGTGTGTGAGGGCAGAGGGGAAATTGGGTTGGAGGTTTGTTTCAAAGTTTCTGAGAACATTTTCTTTAGAATAATATTCATGTAAAAATACTCTGAAACATTCCTATTCCTCCTACAGTATTTATCCTGAGCGTCTTAGCACCAGAGCCGGCTCAGAGCAAGCCCTCAGACATAGCAATACTCATTTCCCATTTCAGAAAAGCAAAGCATTTAAATAAAATTGCCATTTCTTTTAGTGATAAAAAAGTATAGACTTTAAAAATCATTTACGTAGAGCAGAACTGCAATGCAGATGCTGCATAATCCCTCCCTATTGAAATGAAAAATAAAACTTTCTCTCTAACATCTTAAAATAGTTCATTACAGAATAGAAAAAGATGAGGTAGAGTCAAAGATGACATTGGGACATCTAGCTTTCAGTTTGTTTATTTGTAAGAGTAAGCTTTAGGCTTCACTGTGGTACAGAACCGAAGTTAAATACCAAAAAAACAGTTCAGATATTCCATTTTGATGAAAAAAAATCTTTTCTGAAAGCTAATGCTTTGTTTAACTCTTCAGGAATTCAGGCTGAAAGATCGGGAGTGATATTTGTCTCAGGAAAGAGTTTCCGAGGGAATCAAATGTGTTATTTGAACGATTTATATACATTATGTAGGTAGGGTTGTTGGGACTGACCCTAAGTAATTTGCTTCCAAGCTGTCTTTCCTAACTTTCTTGTTTGGAATCCTCATCTCTCAATTTCCCAGGGCTGTTCTGGGCTCCCTTGGGCATGGTCCCCACAGTTATGCTTCATGGTTCAGATTTCTCCCTTTCCCAGATCCAAACTTTTGATTCCAATTTCCTTGGGCCCTGCTTCATGATTATTTAAACACACACACATGCACACACAGACACACATACAAAACAGCACAAATTTTCCCTATGTATGCATAGGACAATGCATTACTTATTTCAAGGGCACATTCATAATTTAACCTCTGCTCACACTTAATACAAAGACATGCTTCTAACAGTTAAAATTCAGGCCCTAGGTGAAGTCACTGGTGGAAATAAGGACATGCAAGGCTTTTAATGTGTGCAATTCTATTAGTAAATAAGGCTGAGCCTGAAAGTAATATGGAAAGTAAAAACTCACAATCACCATAGTGTCATGAAATACGATGATCAATTTTTCCCTCCTCACTTCACTCCATCCCCACCTTCAGACATGGTGTCAGTGCTTCTCAAACACCAAAGTATCTGAGATCTTGGTTGAATGAGATTCTGATTCGGTGGGTCTGGGGTATGGCCTAAGGCTCTGCATTTTTAACTAGCTCCCACGTGATACAAATGCCTCTGGCTCATGGACCGCATTTTGAGTGGTAAGATATCGGGAGACATCAGAATGTTTTATGTTTGGGAATTAGACACCTGCGGTTTATCTAAATTAATGCATCAGGCTATAAAGGGTGTTTTACCTCCTAAGTATTAGGAAAATAATATGTCTTGATTTAAATACATATATGTATATATTTTTTCTCTATTTACTCTCCCACTTTACCAAAATACTTCATCATGACAAGATAAATGCCTCATTTGGAATGGAAGTTTTTTCATGGTTTGACCAAACAGACCACACCTAACTTCTTTCTAACCATGCAAAATTGTGCTCGTTTGGTCAACACCTAGTATTGTTTTTATATAGTACAGTACTTCTCTACATACAGAGTCCCTCTGTCTGGGCTTTACTATCCTGATTTGCCTTCCTGCTCCCTCTAGAAATGTCCTTCAAGAATCAAATCATACACAGCCATCTTATGCCACATGATCTAGTGTAGCAAATATTAAACACTCGACATTAAAGGGATTCTCTTAACACAATTCGCAAAAATCAGCAGAAATTTCTAGAGAAAAAAATGTATCATGGCAAAAAGTAAAACCTATTATTATATTGTTTATTAATTTCGGAGCAGCTAGGATTTTGACTGTCAATTATGTTTTCTTTTGGTACACTGAAAAACATATTCTCAAAGAAATATACAGAATTGAGGTTAAGATGGACTGATTTAGTAGTCATCACCTCCCACACCCTTTATTAACTTTCCCATGAAACCCTTATGCAATCTCAAAAGCAGATGTAAATCTGCAACAGTGCTAGAAAGTAGGACTATTGATAAAAGAGATGCTAGGTCTCAGAGGGAATTTCCACACACAAAACACAGATGAAGCCCTTAGTCAGAGTAGCATGACAAGAGATACTGGGAAAATGAACTGTCCTGAACAGTGCCCCACATACATGGACACTCCATCAAGCCAAGGGAGGCAGTCATCATCCAACTCAGGAAAGCAGATTTCTTCAGTAGCCATACATATTTTATTTTTTTCCCATTCAAGACCTAACCTCCAATAGCACTTGGGACTCCAGCAAGCCCCATCAGTTGCCTACTGCAACAACAATTTCCTTTCTCTCCTTTAGTGCAAAATCTGCCTCCCTCCTATTATAAAATGTAAGCCACTCACTTCCCAGGGTTCCTTGTGGTTAAGGGTGGTCATGTGGCCCTATTCTGACCAATGAGATAGAAGGGGTCTTCCAGGAAACTTTTTTTTTTTTTTTTTTAACCTGGGAAGGGAAGAACTGTCTCTCTCATCACTCCTTTCTTCCTGCCTTTGTAAACAGCTCATTTGTAAGGCTGAAATCAACCTGATGAAGATGATGAGCAGAGGAAAAAGAAGGAAAAGAATTGAGCTGCTTATCAACTTTGGGCTTCTCTCCCTCTAAGTGTGCCCGGGCTATTGTGTTTAGTACAGCCGAAATAGGAGGTACTGTACATAAAATAGCCTGAAAGAGTGAGGGAGGGGTGCAATCTGTGCTTTATGCATATTTGACTTACTGTTGTTTATACACAAAAGGATTCCAGCAATATGGTGTATAGAAAATCATTCCCCTTTCTTCAGCTTTCAACCCATCTGTCCTGAGTCCTAGAGTTTTGGAGCCTCTCTGCATTTTATTTTGGATCTCCTAGAATGGAGACACCTGAGGTCAGTATCAGGAACCTAGGTCAAAGGCAGAGAGTGAGACCTCCTGAAAGGAGATTTCTGTCTATCTAAAGAAGGTAGCTTTCAGTTCTGCATGAGGGATCCTCTTCACCCTGGCCTGCCAGAGACCAATAGGACCTGTGCCTCATTGATCTATTGAAGATCAGGAGACCACTTAAAGGAGCCCAAGTGAGCTCAGTAACCAGAAAATTAAGAAAGCAATAAAATAAAAATGCACAACTAGTAAGACAGCTGCTAAAGGAGAGAGATGACATTTTGATTACAAAAATAATAATATATAGAACACTTACTAATGTTCTAGTGAAGCACTAATGAGATATTCTTGGATAAAAATAATAATTTCCTAAATAAATAATTCAGTAGATAAAGTAAAGAAAAAGTATCTGTGTAAGAACTGAATCAGTAGACTTAGAGATCAAGTGTAAATATAAACTATATACTTATATTTTATATTTATAGAGCAGGATTTTTCATTTAAATTTTAGAGCAGTTTTAGGTTCACAGCAAAACTGGGCCGGAAGTATAGAGATTTCTCATATAACCCCTGAGATCATATAGCCTCCCATATTATCAACACCCACCCCCCACTGGTACATTTGTTATAATTAACTAACCTACATTGACATATACAATTATTCAAAATCCATAGTTTATATTAGGACTCACTCGTGATTGTACATTCTATGGGTTTGGACAAATGTGTAATGATATGTAGCCATTATAGTATCATACAGAGTATTTTCATTGCCCTGAAATTTTTCTGTGTTCCACTTATTTATTTCCTCCCCACCCCCATCCCTGGCAACTACTGAATCTTTTTTACTGTCTCCATAACTTTACCTAGTCTAGAATGTCATATAGTTGGAATCACACAGTATGTTGCCCTATAAGATTGGCTTCTTTCACTTAGTAATATGCATTTAAAATTTCTCCATGTCTTTTTTATGGCTAAATAGCCGATTCCTTTTTAGTTTCTTTTTATTTGTATCTCTTTTTAGATACTAGCTGTAGGGTTTTTGTAGCTAGGCTTTGTCAAATTCAGGAAGTTCCCCTCTAAGATTGCTGAGAGTTTTTCATGATTGGAGCGGGATTTTGTCAAATACTTTTTCCGCATCTACTGATATGATCATGTGGGTTTTTTTTGTTTTTTTTTAAGTTTGTTGATGTGATGGGTTACATTAATTAATTTTTGAGTGGTGAATTGCTCTTACATACCTGGGATAAATCCTACTATGGTGTATAATTATTTTTACACGTTGTTGAATTTGATTTTGGTGAGGAATTTTGCATCTATGTTGATATTGGTCTGTAGTTTTTTTTTCATGTGATGTCTTTGTCTGATTTTGATATTAAGGTAATGCTGGCCTCATAGAAGGAGTTAGGAAGTGTTTCCTCTGTTTTTATACTCCAAATGAGATTGTGAAGATTTGGTATAATTTCATCCTTAAATGTTTGGAACAATTTACCACTGAACCCACCTGGGCCTGGTGCTTTCTCTTTTGGAAGGTTATTAGTAATTGATTCAATATCTTTAATAGGTAGAGGCCTATTCAGATTTTCTATTTCTCCTTGTGTAAATTTTGGCAGATGGTGTCTTTCAAGGAACTGGTCTAATTTATCTAGGTTATCAAATTTGTGGGCCTAGAGTTGTTCATATTATTCCTTTATTACCCTCTTAAAGCCCATGGGACCTATAGTGACATTCCCTCTTTCATTTCTAATATTAGTAATTTGTCTCCTCTTTCTTTTCTTCTTAGTTATCCTGGATAGAAGCTTATCAATTTTATTGTTCTTTTCAAAGAACCAGCTTTTGGTTTCATTGATTTTTTCTATGGATTTCCTCTTTTCAATCCCCTTTATGTGTGCTCTAATTTTTACTATTTCTTTTCTTCTGCTTACTTTGGATTTAATTTACTCTTTTTTAAAAATAATTTTCTAAATTCAAAGCCTAGATTATTGATCTAAGATTATAGATCTTTCTTCTTTTCTAAGATATGTATTAAATGTTATACATTTCCCTCTAAGCAATTTTTTGCTGCATCCTACAAATTTTGATATTATCTTTTCAGATAGTTTGAAATATTTTTATTTATCTTGAAACTTCTTCTTTGAACCATGCATTATTTAGAAGCACATTGATTAATCTTCACATATTTTGGTATTTTCCAGCTGTCTTTCCATAGGTCTAGGTTCTAATCTAAAAGACAGCAATCTAACCATAGGACTAAAATGCTTCTTGTCCCCTTCCTACAGGCACATTTACAGGAGTTGCTTTTATCTGGCATGCCATAACTGGCTAGCAAGAAAAAATCTCAAGGGATACTAAAAAGCAAAAACACAATTTGAAGTTTTTTTTGATAAAATTTCATACCACATCTTTAGTTCTTAAAATCTTAGTGAAATATAAATAGATGTATATTTCTTCAAAATGATAAGAATTTCTATCTAAAGCCAAGAGCCAAAACTAAATTTAATTATAAAATGTCAGACACATTCCATTTAATTTGGGGTTCACGTAAGAATTCCTATTGCAATCGTTATGGCTCAATATTACTCTGGAAGTCCGGGTCTATTCAATGAAATTAAAAGAATAAAAAAGGTATAACTGTTACCATATAAAAAATACGTATCTTCACAAAGGTAAAAATATCAGAGACAACTTAAATTTACATAAAATGAAGATTGGTTAAAAGTGAATATAGTACAGTCTCACTGTCATTAAAAATGATACTTAAAAATATTGAAATTGGAATTTTATAAAATATTATAACATAAAAATGTGAATTATCAATTAACGCACTGAATAAATATGTGACAGGCACTATTTTAGTCAATGGGGATAGGAGAGTTAAAACACACACACAAATTCCTGTCTCCATGGAGCTTACAGTCTAGCAGGAGAACACAGAGTGACAAATAAATAAGTAAATGTATGTTTCTATTCATATTCATGTTTATCCCTCTCAGAGAATAATAAGTCTTCATATCTAAAACATTATGGTCAGGGTGCCTGGGTGGCTCAGTCGGTTAAGCGTCTGTCTGCCTTTGGCTCAGGTCATGATCCTGGGGTCCTGGGATTGAGCCCCGGATCAGGCTCCTTGCTCGCCAGGGAGTCTGCTTCTCTCTCTCCCTCTGCCTCTCCCCACACAGCTTGTGCTCTCTCTCTCTCTTGCTCACTCACTCTCTCTCTCTAATAAATAAATAAAATTTCAAAAAAATAAAATAAGACATTATTGTCAATTTAACTTTGATTTTTATCATTGACTTTTTAATATAGAAATATATGTAAAAGATTAGAAATTTAAATATCAAAATATAAATTGTGGTAATCTTTGAACATTGTTAATTGTGGATGATTTCGTAGTTTACATGCTTTCCTTGTTTTTCAAAACTTATTTCTAAAATGAATGTAGAAAATACAAAATTTAGAATTATAAAGTGTATTTTAAAGTCCAATGTAAGACATCACAATTTTTTATTCCTTTTCAATTTATTTAAAACCCGGAATGTAAATGATCAAATGTCATATCACAGACCAAACTATAGCAATAAAGATGAATATTGGTATGATTTCTCTCTATTGTGTTGTGCTGAAAGCCATACCAAAGTTAAATTTGAAATCTGTGTTTCTCTGCAATTAAAATAAATTATATATAATCAAAAACAGTAAAGATTAAGATCGACTGCCAGTTACATTGGCATCCAAACCATACTCTGCCCCCAAATGCCATGTTGTAATTTGCTAAGTTGAAAGAACAAACATACATTATTTGTAGAGCCAGACATATGATTATCTGGATAAAAGTATGTGTACCAGCCCCGTAAGGCATAATCCAATACATTACTACATAGCTAAAAAGCCAAATTCAACTCATTCTTATCTTACTGATTCATGCTTATGAATAAATTTCAATAAGTATTTGTGTAACCATAACCTTGGAAAGAATATATGATTCATTTATTACCCATTGTAAAACACAGGGTTCTATACAAATGCAGCTGTTCCCTCATCTTGTTATATATTCTAATATCTTGAAATGTGACAGAATGTTACAGAGAATGACTAACAACATTGTTTCAGAAAAAAAGATGGAAATTTATGTACCCTGTGCTATCATAAAATACAGTAGTTATGTGGCAGAATGAAGAAAGAAGATTTGGCTTGACACCTATATGGAAAGCAAACATTCAATAAAGTTGTTTAATGCTTACTTCTACCAGCAAAATAAAGGAAATTATCTAGACAAATCTTATGGAAAGCGTTGTATTTCCTGATAAGACACTGCAGAGGCAGACCAGCTAATTGTCTAACATCTTTCATGTTTAGAAGATTATGCTTTTTATGGAACTCATAAGGGTGAACAAAAACTCTTCATCTAAACGGATTTCTTCTCTTCTCGCCTCCCTATTTCCATCTCTCCAACACTGATTTATTGTGTTCATACTGTGTTAGACAAGCATTTCCTGAGCAGTGACAGTGACAGACAGGTTCTGGTTTACGAAGATGAAAAGGTATGGTCCAAGCCTTCCGGTGATTCGCATCCTAGTTGGGGAGCTAGGACTGTAAAACAGAATTACTTCAGTAATTATATATTTAATATCTTTATATGTACCAAGGAGGAAAAAGGAGCTAGAAATTCGTAATATTCTGGGGTGTCAGGGAAAGTTTTATACACAGGTTGCCATAGAGTATGATTTTTCATAGTTCTGCCCTTTGAAGGAGCACAGATCAAACAATGCCCTTTTCTTACAGGACAGACATCATATATTTGATTGTGCTGTATCTCTTAGGCTTCTTTTAAGTATATATGTTTTTATTTCATCACATGGTTCCTGGGCACTTCCTCATTTGAGAAGTCTTCTTCCAACTTCACCTAAATCAATCCATGGCCCCATTCAGTATTTACTGTGGAACATGCCAGCCATTGTTCTGAGCCCCGGAGTGCAATACACCTTCAGGCAGCTTCCATTCCAGGGAGGAGAGTAAAAGCATAAGTTAAGCAAGCTAAAATGATAGTGACTTTGGTATGGGATAAATGACATTAAATTAAGGGGCCTGGAATGGTCTCTTAGAGTATTATTGGGCAAACTGCAACCTGCCACCGGTTTTTGTACATAGAATTTTTTGGAACATAGCCTTGATCATTCGTTCACATACTAGCTCTGGCTGATTTCCTGATATAATGGCAGATTGTGGTAGTTGAGACAGAGATTGAGATTTTAAGACAAAGCTTAAAATATTTACAAGATGGCCCTCTACAAAAAAAGTTTGCTGACCCCATCTTAGAGGAGCAGATATGAGATCTGAGGCCTGAGTGAAAAGAACAAGCATACTAATTGTCCATGGCCACACAAGAAATTACCTCAAGACTTTGTTACTTAAAGCAACAGATGTTTATTATCTCACAGTTTTGTGGGTCAGGAATCCAGGGGCGGCTTAGCTAGGTCCATTGGCTGGAGTCCCTAGCAATACATGGCAGCCAGGGAGGCAGTCATCTCCAAGTTCAACTGAGGGAGGATCTGCTTTCAGTCTTCCTCACAGGCTGTTTGCTGGCCACAGGTCCTCACTGGCTATTGGAGGCATCAGTTTTTTTGCCATGTGGGCTTCTCCAAGGGGCCACTCACTACATAACAGCTGAAGGTATTAAAAGTTGCCACCACGAGGTGTCATTCAGGTAGGAAGAGCATTCTAAATGAATTGCAAAGCCCCCAAGTTAAAAATGAGCTTGATTGAAAGGGTAAAAATAAGTCTTCCAGGAACAAGAAAGCTAGCGTAATTAGATCATATGGAAGGAAAGGCAGATAGATACCAGGGAAATAAGATTTGGGAGGTCAGGCCTAGATTATGTAGGGATTTACAAATCAGGTAAAAGAAGTCAGATATTATTCCAAGTATAATAGAAGGTCACTAGAAGACTTTAAGTTGGGGAAATGACATACTCAGATTTATGACTTGAAAAGATTTATTTAGCTGAGTGAATGTAAAAGAAACTTACTAGCTAAGGGCATATAGTTAATTTTATTTGTCATGGGAATCCCTGATAATGTGGATACTGAGCATGTTGGCTACTGGAAGATCCTCTAAATTTACTGATAATAGTGGATTAAAGATATGTAGGTGGCTAGAAGGTAACTTGGTAAATATGGGTATGACAGTGCAAGTGTTTGACAGTAACCAAATTTTAGCACAAAAATCTAGTTTTTGAAAAGCTGTATTTTAATTGAAATATATTTTACAAAAATTTCCAGATGTCCATTGTGCCTGACAGTATCCATTACTATAAATACACAAAGGTATGCTGTCATCCTCTTTTTGATAAAATGTTTCTTAATGACATCATATCCTTTTCTTTGACTCTAAGCATTCATTTTCCCTGTCCATACTAGAAAAAAAGAAACACTTGGCATAGTCTAGCAAAGAAATATTCCATTTTGAGTTAATTCTAACTACTTATGTGAGTATGTCCTCCCCTTCATTTTGGCACAGCCTTTTTGGGGTATAATATACATGCCATAAATCATGCATGTAATTAAAATTTTATTTTCCATACATTAATGCCAATAATTAGGGCACCTGGCTGGCTCAGTAAGTAGAGCATGTGACTCTTGATCTCGGGGTCATGAGTTCAAGCCCCACGTTGGGCACAGAGCTTACATTAAAAAAAAAAGTAAAAAAGTAAAAAATAAAAGACATTTGTTTGTGAAATTGAATTGTGTAGAAGAAAGAATATAGAATATCTATTTCCAAAATTCTACTAAATGTTTCTACTAATTGTTATTAACCTTTTATGAGTCAGAGGAAATACTCTTCTTCCATGAATTATTTTCTGGCCACCTCTATAATACCTCCAATTCTCTGGAAAAAAAAAATCTCTGCCTCTTGCTAAATCAACTGAGTAAATAGTCTCCTCACAACTCCAAAAGCAGTGACAATATAGATACCATTAGCGTAACGTCCATTCTGATGTGTTCGCTCAAAACTATGAACTGAATAATAATAAGTGTTTAGTACAAGTCCACCATCTCTAATTTTCCAGTTCATGCTCTTATACCTTTTTTACAACCATTTTTGGACCCTTTTAGAACCTCTAGTCTATTAGATGATCAATTTCTTACTATCGTATTCTTCCTCCTGTCTTTAGCTTCCTTAAATGTTCTTTACTTAAATTCCCTCATCCCTCATTATAATCACTCCCCACCCTCAATTTTCTTGCCCTTCATCCTCTCTCAGAGTTACCTGGTTGAATCCATCTTTCAGTGTTTTCTCTGTCTACTCGAGAACAGATGAATATGGCTGCAGAAAAATCCACAACTTTGATAACTTACCTCCCTTCAATTTCATGGCCTCAAATCTCATTATTGTCTAGCAGCCCTACCAGTTTTAATTGGCCCATTCTTTTTCCCACCCTCTGAAATTAGTCTACCCTTTCTCATCTCTCTTCAAACAGGCAAAATGCCCTCCCTGCTCATCACTCTCAGCTGAATACTTTGCATTTTTACTTTACTGAATAAATAGGTGCAAACAAAAGAGGGCATTCATATTCTCTAACTCCCGAATCTGATTACAATGAATAGATCATCAGAGTTCTTAAGGTCACTCTTTTTTCTGTGCACTGGGTCCCCTATCTTCTTTGCTTTTGCAATCATTGCATCTCTCTTCAACATCATCATTTTCATCCACTTACTAGACCATTCCCATCAACAACCTCCATTGACCCAGCATTCTCCTCCAGTATTTTCTCTTCTTTAGAACAAAACTCATGAAAAGATTTGCCTGTACTCTGCTTTACTATTATCTTCCTATTCTCTTTCAATCTATTCTATCATTCTACTAAAAATGCTCTTTTCTATGTAGTTCATAACCTCTATATTTTCAAATCCAATTAAGAATTTCTCAGTCCTGGGGCACCTGAGTGGCTCAGTCGGTTGGGCGTCTGCCTTCGGCTCAGGTCATGATCCCAGGGTCCTGTGATGGAGTCCCGCATCGGGCTCCCTGCTCAGCGTGAAGCCTGCTTTTCCCTCTCCCTCTGCTGCTCCCCCTGCTTGTGCTCTCTCTCTGTCTCTTTCTCTCTGAGAAATAAATACATAAAATCTTTAAAAATAAATAAATAATTAATTAATTTGGGGGGAAAAAAAAACAATTTTTCAGTCCTTATCTCTTCCAATCCCTCAGAAGCATTTGTTTGTGTCGATCAAGCCTTCCTTCATGAAGCACATGTTAATTGGCCTCTGAGTCTCTATATTCTCATAGTTTTTTTCCTATTTCATTGGTGGCTGTCTTATTGGTCTCCTTTTCTGAATATTCTGACTTTGGTATGTTGCCATGACACAGAGTTCAGTCCTCAAACCTCTTTTCTGTTTCCATTTACCTTTGCTGAATTTATTCACTCCAGTGCCTTTAAATGCCAAATCTATATTGTCTCCAAAATTTGTATCCCATTCCTTATCAATTTTAAGTTCCAGAATTCAGCAATATCCAACCCACATGTGGTATTTCCACTGGAATGCTTAGTAGACATCTCAAATGTAATAGGTTCAAAATGGATTTATGCCCCCCAAACTTACCTTCATTGTGCTCCATATTCCAATAAATGGAACCTCATTTATCTAATTGTTAAAATACTTGGAATCTTCCTTGACCTCCATTCTTCCTTTTCCACAGATCTAATCGGCAAATCCTGACAGCTGTACCTTCAAAACCCTTCTCCCATTCAGCAGAGTCTCAACAACTCTACCTTTAACCACCCCCCCATCCAAACTGCCAACCCGATTCGTGGATTATTGCAAACTAAAGGCCTTGCACACACTCTGTCACCCATATAATATAGCTTTGAGCTAAGAGCTCAAATTTTGAAAGTGCATTGCAAGGATTTATGTTCTAAACCAGTTAAATATCTGTTGTCTGACCTTAGGCAAGTTACTTAATGTCACTGTGCCTCAATTTCCTCACCTGTACTATTAGGAAAATAATAGTATCTAATTCATGGGATTGTTGTCAGGACTTAACAACATCATGTATGTAAAGCACTTTGAACAGAGTATGCCTTATTAGCCATATAATAACCAATATAAAAATATTAGCCAATAATTATAATTTTTAAAAATTATACTATAATCTTTTTAAAAATTAATCTATTGTAATTTTTAAAAAATTAATACAAGTATTAATTTTAATTAATACTAGCTACAAGAAAGACCCCTTAAAAACAAATCAAATTATGTCAACCCCTTGTTCAAATGCTCAAATGACTTCACCTTATACGTAGAATAAAATTTAAAAATCCTGCTGGTCTGTGTGAGTGGTCTGTCAGCCCACCTTGCTCAAATCTCATCCTCTGCCAGTGTTCCCTTTACATATTGCCTTTACTCAAATGTCTTGCTTTTGCTCAAACTTTACAAGCACTCATTCTGCTTGGGATCTAAAATCTTCCTCTCAAAATATTTAAATGACTTTTTACTCCATTTCCTTCAGTTCTTAACTCAGTCATTTTCTCTGCATTACCTTCTCCTTCTACTCCGTTTGCAATGTCATTCCCTTCCCCTACAAGTTCATAAGCCATTTTCTCGCTTGGAACCTACATAAGGACTTGTTATTATCTAATGTATTATGTGTTTTAATAGTTAACCTCATTAGGGGCACCTGAGTGGCTCAGTCATTAAGCGTCTGCCTTCAGCTCAGGTCATGATCCCAGGGTCCTGGGATCGAGCCCCGCATCGGGCTCCCTGCTCCGTGGGAAGCCTGCTTCTCCCTCTCCCACTCCCCCTGCTTGTGTTCCCTCTCTCGCTGTGTCTCTGTCAAATAAATAAATAAAATCTTTAAAAAAAAAATAGTTAACCTCATTTATTGCCTATCTTCCCTTCTGGAATATAAGTTCCAAGAACACAGAGATATTTATTTGCCTTGTTTTCTGCTGTTTTTCCAGTGTTTAAGACAGTGCTTGGCACTTAAGTACTCAAAAATACTGTTTGAATGACTGAAAAAAAAAAAATCTATCTATAAAACAAATAAAACCAGATCTTATTAAAATGAAAAAACTAAACAACAAATAATAGTTCTTGGATATTATAAAGGTGATACCACAAAATAAAAAAATAGAAAGCTTAGAAGGTATATTTAAGGCTATTATAAACCTTCTAAAAAGAAAGAGAAAGAAGATAAGAAATTTAGAGAAACCATCTCAGAGTGAATATATGAATGATAAGAATTTCTAAAAAAAGAAGAGAGAAAATAGTGGAGAGGATATTATTAAGAAAAAAATTAAGAAAATGAATATAGATTTCCAGTTCTAAAGGGCCCACTGAGGGCAAAAACATCATCGACAATAGCAAAACAAAACAAAACAACAACAAAAGAAACCATAGTTGGGGGAAATATCATATCAAAACCCATTACTGTGAAATGATAGAATACTGAAAATAAGAGTATCTTAAAAGCTTCCAGAGCCAGTAAGTTCAGGTAATGAACAAGTGATTGGAAATCAGAGATTCTCAGGGTGCCTGGGTGGCTCAGTCGTTAAGTGTCTGCCTTCGGCTCAGGTCATGATCCCAGGATCCTGGGATCGAGCCCCACATCAGGCTCCCTGCTCAGCGGGAAGCCTGCTTCTCCCTCTCCCACTCCCCCTGCTTGTGTTCCCTCTCTCGCTGTGTCTCTCTCTGTCAAAAAATAAATAAAATCTTAAAAAAAAAAAAAAAAAAAGAAATCAGAGATTCTCCACAACAGCAATAGATACTAAGCAATAAAGAAAATTCTGAATGAAAATCATTTTCACTGTATGATCCTTTGTTCAATAAAGAGTAGAGTTCAATGAGAGTAGAATAAGTACGTTTCCAGATATGCAAGTTCTCAGAAAAAGGGATCCACAGCTAAATCCAGTTCTTAGGATGTTACCAGAGGTATGTGCCACTAAAATAGGAGTAAACCAAGGGTGGATAAACCATAACATCCTGGAAACAAGAGAATCAAGGTAGGAAAAAAGCACAGAATGAATACTCTGCAGAGAAAAGGAAATCTCACAGCCACAGCTAGGAAATGAAAGCAGAAGACAGAGCGCTCAGGAAGAGAGCCCCAAGCAGCCGAATTTGTGGGATACCTGATGTGTTTGAAGTTAATGAGAAGAGGATTACACTTATGGCCGAGAAAGTCTGGGAATGGATTAGTGATGAGTATACAGAAAACAAAGCAAATGAATATATAAGACAATTAACATCAGGGAAAGTAAAAGCTTTGTACAAAAGCATAATTGTAAGCATTAGTCATGAATGGTACCACACATTCATAATAATGTAGAACTATTTATTCAATCAAAATGTATGTCATAGCTATACTAAGTTGACAAGGAGATGAGACAATGAATGTGTGAACTAGTGAGTGTGTGTGCATATATAGATGTGCATGTGAGTGTGCTTCATATATATATATTTATGTATTTTTTGCATAATAAATGCCTTGCATTTCTTAAGAAGCAGCAATAGCTGAAGATATGACTACTCTGATAACATTTTCCATGATTTTCATCTTTTTTTTTTTTTTAGTTTCCAGGTTATGGTCAAAGAATCCATACATATTCTAAGTTATACTACATAAAATTGGTTTAAGATAAAATATTCAATTTAATTGACCATAGAGTGACTCATTAGCTTTAGAGAAAGACAGATAATTGACAAGAAATCTATGTGAACTACAAAGCTATGTGCCATAAAATCTAGAATGACCTAATTAGTTCCTTGGCATAATATGATGTACTTTGGAGATAAATATTTCCACAATGTCTTGAAATCTTCCAAAGCCAGAGATAGAATAAGATGCCTTCATTTATAATCTCAAATTTGAGATACAACATATGTCTTTATTTTATAAGTAGTGTATTACCATAAAGGGTCAAATAGGAAAAGTAAACTATTCCATATTATAATGGAGTCTATAGAAATTCATTTGCTTTAGTAACAACATGATTAAGCAATAGCTACAGCTATTAAAATGTAATTTCAATTCAAACTATTCAATAAATTGATTAAAAAACACAAAAGCATCACAAGTTAAAGCATCTTCCAGTTGTAGCAAATTTTTTCTTAATTAATTAATTTTTTAATTTTTTTTTTATTTATTTGACAGGCAGAGAGAGAGACAGCGAGAGAGGGAACACAAGCAGGGGGAGTGGGAGAGGGAGAAGCAGGCTTCCCGTCGAGCAGGGAGCCTGATGCGGGGCTCGATCCCAGGACCCTGGGATCATGACCCGAGCTGAAGGCAGATGCTTAACGACTGAGCCACCAAGGTGCCCTTTTTTTAAAAGTTATTTATTTATTTTTATTATTTTTATTATTTTTATTTATTTGACAGGCAGAGAGAGATAGTGAGAGAGGGAGTAGCAACTTTTTTCGAGGGAAATATTTTTGTACTAGAAGTAAAAGACTAACACAAAATGCATATAATTGATGACATAAATCTGTGTTTCTTATGAGACTAGTTTTACTTCTTTGGGTTTATGTATGTAATATTGATGCTTTAATGTCCTTTAGAACCAAGAGCTATCAACACAAATCTTGAAAACAAATAAATATCTTGCTACAATATGGTAAGGTTAACAAACTCTGTAATGTTTAAAATTCCACTAACAATATATTTAAGAGTAGACTAACATTTTGAATTATTTCTTTATTATGCAAGAACACCTGTAGGACTTTGTCAATTAGGTTTCTTTTGCAATATCATGATTTTTTTTTCTTAATCCAGTCAACTGGAAAAAAAAAATTACCAATGCCTAAAGTTAGTGAAAACAAAAATAATCTAGAGAGGTTTTCAACCATATAGACACGTTTACCATTTTCCAGGCAAGAGAAAATTCTGCTAATGACCTCTCATGTTTCCTCTAGAATATTATTGTTATAGGACCCTAGTGACTAGCAATAGAGAATATAATCTCCATTTTCTTCCCCATGGAGAAAAGGTCCATAAAAGGCCTTTGTTACCTTTTTTAAAGTATTCATTTAGAATCCAGAAACTCGAAATATTTTACCAATCGCTAAATGTAAAGCGTTTCCTGGGTCATCAACTCTACAATGCTTTGTATGAACTTCCAAAATTTAACCAATTTTTCATGCTCCTTATAATTATGGAATAGTAAAGTACAAATAAAATTCCTAAATCCCAGGAGAATAGAAGTTCTGGGTCGTACGAGATAATAATACCTGAATGTGCATCTCTGCCCCTCTGAGTGAGCAGGAACAGGGCTTGATCCTTTCTACCATTAGACCTGATTGGACCAGGAATGAGATATGAGAGTTTAGGCCTGAAATCTTGAATTGGGTGTTCTGACTCCAAAATATAAGCGAGGTAAATCAGAGTCCTGAAGAGACCTTATCGGCTGCAACTAGGAAGACTTGGAGGCTCTAACAAACACTGTGGAGAGCACACGATTTGTGGAGATGAGAGACAGCATTCTCTGGAGCTCTTCCAAGGGGCTGCAAATTCAGCCTGCCCTGGAGTTTTATGGAGATCTTACATGCATTTACAACAACGCTCTTCTCAATTTTTTTTTTTTTTTTTTAATCTCTGAGTGCATTTTCTATTTCCCGTAAGAACCTTGGCTGAGACATGATTATTTTGGTCACCTGACTGCATAAAAGACACAGCCTGATATAGAAGAGAATTGTGGTGCATTAGTAGTGTGACCTTAGATTGGTCATTTATCTCTCAGAGCCTCAGTTTCTTCATCAATAAAATGAGGAAAGCAATCCACTCTTCATAGGATTATTATTAAAATTTTCAAAAGTGCATATAAGTGATGCGTCACTAAATTCTACACCTGAAACCAATTTAGCATATATGTTAACTAACTAGAATTTAGATAAAAACTTGAAAAGAAAAATAAGTGCATGTAAATCTATCATTTTTCTAACACAGAATAAGAGCACACTAAATGATGTCTACTTTGTAATTATGCAATTAGGTTGTTTATCTTTCATTTGGCCCATGAAAAAGTTTTTATTTTTTACATTTAATCAAATGTAAGGTACTAAAATGGTGAAGTTTTCCTGTCAAAGGTAATAGGCTATATTTCCCTCATATAATTTTTCTAGCCTGAAAGTTAATAAACATGAAACATATAAGCCATGAAAACTGCATGTATTTTTTGTGTGCTTTTTTTTTTTAGAAAATATGAATTGGTGAAGAATGAGTCTACTCATTCCTTACATTTTCTTATATTGTTCATTCCAGTGTGACGCAAGTATATTTAATGGTATCTGGCTATTACTCAGTATCATAAAAGCTTCTTCAAAAAGACCAGCCCTTCATTTTCAGATGATTAGACAAGGGAACTATGTATAAATTAGCCATGGTGTGGCTTGCCTTAAACATTTACATAGCACCAGATCCATCCATAATTTTTATCATAATCCAAATACTCTTTTATTTATTGAAGTGTCAGAAAGAGTTTCTCCTAAACACCATAACTGAATACATTCTACACATTTCCTCAGGCAAGAATATAGCCATTTCACGTAAATTTCCCATCTTTCCTTGTGAATATACAAAATGCCTGGTCTTGGCAAAACAGATCTTTGACAGAAGAGAACAAATGAATTTATCTTTCACTTCACAATGGGAAAAACAGCTGAAAACCCTTAATTGAAACAATGAGAGGACACACATAGTCCATGTAACTCTTTCAAGAAGAGTAACCCTTAAATGCTTTCCAGTAGGAGGGACTTTAAGAAAATAAAGTGGATAAATAAACTTTTGGTGGACAAATCCCCAAATAGTCTTTTCTAAATTGAAACCATCAATGCCTAAAATCAACAGATCTCTTTTCTTTAAAAAATTCAGTGTCGTTAGAAATAGTAACCTTTCTTTATTCATCTTACCAGGTAATATTTGAGTTATTGGAGCTGGTGCAAGTTCCTTGTTCTGTGCCAGAATTTCAATCATTTTTGTGCTTCTACCTTAGTGTTAGCTTACAATGATGATCTGAAGGAAAATAAAGTCCATCCTCACTCAATGCTGGCTTATTTTAAAATAAATAATATATTGACCAGTAACTTTTAAAACTGTGAATTTAGCAACGTTATGAAATATACCTTTCCTCCCTCAGTAGCTTTGATTTTTTTTTCTTACCAAACCTACCCAGCATTCCAAACTATCTGCTGTTTACAAAAAAAAAGAGCAAATATAGTCTAAAAACAAGATCAGAACTTCAGGAAGACCATAATTATGTACATTCCCATCTCACATAGCCTGCCTGAGACTATCAAGCCACCGGAATTTCTTTATTGATCCTAAGGTTTTGTGGAATCATTTAAAAAAATAATGCATATGTTATAAGAGAAATCTTTCTTATCCAATGAAATTAAACAAAGTTGTTTCAACATTAGTAATTCTCCATGATTTTTAAGAATTTTAATTTACTAATACTTAGATATTTTTTTTTATGTAGAGCATATAAAAATTCTAAAAATCATAACCATTCTCCCAATTTATGTTAAATAAATTCTCATTGTTGAATGCTGTGAAAATAATTTTAAAAGAGAGTAGAATAAATGCATTGTCTTTAGCTTCTCAGTCCTGTAGGTTAGTGTGGTACTTACCACATTTTATCCAATGTTTTAAGTTAAAACAAAACCCTGGTTTTGCTTTTGTGCTACCCTATACAACCCATCAGAAACAAAAAGCAATGTGAATATAAAGAATCAACTAAGCAAAGGTTTCTCTAGAATAGCTTTTGTTTTATTAAGAAATAAATAGTTTTCATCAAAAGCTAATGATGTAATGTATGGTGATTAACATAACATAAAAAAAAAAGAAAGAAATAGTTTTATAATCCATTTCACTGCATGTGAGTATAAACGCTAAGACCATTATGTTGGTTTGTTTATAGTTCTAAGGAAGAGAGGTCTTATCATATTCAAATTGCACAAGATATTACAAGAGCAAGTATAAAAGAAGTGAGAATTCAAAGCAGTTCCGTGAGTAAAATCCCTTTATAAAAATAAGTTTTTAGTACAATTTTAAAGTGTTTATCTTATAAAGCAACCAAGGAACATTTTTTTGAGACTTCCAAGAGAAGTTTTCCATCTTTCTTGTAATTTCAAACATTGTCTTTGCTTGGCTGGACAGGACAATTCACTTTTTAATAGACTCATTAAAAATAGAATTATATCTTTGTATGTGGCATAATTTATATATTTTCAGATACATTTTGATATCATATTGAGTTCTGAGTAAATACCATTCAAATCTGTGTTTAAGTAGAATGCATGACAGCAATTTAGTTCACTGAATTGGAAGAGAATGAAAGAAAGCTGTGTATGAATAGTTAACTGAATTGGAAGAAAGTAAAAAAAAAAAAAAAAGTTGTATATGAATATGCCCCAAAATTTAATCTCTGTGGGGAGTGTAATAATGATATAATTAGCTATTGGGGAAACAAAATGAAAATAAGAATTTTGGAAAGGTGAGAAAATATTAAGATTTATTCCTTAAATTTCTTACCAAAATTAAGAAAATTCTTTTCTTGTTCGTTTATATGTGTGTTCAACATTTAACCACTTAACTATATGGCTTTTAAGCAACAAAGTTTAGCAGTGCGTTTGATTTGCATCCGTATAATGGACACCTTACTTGGGTTTTAAATTGTGTTTGGATAAAAGTGAAGCATGTTAGGATAGGGGATCTTATCTTAACTTCCCAAATCCCTTAATACTCAAAGGCTGGAATGAAAACAGAACTGAGCAAGGGCAATCTGCAGGCTTTTTCTTTGGAACCTAGCTTGCAAAAGGTCTTTGCCACAAGACAGTTTTAAGAAAACAGACATAAAAATAAGCCCTGCACTATATTATTTAATTGTAAGTGAACTTTTTATTGAGCAAAATGAGTAATAAAAATAAACATTCATTCAGTCCCCAGAGTTATAGGCTGAGGTGACATGAATGAGGTGTGTTCCAGAAGGCCTGGATTATTGTGGATGGCTCCAAGAAAGGCCGGGTTGTTTTGTCTTCAGTTGTATACATAAAACTCCATCAGATAATTCTTTTCCTCTGTGAGTCAGGGAGAAGCAGCTCATAGTGGCTGTTTAACCACACACAGAAACGAAGATTAAATGCATGTAGCATAAGGTAGTTTTTTTACCTATCTAGAAGGAAACCAAGGACAAACTTGGTTCCTCTCCTTCCCCCTCTCTCTCTTTCCCTCTCTCTCTCTCTTTCTTTTCATCAGTCCAGCTGTTTTAAGTGACTTTCAGGAGTAGCTATGAAAACCTTGGTCGGAATATTTCAAAATCCTACCAAGTATTTTATTTGTTTGTTCATTTATTGAGTGTTAGATAAAACAAGGCAAAAATTGTTCGGAGTTAGGAATAATCTCCAGGTTTTTTAGAGAGGTGACCACATCCTGACTCTAGATTTATTTCATGGGTACTAACTAACCTCCACTCTTCCACTCCCATTTAATTATCAGGAGGAACAGCTAGTCAGTTCGTTTACAAATATGGGAAGGAGGATGTGAGCACTAATTATAGAAACCAACAATAAATTTTCTTCCGCTGATCAAAGAGACCAAGAGATAAACTCATGCTGAAATAAGCAGAGGTCCTTTTCCCTAGACAATCCCAGCATTTATAATATATGGCAAACTCCACCAGGCTCTCAGCAGCTTTGCTGAATGTGACAGGCTTAATCAGACATAACACAGGCCAGATCACACATGGGCAATTAGCACTTTCTACAGGTCTCTAACCTGTGACCCTTCATTCTTTCTTAATTAACACCCAGGACTCTAATCCACTGACATTGGTAAACAATCCATATGCAAGTATGGTACCTCTAAGGATGGAAAGGAATGAAGAGAGTTGCTAATCATACTCAAGTTTGCCAAAAACTGGAGGATATGCTGGACTCTGTGGGTAACTATATAGTATAAGCTCATTATACATCAGTATGCTGCATGTTAAAAATTCCACCTCCTGCCAGATAGGTTGTATGAGCATATTTATAATGGAATACTGGATTAACAACGTTTGACATCTTCACTGTGTTCACTTTCAGTTCTATTATTACTCTAAACAGTTCCTCCAAAAGTATTCTCTGGCTCATAGTAGAATTGTGAGCAACTGGAGGAAAAAAAATGTTAAAATGCTATTTATATTTTTAGTGAGCTGCTTTTTGATGAATGATCCTAGATTAATTATAGCATTATAAAAGATGCTATAAATTTAAACACTCTTTCCTGTATTAAGTCACACGTAGAAGCCTCCTTCAATAGTTGCAAATCAAACATAATGAAAACATTCGAATTTTTGATAAGTTCATGATGAAATACTTGGACAATTTCACGCCTTATGGAGTAAGCAGAAGAAAGATTAATTTATTCATCCAGCCCTGCCCCCAAAGGTGATCTTTTTATTTCTAAATACCTGCAAAGGACTTCCTTGTAGGTATCAAATCTGGAAGATAGGGCCATGTGATTTAATAAAGAAAAGACAAAAAAACACATCAACTTTGGCTGAGAGCAAACGTGGGCTTGAATAGTTACTAGCTGTCTGACAGTGGGAAGGCTGCTCACTGTTTCCTGATCTTTTTACTCATCTACAAGAACCAGGTGATAATATTTTGCAGGAATGATTTAGGATTAAAAAAGTAAGTATAAGAAATGAAAGTTGACCACCTCCCCTCCAAAAAAGTTAACTGTTAAATTGTTCTGAGAAAATATTCTCAAAGTTTCCATTTAAGTTATTAAAAATAAATTAAATGATCCATTAAGCAATCAGTCCCTTCATAAACATTTCCTAATCTGACCATCTTGTTTAGCTAGGCACAGGATGGTAGTGAACACAACGTCTGGCTGATCAGACAGCTTTTCATGTAACTCTAAAATTCAGCACTGGAGCTTAGAAGGTCATGTGCTTTTAAGAGTCCCTGGAGAATCGCCACTAGTCACCATAGACCACTGGTTCCAAACACTTGGCAACAGAAGCAAAACAAACCACCCATGAATTTAACCACAACTGTATTTTTTAGAAGAGACTTGAAATTTTGTTCCAGACCAGTATTTTCTGCGTGCTAAGGCCATTTCTGCCTTACCAGTTTCTTTTAAAAATAAAAAATAAATGTTTCCAAATGGTCAGTAAAACTTCTTTCATGAGAATGCTTTATGGAGTTTTTTTTTTTTTTTAAGTGAAATGTTCTTTTTACTTTTAGATGTATACTAAGAAAAATAATTGATTTAATTGTACTAAAGGAAAACAGATCATACCTACACACACACACACACACACACTCAAATCTGGATTGGAATTATTTTCCCTGAGCCTTCTGAATACAAACTTGTTTTTTGACTGAAGCCAACTTAAGAGACTTCAGTTCAAAAGAATTTGTATTAAAGAGTCCTAAACTATTGCACACAGGGAAAGTGAAATGGTGAATGTACCCTTACATTATTTGAAACCTTAATTTAGAGTGGGCTTAGTGGGAATTAAAATTTGTGACATGTTTGCAAATAAGTGTCAGAATATTCACATACCGTTTA
Organism: Phoca vitulina; assembly: GCF_004348235.1. NCBI lineage: Eukaryota > Metazoa > Chordata > Mammalia > Carnivora > Phocidae > Phoca > Phoca vitulina. The sequence goes on along the minus strand of NW_022589717.1, from coordinate 239,604 downwards.
TCGCCAAGAAGATGATGAGATCATTAAAGTAATTTCAATAATTCTAGAATGAACAGAGCAGATTTTCTTAAAGTACAGGATAAAATAACATCAAATTCAATGAGACTCTAAAGTCAAAATATAAGGCACATTTAAACTCCGTGTTCTCAAGCAAAAGTACCTCACAACCCTGCTATCCATCTTTATCATATCCCCATCAACCCTCCCTACCCCTTACTCTGTCTTGAATCCCAAATCTTGGCAGAGCTTCCAATGCCCAGGAGCCAGGCTTACTTGCCAAGGATTTATTGAGTGCTTAGTACCAACTTGGCATCTGTTTTTCAGAGATTACAAATAAAATATATACAAACCAATAATATGTATTATACAAATGCATGACTCATAAAATAGTTGTCAAGCAAAACTCTTTTATATCCCACAAACTTAAAATTCATTTAATTACGGCTGACGGGTAAGGCATATCTAAATTAATTCTTGCTCTAGAAATCCTTGAAAACCCTGAAACACAAAATATTTAAGCCTTGTTTAGAATTAAGTTCAATTTCATTTTTCAAAAGTTTTATTAAGTGCACATTTTCTTTTTGACACCTTAACTCCTTTAACTACAAGAAGAAACAACTAAATGAAAAGCCTGAAATTTTAGTAAAGTGCTATTTATAAAGATTAAGAGAGGGGCACCTGGGTGGCTCAGTCGTTAAGCGCCTGCCTTCGGCTCAGGTCATGATCCCAGCGTCCTGGGATCGAGCCCCGCATCGGGCTCCCTGCTCGGCGGCGAGCCTGCTTCTCCCTCTCCCACTCCCTCTGCTTGTGTTCCCTCTCTCGCTGTGTCTCTCTCTGTCAAATAAATAAATAAAATCTTTAAAAAATAAAAAGATTAAGAGAATAGTGGACCATTATTTCTTCTCCTGGCTCTCACTTGAAGGTCACTTTTCAGTCTATTTGGAGGGAAGGACAAGTCATAGGAATATCTCATCAGAGAGGAGATAAGAGAAAAGAAAAATTAATATATGAAGACAGGACAGAACTAACGAGGTGGGAGGTCAATGAGGTGAACATGGTGTTAACAGTAACAAAGGAATGAAAATGTGGGATTTTGTGGAATGTTGCTGTCTTTTCCCAAAAAAAATATAGAATGAAAGGAGAAATAAGGAAAAGTGGACACTGCACAGTGCCCACCAGCCTATGCTTCCTAACCAGTTTGAATTGGCTCGTGCAAGTTGGAATGCAATGCTTTGGCCTGAAACTGGACAAATTCACTGATTTTAGTTTTTTTTTTTTAATTTAGAAATTTAATTAACATTAGAAACAGCTCCTCTTTTAGGACTGTTCCTTCTCTAATAACAAGGGATGCATTCACAGAATCCCTTACCAGTTGGCTTATTGTGCAAGTAAATTTACTATTTTTTTCTTACTATATATTGAATAAATGAAGAAATAATGTAAATAATTAAGAAATTATTACAACATATAATGCTCTTTCATTTTCCAGGCTTCCTGGACCTGAGGGTCAAAAATAAAGACAGTTTGGGGGGGAAAGAAAAAAGAAGACATTCCCCCAACTTACATATTTAATCTTCATAAGGTAAAAGTTATGTTGAAAAGCCTTTAAAGAAAGGTTGTTTTAATTAGTTTGTTTTTAAACAGCCCCTGGTTATTTTTGCTTTCCTAAAATGAAAATACAATTAGACAACAATGTGAAATCACTCAATAAAATTTTAAAATATGTTTCTGTTTTAAATCCAGCAAAAGAAATTTCAAATGGATGCACCAGACATCATTATGCCATTAGAAACCACAAAAATTGGGAGGAAAACATTGGTCACTCCTTACAATTAGTGTGTTCATTCATGCAGTCCAATCAGATCAGAACAATTGCTGAAGCTTTAAAAACATTCATATATACTTTTAGAAAGTCCCTAACTACCACAATTGCAAACTGAAATAAACTAAGTGTTTAGTTTGCTTTATTGGTTTCAAAATGGAGAATAGAAATTCCAAAATTCATTCAGATGTTAACCCCTGGTCTCCCCTTCTCCCAGTCATTGGTTGTACTAGAGAAAAGTACAAGAACCCTTTGTTCCTGGAATTCACCAGCCACCTAAATCATATACTTTTTCCTTTTTTAAGGTTACAGTCAGGTTGACCATCAATAAGTATCTTTCTCTGTTAACTTTATTCCTAAGTTATCCTCCTTCTTATTTTGAATTGCAATGTTACCCATATTTGTAGACCTGTTAATTTGGGATTCAACTTCTGGCTATCTAATAAAGGTACTCTTTATATATGTGCATGAATGTGCATGGATGGTGGGAGAAAAGGAAGAGCTTAAGTTCCAGTGGTATCCATGACTGGTATTGAGATATGGTAGGTTCATTAAGGGTCAGTATGCATGACAGAGTGAAGAGCCTGCTAGAGAGCATATTTCCTAAGAAAGAATGCAGGAAGGCAGGCAAATCAGGCCTAATAACAAGAATCTGGGTATCACAGAGACGAGACAGACTTTACTATTACATGGTGACAAGGAATCTGTCCATAACCAATTCCTCAGGAATTTATATTTGAATTTTTTGGTGATATGGTTCAGCTGTAAGCTAAAATAGAAACAGTTGTTTTATTAAAAAAAAAAAGAAGAAGAAGAAGAAGAAAGCATTGGAAAAAATAGCACTGTTTGATATCTGTGATTTGCATAACATGAAAGAAGAAACAGGGAAGCATATATAAATGGACTTGGTTCAGGGCATCAGGAACATTAGAAAACACAAAAACAGCAGTAATAGCCTGAGAAAGAAAGTGCATTACTTACTGGGGGCAGTGGTGCTCTGCTAAAAAGATGGTGGGTCAAAGTTCTTGAAGCTATTGGGAAGATTAGGCAGCTATGGACATACCTGGGACTCTGGGGAGTTTCCACGTCACACTATTATAGATACAGTGTGTTTCTCCACAGAGAGTTTTATGTAAAGAGAAGAAGATAATAGTAGGTATCAGGTGATAGCCAATAGATCTTACTTATATGCACACCTGACATACCCCCAGGACATCTCAGGAATACCTGAGGAGGTGGGAGACTTTGAGTAGACTACAAACCCTAAAAAAAGAGGGCAAATGAGCTACAATTTATTAATGCGATTTCATTTTAAAGTGGGGTTGGCATAACCTTGGGAAACATAACGTCGTTCTATTTTATATATACTTAATCCCTCCTTAGGTAAACATGTCAAAACATTAACAACTGGCGAATCTAAATGATGTGAAGACATTCATGGTACTCTTCTTTTAATTTTTTGTTGATTTGAAAATTTCCAGAGTAAGACACTTAAAGAATGGATGCATTTCTAGTATTTCAATATTTAGCAATTATTTATAAAAATTTGTAATAAATCTATTTTGTTTTGATCCATTGTATACCACTAATAAATATAACTCAATCTAGAAAAAAATAACACTTAGAACCTTATGATCAAAGGATTTTTTAAAAATCCAGACTTCATTGTAGCATGTATTTAAGATAATGAAATAGGATAATCAATAAAGGACTTTCAAGGATAAAAAGAAGTAAAATGGAAATAATAGTTCAAAGGTAAAAAAGAAATAATGTAAAATTTTCAAATGCTAAACAGTCTTTTCAAGTAATTATGTTGACATGGATGAGAGTGGCTATCTCATCACCAAGGTATTTGGCATGCATATCTCTGCCCCGATCCACTAAGAGCTGTTTGCAGGTAATCTTGGCTCCTTATTTCTAAAATCCTAGGAAGACATATGCAACAGTACACAAAATTTTCCTCTTTACCCTTAAAGATATGTGACTCTAAGATTTTAAGATTTTTCACTACTCAGCGTCTGAAACCAGTCCTATCATTTTATTCTATATCTCTCTTTGCTCATTTACTTCTTGTGTCATTTTTAACTTAAATGACTGTTGCTACTGGTAAAATTTTAATAACTGATAAAATCTGAACGAGCCAAACTGACAGGGGAGCGTCTTACACGTTAAGGACTTATCATGACTTATTTGGGTTCTGAAAATTTAGACATTATCATTTGAATGAAATATTTTCAGCTTTTTTGTTAACCGCCGAAATTGTATAGACTCACTTCAGTTGCAGAGTTAGGAACAGGACTGAATTTGAATTACTCCACTGTGATAAAAATTTTCTTTTCACTCAACAAACTTGTTTTGTTCCCTCCACCCAGGTTGTAGGAGGTGGAATGATAAGGAGAGGGCTGTCTTTGGGAAAGATACTGTCAACCTAGCAACATGTTAAAGTTACACCATGAAAAGTGGCCAACATCAGAAGATGATCTGTCTGCTTTGTAAATCGATGATTCTGGAATCAGGACTTAAGGCTTTTGTCAGTGACAGCTCTGAGCAGCTCCTCAAGGACAGAACCAGGCATAAGAACTATCAAGAGTCACAAGGACCTGACATCACTAAGGTAAAAAAGATAGGAGCCACCTACAGAAAGGTGGGAAGGACAAAGGAAATCATGGAGATAAGAAGAGAAAGAGAAGACAGCAAGAGAAATACCCATAGGACATTTTTTTTAAGATTTTATTTATTTATTTGAGAGAAAGAGCACGAGCAGGGGGAAAGGCAAAGGGAGAGGGAGAGGGACAAGCACTACGCATATATTGTCTCCTGTCATGTCCACTTTGCAGCTGAAGAACAAGGCACAGAGACATTCACTTTCCCAAGGTCACAGTAAATGGTACAGCTGACATATGACCGTAAAGCATCTGAATCCAGAGCTTCTGCTCTGAGTCATTCTGCTGTTCTAGAAAAATTTTAAAAAAAAATTATTGGTTTTATGAAACTAATTTAAAAGATTTAATGATTAATTAATGTTATTTTACTACTTCGTCAAAAACTATTGAAAACATTCACAAATAACTCATGATTGAAATGAAGATACACTTTCCACTTTTGTATTGTCACTACAAACTGTATTCATTTTGAGCAAAACTATGTTACCGTAAGTTAGAGAACATCACACTGGAATCTACATTAGCCAACCTCTATTTAAATGAGTTGCCAGAGTAACTGAGGTTCCCCACTTCCCAGTAAATTATATTATTGTCGCCACAGGACATCAACTCCTTGTAACTAATAAGGAACTTTGCATATACCTGCGCCCATTAGCTACCACCAGCTGAGCTGTGCGCTCACCAAGGATTGTTTTCAATTTTGTGTACTTTCTTTTATAATTATTAAATTTAATCAAATATTATGTAAAATGATGACTGAATTAATAGAGTTTTTATGAAAATTAAGTTGAAATCTTTGGAAAGACTCAATAAACCTGAGTTCTAAAAACGAAAAACATAATTGAATTGAATTAAATATGAGTAATACAACTATAAAATAATGGGAAAAATAATACAACAGTGAAAGAATTCTGAATTAAATTGCTGCACAACTGGGGCACCTGGGTGGCTCAGTTGGTTAAGCGACTGCCTTCGGCTGAGGTCATGATCCTGGGGTCCTGGGATCGAGCCCCGCATCGGGCTCCCTGCTCGGCGGGGAGTCTGCTTCTCCCTCACCCTCTCTCTGCTGCTTCCCCTGCTTGTACTCTTTCACGTGCTCACTCTCCCTCTCTCTCTCTCAAAATAAATAAAATCTTAAAAAAATAAAATAAAATATATTGCTGCACAACTTACACAGCCATAAAAAAGGATGAGATCGTTCCATTTAAGACGACATGGATGGGCGGCTGAGCGGAGGCCTCGTGCCGTAACGGCCATCGCGGCGGCCGCGGCGGTCTCCCGGTGCCCTCCTCAGGTGAGCTGGGGCCGCACGGACCCGGCAGAGGGAAGATGGCGGAGGAGTAGGAGACCTGGATTTCGTCTCCTCTCAGGAATTCAGCTGGATAGGGATCAAACCATTCTGAACACCTACAAACTCAACAGGAGATCAAAGAAAAGAAGAGCAACAACTCTCTGAACAGAAAAGCGACCACTTTTTGGAAGGTAGGACGTGCGGAGAAGTGAATCCGAGGCGTTATTCGGGAGGATAGACGGCGGGGGAGGGGCCTCCGTTGGCCGCTTCTGGCAAGTGATAGAGCCACGGAGCACAAAATCGGAACTTTTAGAAGTCTGCTCCGCTGAGGGACGTCACTCTGGTGGCGAAGTGGGGGGTGGAACCCTCGCGGGACAGTGTGGTCTCAGGACCCTCGGGGTCACAGAAAGACCGGGGGTGCCTGAGTGCGGCAGAGCTCCCAGGTACCGGAGCAGGGAAGCCGGCTGCAGAGACGGAGCCCAGGCGCGGGCTCTCAGCTCGGGGTTGCTATAAACCGTGATCCGCGGCACAGTCGGGCCACTGCTCCTCCAGCAGGGACCCAACAAGCGGCAGATCCGGGGAGACTCACCTTCTTCCCCCGGGAGGAGAGGTGCGGGAGCGCACCGCGGGGATCTGCTGGGTTTGGAGACTCCACCCGGGGTCCGGTGCCAGATAGAAGGGCGCGGTCACAGGCCGGGTGAGCGCGGAGTGCGGCCGGAGACCGGGGAGACGGGAGTGACTGACGGCTTTTCTCTGGGGGCTCGCTGAGGAGCGGGACCCCGAGTTCTCGGCTCCGCCGGGGCGGAGACTGGGAGGCCACCATTTTCACTCTCCGCCTCCAAAGCTGTACGGAGAGCTTGCAGGGAACAAAAGCTCCGGAGAGCAAACCCGAGCAGATTACTTAGCCCGGACCGGCAAGGGCGGGGCACTTTTGCCTCCGGCAAAGACATTTGGGAACCACGGCAACAGGCCCCTCCCCCAGAAGATCAGCGAGAACAGCCAGCCAAGACCAAGTTTACCGATCAATGAGAACGGCAGAACTCCAGCGCTAGGGGAATACTGCACATAGAATTCATGGCTTTTTTACCATGATTCTTTAGTCTTTCAAAATTAATTATTTTTTTTAACTGTCTTTTTTTCTTTTTTCCTTTTTTCTTTTTTTGTGAATTTTTCTTTTTCCCTTTTTCAACCAACATCTTATCAATCCCTTTTTTAAAAAAAACATTTTTATTTTTCATTTTTAAAGTCATATTCTATCCCTTCATAGTAGTTACCCATATTTTTGGCATATATATATAAGTTGTTCTCTCTTTAAAATCTTGAGATAGTTTCTTCTAACAGATCAAAATATACTCTAAATCTCTAGTGTATGGTTTTTTTCTACTCCCCTGCCTGATCACATTCTCTCCCTTTTTTCTTTCTTCTTTTTTTTTTTAATCCTCTTCTTTCTTTTTTCAAACAACTTATCAAATCCTTTTTTAAAATTTTTTATAATTTCCATCTTTACAGTCATATTCCATCCCTTCATCATATCAACCCTTATTTTTGTACATATATAAGTTTTTCTTTCTTTAAAATTTTGGGAGGGACTTTCTTTTAACAGACCAAAATACACCCAAAATCTAGTGTGTGGCACTGATCTATAATCCAGCCTGATCATATTTGATCACATTCTGTTTTTGTTTTGTTTTGTTTTGTTCTGCTTTTGTTTGTTTTTATCTTTATCTTTTTCTTTTTTCTTTTTTTCTTTCCTTTTCTTTTTTCTCTCTTTCCCTTTCTTTTCCCACTGCTTCAGGTCTTTTCTGATTTGTTTAGAGTATATTTTCTGGGGACGTTGTTACCCTGTTAGCATTTTGTTCTCTCATTAATCTATTCTCCTCTGCACAAAATGACAAGACGGAAAAAATCACCTCAACAAAAAGAACAAGAGGTAGTACCGACTGCCAGGGACCTACTCAATACGGACATTAGTACGATGTCAGATCTAGAGTTCAGAATCATCACTTTAAAGATACTAGCTGGGCTTGAAAAAAACATGGAAGTTATTAGAGAAACCCTTTCTGGAGAGGTAAAAGAACTAAAATCGAACCAAGTAGAAATCAAAAAGGCTATTAATGAGGTGCAATCAAATATGGGGGCGCTAACTGCTAGGATAAATGAGGCAGAAGAAAGAATCAGTGAGATAGAAGACCAAATGATGGAAAATAAAGAAGCTGAGAAAAAGAGAGATAAACAACTACTGGATCACGAGGGCAGAATTCGAGAGATAAACGATACCATAAGACGAAACAACATTAGAATAATTGGGATCCCAGAAGAAGAAGAAAGAGAGAGAGGTGCAGAAGGTATAATGGAGCAAATTATAGCAGAGAACTTCCCTAATTTGGGGAAGGAAACAGGCATCAAAATCCAGGAAGCACAGAGAACCCCTCTCAAAATCAATAAAAATAGGTCAACACCCCGACATCTAATAGTGAAACTTACGAGTCTCAGAGACAAAGAGAAAATCCTGAAAGCAGCTCGGGAGAAGAGATATGTAACCTACAATGGTAGAAACATTAGATTGGCAACAGACTTATCCACAGAGACCTGGCAGGCCAGAAAGGACTGGCAGGACATATTCAGAGCACTAAATGAGAAAAATATGCAGCCAAGAATACTATATCCAGCTAGGCTGTCATTGAAAATTGAAGGAGAGATAAAAAGCTTCCAGGACAAACAAAAACTAAAGGAATTTGCAAACACGAAACCAGCCCTACAACAAATATTGAAAGGGGTCCTCTAAGCAAAGAGAGAGCCTAAAAGCAACATAGACCAGAAAGGAACACAAACAATATACAGTAACAGTCACTTTACAGGCAATACAATGGCACTGAACTCCTATCTTTCAATAGTTACCCTGAATGTAAATGGGCTAAATGCCCCAATCAAAAGACACAGGCTATCAGATTGGATTAAAAAACAAGACCCATCGATATGCTGTCTGCAAGAGACTCATTTTAGACCCAAAGACACCCCCAGATTGAAAGTGAGGGGGTGGAAAACCATTTACCATGCTAATGGACACCAAAAGAAAGCTGGGGTGGCAATCCTTATATCAGACAAATTAGATTTTAAACCAAAGACTGTAATAAGAGATGAGGAAGGACACTATATCATACTTAAAGGGTCTATCCAACAAGAAGATCTAACAATTGTAAATATCTATGCCCCTAACATGGGAGCAGCCAATTATATAAGGCAATTAATAACAAAAGCAAAGAAACACATCGACAACAATACAATAATAGTGGGGGACTTTAACACCCCCCTCACTGAAATGGACAGATCGTCTAAGCAAAAGATCAACAAGGAAATAAAGACTTTAAATGACACACTGGACCAAATGGACTTCACAGACATATTCAGAACATTCCATCCCAAAGCAACGGAATACACATTCTTCTCTAGTGCCCATGGAACATTCTCCAGAATAGATCACATCCTAGGTCATAAATCAGGTCTCAACCGGTACCAGAAGATTGGGATCATCCCCTGCCTATTTTCAGACCACAATGCTTTGAAACTAGAACTCAATCACAAGAGGAAAGTCAGAAAGAACTCAAATACATGGAGGCTAAAGAGCATCCTACTGAAGAATGAATGGGTCAACCAGGAAATTAAAGAAGAATTAAAAAAATTCATGGAAACCAATGAAAATGAAAACACAACTATTCAAAATCTTTGGGATACAGCAAAGGCAGTCCTAAGAGGAAAGTATATAGCAATACAAGCCTTTCTCAAGAAACAAGAAAGGTCTCAAGTACACAACCTAACCCTACACCTAAAGGAGCTGGAGAAAGAACAGCAAATAAAGCCTAAACCCAGCAGGAGAAGAGAAATAATAAAGATCAGAGCAGAAATCAATGAAATAGAAACCAAAAGAACAGTAGAACAGATCAACAAAACTAGGAGCTGGTTCTTTGAAAGAATTAACAAGATTGATAAGCCCCTGGCCAGACTTATCAAAAAGAAAAGAGAAATGACCCAAATCAACAAAATCATGAATGAAAGAGGAGAAATCACAACCAACACCAAAGAAATACAAACAATTATAAGAACATATTATGAGCAACTCTATGCCAACAAATTAGATAACCTGGAAGTAATGGATGCATTCCTAGAGATGTATCAACTACCAAAACTGAACCAGGAAGAAATAGAACACCTGAACAGACCTATAACCACTAAGGAAATAGAAGCAGTCATCAAAAATCTCCCAAAACACAAAAGCCCAGGGCCAGATGGCTTCCCAGGGGAATTCTACCAAACATTTCAAGAAGAATTAATACCTATCCTTCTGAAACTGTTCCAAAAAATAGAAATGGAAGGAAAACTTCCAAACTCATTTTATGAGGCCAGCATTACCTTGATCCCAAAACCAGACAAAGACCCCATCAAAAAGGAGAATTACAGACCAATATCCCTGATGAACATGGATGCAAAAATTCTCACCAAAATACTAGCCAATAGGATCCAACAGTACATTAAAAGGATTATTCACCACGACCAAGTCGGATTTATCCCTGGGCTGCAAGGTTGGTTCAACATCCGCAAATCAATCAACGTGATACAATACATTAACAAAAGAAAAAACAAGAATCACATGATCCTCTCAATAGATGCAGAAAAAGCATTTGACAAAGTACAGCATCCTTTCTTGATCAAAACTCTTCAGAGTATAGGGATAGAGGGTACATACCTCAATATCATAAAAGCCATCTATGAAAAACCTACAGCGAATATCATTCTCAATGCGGAAAAACTGAGAGCTTTCCCCCTAAGGTCAGGAACGCGGCAGGGATGTCCACTATCACCACTGCTATTCAACATAGTACTGGAAGTCCTAGCCACAGCAATCAGACAACAAAAAGAAATCAAAGGCATCCAAATTGGCAAAGAAGAAGTCAAACTCTCACTCTTTGCAGATGATATGATACTTTATGTGGAAAATCCCAAAGACTCCACCCCAAAACTGCTAGAACTCATACAGGAATTCAGTCAAGTGGCAGGATATAAAATCAATGCACAGAAGTCAGTGGCATTCCTATACACCAACAACAAGTCAGAAGAAAGAGAAATTAAGGAGTCGATCCCATTTACAATTGCACCCAAAACCATAAGATACCTAGGAATAAATCTAACCAAAGAGGCAAAGGATCTGTACTCAGAAAACTATAAAATACTCATGAAAGAAATTGAGGAAGACACAAAGAAATGGAAAAACGTTCCATGCTCATGGATTGGAAGAACAAATATTGTGAAGATGTCAATCCTACCTAGAGCAATCTAGGTAGGATTGACATCTTCACAATATTTGTTCTTCCAATCCATGAGCATGGAACGTTTTTCCAC